>NW_028270142.1:54808646-55115178 GCF_037043375.1 Chiloscyllium plagiosum
GTAACCCATAACTGCAAATGATAGTACATGCAAAATTTCTTTTTTTTCATGAAAAGGGCGATATTTGGAGAAATGTAGTTGTGCATAGTGTACTGGCTGGCCTGTCAAAGTCATGTGTCCTTAGCTCTGATGTAATGACTTTTTTCATGCAATCTGTGGCAGCCATTAAACATATCACCTGAAACAGTGAGACAAAGAAGATGTTGTGATGAATAACCAAAACATGGAATCAAATCTATTCTCTATGGTAGATTTACTCTTTCTTGGTAACCTCCAATAACCTGATAGCCCTCTATGATCTCTGCACTCCTACAATTCTAGACTCTTTCACATATCTGACTTTTATTACTGTTGGCAGAGGTTTCACCTATGAAAGCCTGAGCTTCTATTATTCCTCGCTTAATCCCTCCATCTCTTGATCTTTCTTTTCTTTTTGAAAAGCTACTGAAACCAATGATGAAGCTCTAATCAGCTGCCTTAATATGACCTTGTACAACTCAGTATAAAACTTTGTTTTGACAACGCTCTTGTTAAACTCTTGGGACATTTTACCATGTTAGACTTGCTATGGAGGTATTGATATAAATATGGAATTTTGCATTTTGAACACTCAATTCACTTTGCAATAGTTGCCTTCTCAGATAATGTGATCCACTTTTGTGCCCCCTTTAATGTGAAGAAGTCTCTTCTCAATTCACATTTAACTAGCTTAATTCAAATTTAATATTATATCCTTTGTTCTCAATTCATCTGCTTTACGTTTGGTGTTACTCCCATCAAATTCGTCAATCTCCCTTATTATTTTAAAAACTTCATTTAAATTGCTGCTTAATTTTCTCTTCTCGATGAAATGGAACACAAAGTTATTTTGTTTCTTGTAACTCAGCCCACCTTCTCTGAAGTGTCTTAGTTGGAATGCTCAAAATGAAATACGATGTTCCAAGAGGTCTGACTAGTAATCTGTATTTGCCTAATTTTATATTTTAAAAAATATTTCTGATGAAAGCCATAGGACATTAGCCATTTTGATTGCGTTTTGTGCTTTTGAGCTAGCTTTTAATGACTTACATACCTGGATCATTAAATCCCTTTGTTCATCCACCCACAACAGCGTTTCCTCATTTAGATTATTCTCCCAACTGCCATTCTTGTGTCTAAAGTGCACTGCTTTGTTCGCAATAAATCTTGTAAAACGTTCAATTGCTTGTTTCATATTCATTTTGTCATTTTGTTGTTCTCTTTGACTTTATGTCATCCATGACCTTGGAAAAACCAACCTCCATTTCAATATTAAAGTCATTCATACACATGTATTAAAGACTTCAAAAGCTAACTGGAAACAAATTCTTACGCTGAGTATAAAAGTTTCATGTTTTCTCCATTAACTGCAAAGTGAGGAGCCAAACACTGATATGATGACTTGTTGATTATTTATGTGAGATCAAAAGATTTTTGCATTTGTTTTATAGAAGTATAAACTCAAGAGGTTCTCCTCACTGTTTCCGCAGGTATTTAAGGACCTACACCTGTTTAATCCTTGAATAGAAGTTTGTAACTCTTACAGAAAGAGTTTACCAAGACAAAAGACAGTCATTTGCTTCCGAACATCCTATGGTTATTCAAGGTGCAAAGTTCTCTGCTTCCAATGACACATTTTTGAAATTCAGTTGCTGTGGAAAAATAAAAACTGTGCTGGCTTATTTATGCACAGCATGCAGTAAAAAGCCACAATGTGATAATAACTAACCAAATTGTTTTCGTGAAGTTAATCCAAGTATTAACACCAGAAATAATTTTGTGTTCTCCTTCAGAATAGTGCCTTAGGCTCCATAAAATCTCAAGTGAAAGACAGAAACTCTGACAATGCAACACTCCCTACGTAATGCACTGACGCGTTAGCCTGTAATTCTGGTTTCCTGAGTGGGGCTTAATTCACAACTTTCCTAAGATGCAAAGGTGCTCCCAAATGAACTATAGCTGACACGACTTGAGTCAGAACCCTGTTTTCAACAAAATTCTATAAATAAATGGGGATTAAACTGTAACCTGCTTTAATTGATTTTCTTTCAAAGTGCAGTTATAAAGAATTATGGCATAAAGAATCTTATCAGATGCTTTCTGAAAATTCACGAATGTAACATCCATTAATTCTGTTCGATTTGGTGCTCTATTGAGTGTGTCACATTTTAATATGGACATTGCTGGCTGGTTCAGCATTTACTGCCCATCCTTAATAGCCGTGGTGAGGTTGGTGGTGAATTTCCTAAGCTCTTTGCATCTTTGAGGTGTAAGGACAACCACAAGGAGATCCAGAAGATTGATCCAGCGATAGTGAAAGAATGTTGATAGAGTTCCAAGTCAGAATGCTATGCGACCTGGAGGGGAACTTGCAGGTGGCATCGAAGTGGCCTTAAGTTACTGCAGACTTTTGTATAGATGGTACACACTGCCAGCACCATGCATCAGTAGTGGAGGGAGTGCATTCTGAAACTTGTGAGTAGGATGTCTACTAAGTGAGCTGCTTTGTCCTGTTATGTAATCATGACTATTTCATCATCTACTTCTCTGATGAAGGAAACAAATAATTTTCTCATTATATTACACTCATTCTTTGTGGTTTGTCTATTTCTCTTACTTCTGCTTTTCTTTACAGGTTTCCAGTTCCTTCACACCCCTCTCTAAATCTCGTGAACATTGGAAGATTATCGAGACATATGTCCTGTCAATTTTAGCTCAAGAACGCTTAGTTTTCAGGGAGTTTCCAGGGATGAAAGAGAAAAAAAGGGAAAGGGTCCTAATATCATTCATCTTTCTTTGGATTGCTTAAGGTTACTGGAGATTTTTCAGTCGTGGGAAAAAGGGTGGTGGCTGTAGGGCCTTAGACTTTATAAGAGAAAGTGAGGACTGCAGATGCTGGAGATCAGAGCTGGAAAGGCACAGCAGGTCAGGCAGCATCCAAGGAGCAGGAGAATCGACGTTTCGGGCATGAGCCCTTCTTCAGGAATCAGACTTTAGGAATTTCAGGAATTAGACTTTATACCCAGGAACAGCAAAAACTAAAAAGGAGAAAAGTGAAGGCAACAGGAGAAAAATAAAATTCATTTTTCTTTAAGGGTGGTGTGATGTGATTTTATATGTGTTAGCCCAGATAAACATATATCATAGAGTCATAGAGTCATATAGCCATAGAGATGTACAGCACGGAAACAGACCCTTCCGTCCAACCCGTCCATGCCGACCAGATATCCCAGCCCAATCTAGTCCCATCTGCCAGCACCCGGTCCATATCCCTCCAAACCCTTCCTATTCATATATCCATCCAGATGCCTTTTAAATGTTGCAATTGAACTAGCCTTCACCACTTCCTCTGGCAGCTCATTCCATACACGTACCACTCTCTGAGTGAAAAGGTTGCCTTTTAGGTCTCTTTTATATCTTTCCCCTCTCACCTTAGACCTATGCCCTCTAGTTCTGGACTCCCCCACCCCAGGGAAAAGACTCCTTGCTCTACAGTGAACAGTTTTCAATCGGCCATAACAATTATATGGAGTGAGAAATTTACCGAGCCTATTTATCCTTCCATGCCCCTCATGATTTTAAAAACCTCTATAATGTCACCCCTCAGCCTCCAACTCTCCAGGGAAAACAGCCTATTCAACCACTCCCTGTAGCTCAAATCCTCCAACTCTGACAACATCTTTGTAAATCTTTTCTGAACCCTTTCAAGTTTCACAACATCCTTCCGATAGGAAGGAGACCAGAATTGCACACAATATTCCAATAGTGGCCTAACCAATGTCCTGTACAGCCGCAACATGACCTCCCAACTCCTGTACTCAATACTCTGACCAATAAACGGAAGCATACCAACCGCCTTCTTCTCTATCCTATCTACCTGCGACTTCACTTTCAAGGAGCTATGAACCTGCACTTCAAGGTCTCTTTGTTGAGCAATGCTTCCTAAGACCTTACAATTAAAAGACTCAAGTTTTTATTAATGTAGTTAGTTTTAAATCAAATTCTAGTTATCTACATATATGACATTTCAGACTTGCATATGGCCGCGGTTTTGTGCTTATGTTATTGTTCCATTATATACATAGTTGTCTGGCTGAAAATTGACTGACTATCTGTCCAACTGATTGACTAAGAAAGCAGCTGCTTGTTTGAATAGGGAATAAGCTAGAGATATTTTACAATAAAGTGTTATATCTCATGGTGTATTCTAGGTATGTTAAAGGTTAACTGCCTTTCTGAAATCTGTGCAATAATACAATGACATTAGATCAGGAGTAGTGGTTCTGACATTTTAATTATCTTTTTGCATAATAGTCAGAAACCTCTGAAACCTGCATTAATGATGATACTTTTTGATAAGCACAACATATACTAGTTAGGGCACTTATACTTGGATTATATTGAACTAAGGCTAATAATCTATACTTGCAAATATACATTGATTGAGGTCAGAAAATTTTGGGTGTATTTTCACAAAGCATTGCAACAGTGCAGGGGACACAACGGAATCCTTAACATTGATAAATCCCCAAATTCCGTGGATCGACACATTCTCAGGCTGGATTGTGTCAGTTGTTATGGTGTGATGATGCTTACATGCATACTGTTTTCTCAGAGTTTCTCTTTACTAATGTTAATTTGCTTGCCTTTGTATCTGCTTTGTCCATCGAGCTAAAACTTATTCCATGTCCCATTGTTTTGTCCAAACCTGTATTTTACAAGGCCACTATCCTTAACAATTTTCTTTCTTAATTGTAATAATGTTTGCTATTACAGTTCATGATTTTTTTTCATGCTCCTTTTATTACTTATGGATAATTTTCCTATATTTGATGTTTTCAATACAGCGAGTCCTCACTTAAAGTTTAGTTGCATTGCTGAAAATTGTAACTTTAAATGAAAATCTTTCCATGCATCGTATGTTCTCTTAGAAAATAATGTTAGGTTTCTTCAGACATTTCTTGATTAGAGGAAACAATGTATAGCTTGAAATACTGTAAAGTTCATGCATAGCGCTGTGTATTCCTAACTGAAGTAAATTGCAAACTAAAATAAATCATGGAGTACAAAAGAAACTCTGAACAGTTAGTTACTTCTAGACCTTTCTTAGCAGAAATAAAAACATAATTTTTAATACCATTCTACATGTTTAGATTAATAAATAATGTAATTTTAAAATACGTCTTAAAATGTAAAAGCAATTGAAAGTCGGTGCAGAAGTGGGTCATTTTGCCCTTCGAGGCTGCTCTGTCATTCAATATGATCATGACTGATGCTCTATCTCAATGCATATATTCTGAAATTCCTACATTCTTCACCTTCCGCTTGATACTTTTAAAATCTAAAAAAACATTATCTATCGTATTCTTGAATATGTTCGGTGAATTCGCCTCCATGGCTTTCTGTTGTAGAATATTACACTCGTTCACTACCTTTTGAGTGAAAAAATGCTTCCTATTCTCAATCCTAAATGATTTACCCCATATCCTGAGACTGTATCCCCGGGTTCCAGACTCCTCAACCAGGGAAAACACCCTCCCTGTATCTTGTCTATCCAGACCTTAAAGAATTTCATACATTTTGATAAAATCTCCCTTTCATTCTTCTAAATTCTAGCAAATAGAGGCCCAGTTGAACCAATCATAAAACAGTCCTACCATCCCAGATCGCAAACTAGTGAATGCCTGTTGAGTTTCTTCTATAGCAAGTATATCCTTGCTTAGATAAGGTGACCAAAATTGCACACAGTCTCCAGGTGTGATCTCACCAAGGTCCTAATGACTACAGTAAGACATCCCTATTTCTGATCTCAGAACATTTTGAAATAAAGGATAATATTTCATTTGCCTTCCTAATTTCTTGTGGCACTTGTCTGTTTATTTTCATTGACTGGCATGCAAGGACACACAGATCCATTTATACATCCGCATTTCTCAATCACTATTTAAATATTGCATTCCTTTCTATTTTTCACACTTTCACAGTAATGTATTTATTTTGCATTTAACTTCACTGCATTAGTCATGTGTTTGCCACTGCAAAAGTTGCATTTGGTTCTCTCATCCAGGTTTTCTGAAGGACACGGGTGGGCAGTATTTCGTTTGGTTAATCGAATTCTGGATAATTGAATGCTGGATAACATAATTTAGCTGAGCATCGGGACCTTGTAATCTTCCAGGATAATCCAATATTCGAATGCTAGATAATTGAGGTTCCTTTGTATATCGTGAAGAGCTGGGGTCCAAGCACTGATCCTTTGGTACCTGACTAGTCACTGCCTGTCACTTGGAAAACAAACCTATTCATTCCTAGTCTCTGTTTCCTCTCTGCTAACCCTTTCTAAATCTATGCCTATACATTAACCCCATGTCACGTGCTTTAACTTTGCCCCCTAATCTCTTTCAAGGGACCTTATCAAATTCATAGATATGCATCAATTAAGTTTACTGAATCAATCTAAATACATCACATCCACTGGTTCTCCCTTATCTATTCTACTAAAAAAACTGCACAGATTTATTAAACATGATTTGGCTTTCATAAACCCATTCTATGTTTATCTAAATTGTCACTGCCTTACAAACGTTCTATTATCACATTTTTTATAATTGACTTTAGCCATTTCCCCACTATTGTTGTTAAGCTGACTAGACTGTCATTATCTGTATTTTTCTCTGCCTCACCTTTTAAATAATGGGGTTACATATGCTGACCTTCCAGCTCCAACGTGCATGAGATTTTGAAAGATGGCCATCAATGCATCCAATATTACAAGAACCACTTTTTTCATTAATCAGGGATGTGGAATATCAGCCCTGGGGTCTGGCAGCTTTTAACCCTACTAATTTCCCCAGCACCATTTTCTTCTGAATACTAATTCCCTTCAGTTCTGCCCTCTCGCTAGATGCTTGATTCCCTAAAATTTCTGGGATGCTATTCTGGGGAGCATTCTTTTCTGCAGGCATTCAATTCTTTAGCCATCTGTTCCCCATTATAATTTCTCCAGCTTCTGCGTGTAAGGCACCTATACTTGCCTTTACTAATTGGTATCCTCTTCACATGTTTATAGAAATACTTACATTCAGTTTCTATGTTCCCTGCAATTTTACTCTCATGTTCTGTTTTCCCCCCTTGATAAAGCTATTTGTCCTCTTCGTCGAATTCTAAAACGCTCTCAGTCCTTAGGCTTGCCGCTTATTCTGGTAATGTTATTCATCTCTTCTTTGGATCTAATACTATCTCTAATGTATTTTGTAAGCAATGGTTGAGTCACCTTTCCTCTTCTATTTTTATGTCATCTAGGAAAGCGTAATTGTTGCAATATATGTACGCATTCTTTCAAGATGATCTATTGCCTATCCACCATCAACATGTTTTGTAAGATTCCCCAATTCATCCTTGCCAGTTCATGCCTCATATCCTTGTAGTGCCCTTTATTTGGATCCAGGACCCTAGTTTCAAATTTGACAACTTCACCCTCCATCATAATTAAGAATTTTATGTCATAATAGGGAGCTAGTACCACAACATTGCTAATTAAACTTTTCTCATTGTGCAGTACCCAGTTAAGAATAACCTGTTCACTAGTTTGTTCCTCAATGCATTGGTTCAAAAGAAACATCATATACATCCTCCGGGAAATCCTTCTTCCACAATACCATTGCTAGTTTGGTTTGCCCAATCAAAGTGAATTGAAGTCACTTATGATTACAGTTTTAGCCTGAATCAGAATCTCTAATAGCTTTCCTAATACCTTCACTCGCGTCTCCACTTCTGGTTAAGGGCCTACAGACAACCCTCAACAACATTTGTCCAAGATCATATAATCCCTGAAGTTTCCAACCTCCCTGAATAATATTTGTGGACATCTCCCATTTCACCCTGTTTTAGGTGCAAATCGCAGATCTCACCCATTTGCCCCATAAAAATGTATGCCACAAAATGATAATGAGAGGTGGATTGGCTCTCTGCTGTCAACAGAATCATAGCATCATGCAGCACTGTTGAAAGGTATTCATTGCATTGTACCTGCATCAGTTCTTTAAAAGAGTTATTAAATTCATCCTGTTTTCTTTATTGTTTCCCTTTGGCCATGTAACTCTTTCCTTTGCAAATGCTTGTTTAGTTCCCTTTTGCAAGTTACTATTGAATCTGCTCCCAACACTCTTCCACATAGAGAAAATCAGGCATTCATTTGAAATTCACTTCTTGTTGGGAATAGTTATTGCCTGCTGCTTGTGGACACAAATATTATTTACTACTTATTTTTCAATGTTGTCTAGCTGTTATACAATATTAAAATATGCAAACAGCATTAGTATTTCAGCTTTATGTGCAAAGAAAGAAGATCTGTTATTGAACAGTCCTGAACAGTTATTGAATAAATTGTGGATCAGAACAGCACAATTGTCAGGAATCTTCTTATGTGCATCTCCATTTTCTATTCATAGCTTTACAAATCTATGAGAATATTCAAGAATTGTACACTGTATTGCTGGAAATGAATACAGTAGATGGCCTAGCATCAAAACTCCTGTGAAAAGCTTTCACTGACTGAGCAAGCTGCTTTAAGTGCTTAATAATGTGTCTCCTGGATCTGAAGCAATTGTATCAACTATTTGGTTCTCTAGTGACTGGAATGCATCAGGTAATCAACTGCTTAATGTTTCTCATATTTGTTGACCTTAGTGTCTTATTCTGAGGCTGTTAGAAACCTTGCTTTCAGACAGACCTGTTTCTTGTGTTGTGTTGGAAGATTGCAGTTAATGGACTACTTCATAAGTTGGTAGGGTGCCTGGGGTTGGGTAGATTTCCAGTGCTCTATAAATTCACTTATGCAATAAACTTAAATATTCAATTCCATCAGAAATTAGATTTATATGTCTGGGTCACTCAGCAACGTAAATAAAAAAGGTCCTGCATGAGATCAGGGTCTTCTATGATCCCCGAGTTTATAAATGGTCTCGTCAGTGATCCTGGGATTATGGCACCTGACCACATGGAGTAGTTTCATATACTGCACTCATTTCAATGCTCCAAGTACATGCAAACTACTCAATCTTTGTAATTATTATCCTAATATCACACACTAGCGGATCAAGTCATTATAAAAGGGCTAGCTGCAAAAGGAACAGTTTTTTTTTTCATTCTGCCAAATAACAGACAGCCCTCAAGTCATCTGGCTTTCACTGACAGAAGAAAACATTTGACAACAACAAAATGTGGTGTTCATCTTCATCCGCTGTTGGCAATGGAGTTTGTTTTTTTTAAAAATATCACCTTTGGAGATGCTCTCTCATGTTAGATGTAGTTTCATGTATGGGCTTGCCATCCTCTGGTAGTTTATCCCTATTCCTTTTCATGGACACGAGACCCAATTTCTGTGGCAGGTTGCTTAACATCCTTTTAAAAGCTCAAGTACAGGCATCCAGTTGTTACTCTTGAAATAGGTGCGAGGGTCTTTGCATGCTCAAATAGTGGGCCTAATACTCTAGTTTCTTGAAGCTGGAGTGGCTGTTGTCAAGGTAACCAAGTCCACATGCAAGCTCAAAAAGGACCATTGGAGGCTGCCACAAAAGCAATTTCTTAAATAAGCATAGGTGAATGGGTTCAGAATGTCACCTTACCCCACCCACTTGAATCTCCTATCACTGTTCACCTTCTCCCCTCTCATAGTTAGCTCTGCCCTTCTAGTTGCCTCCTACATCCCCTCATAATTGATTCCCAACTGCAACAATCCTCTGTCCCCCTCCTGATCACCCTGATTCAAACATCTGTCATCTCACAATCACCTCTCCCCCTCAAAATAGAGTCTACCTGTCTCAGTCGATTTTTCATCCTCCTGATTTCCTGTCTGCTCTACTGATTGTTAACTCAGTACTGAGTTAACTGAGGTCCTTTATGAACAGGGCCTCAGGACCATCTATTTTGGTATATGGATAATTCCCTGCACCAGGTAATGCTATCAGGCAGGATTGAACAATCCAATTCCAGCAGCCACAGTTTGATGCAAACTGATTTAGCATTGGCAGAACAAGACTGAAGTTCTTTACTAAAGAATTAAATGAAATGCCTTTTTGACTAATACCATAAAGTTCCAACAGTACCTTTGACTCAGAAGGTTTGAGTTTTAGCCACGGTGCACAAAAGTTGAAATGGACATCAAACCCAGAAACGAGCAATAAGCATCTTTCAAATTACTGAGTTCCATTGGGATTTACTGAGGATATATGAGACAGGGATCTGGAGATGGCTTGGAACCAGCCCACATATAGAGGCTATAAATGATTCTGATGCAGGAGAATGGCAGAACTGAAAGCACAGAGCTGGATCTGAGTGGGTCTGGGTTCTGTCACATTTGTTGCCACTTCCAGCTGTCCTTTCCAGTTCCGCCCTTTCAGAGCCATACCAGAATTTCAGGCCCAGAACAAGCCATTTTTGAACATGATAAATAAAAAGCTCCTTGAAAATTATTTTGAGTCATTTGGTAACAGTTGCTTATAAATATTGAACAAACACAATGTTCCTACAGCTCCATGGATTGTCAAAATGGAAACAGTTTTGTATGGATTTGAGCTCTTGAGAGTTTGGCAGACAGAGTATGACAGAGAACCAATCCAATTTAAGTGCAGGCGTTCATTAACTTGACACTGTTGAACTGCCTGTTTGCAGCAGCTCACCATCTCTGGGTTGGCATGGTATTGGGCAGGTTGGAGGCTAATCTGTTGGATGGGGAGGATGTGAAAGGAAGTCCCCCATGGTAACTGCAGCCCAGAATATTTTCACTGAGCCTGAAGGGCACCTGGTGTTTGTGACCCCGTCAAAATATTTTTTCCTTATAATCTTAGGCTTTTTTCTCTTTGCTGTCTACTCAGGACCCATACTTGATCTTACCTGATTCAGCAAATACCTGGGCCATGGGACATAAACTTCAGAAACTATAGCAGTAGAACAGCATCAGGACAATAATGTTCACCACAGATACTTAGCTCTGCTATCAACGTCATGCTTGTAAGACAGGTCAAGTCAAAATGAGCCCTTTTAGCTCTCCTTTTTGAATAATATTAAATGAAACACCTATCAAGAGCCTAAATGTACCTATCAAAATTTACAACCAAAATGAAGATGTGCGCTGAATTAATTTCACCTGACTAGCTTTTATCTGCTCAAGAATTATTGATTTTGCCATCATCTGAATGTTTATTCTTTTACATCAATCACTGCATTCATACATTTATCAAAACTCAATAAACAATACAATTTAACCATCATACATCATGCATTTAAAACCCTTATCAAAACAACACTAAGTTCAATAACCTTGGCTCCCTGAAAGCTGTGGATAATTTTGTAATCTTGAAGCACCAACTGATGTCTTCAAAGGTTACTGCTGTTAAAAAAAAAGTCTGTTGTCAAGCTCAACAGCTTTAACATCGTGTGTTGCGAGACAATTTTTGTTTTATGTTTAGTACAAAATGCTGTCCTGTATTGCGGCCAAGCTCATCCTCATTTTACATCAATCTATGGCTGTGCATCTGAGTCATCTGTTTCTCCAGCAATGTGTGGTGGTGGATTTAATGTTCAGAGATGATTTTGGCGCCAGTCAGGGAGAAACCTTGTAGAGCTTTGCAACATGAAATCGATTGAGTGGTGTAGAGTTATTATGCAGCACATTGTACACAGCCTGTGAAAGAAATATTTTTAATGGGATCAGTGGCCCTTTCTCAGTCCATACTTCAGGTAGTTACAACTGATTTCTGCACTTTTCAGTTTCTTCACCAGCATCTTGCATTGATAGTGTCCTGAACGCAGTGAAATGCCGTAGTGCACCTTGTAGCAGTGTAATTAAATAACAATTGACAGTGATCCAAGGAAGGAGAGATAAAGAGGTACTTTAAACCATTTTGAGGAAGGTGAGAGAGATAGTGAAAGAAAGGCTGGCATTTACACCTATATAGAAACAAATACTGCGGATGATAGAAAAATGAAGTGGAAACAGAAAGTGTTGCATAAAGCAGGTCTGGCAGCATCAGTGGAGAAAAAGATTAGAGTCTAGATTAGTGTGGTGCTGGAAAAGCACAGCAGGTCAGCCAGCATCCGAGGAGCAGGAAAATTGATGTTTCAGGCAAAAGCCCTTCATCAGGATCTTTTCCAGCACCACTCTAATCTAGACTCTGATTTCCAGCATTTGCAGTCCTCACTTTTGCTTCAATGGAGAGAAAGCAAAATTAACATTTGGGTCCAATGACCCTCCTTCAGAACTAATTGTACCTCTGAAAAGATTGGTATATATACTGAAGATGTGGTGGGGGGAGGAGGAAATGATAGATGGAGGTGGAACCCAGGGAAAGAAATAAACAGCTGGGCAGATAAAGGAATGGGTACATGTTAGCCTGGAGAAAGAATAGGGTTTTTTGTGGTACCAGCCCATGGTTGATAAGGTCTGGTGTGTGGGGACTGGAGAAAGGATATTGGAGAAGGTCCTCAGCCCTAAAATTATTGAACTCAATACTGAGTCCTGCAGTGTGCCCAAACGGAATTGAGGTGCTATTCTTCTGGCTTGCGCTGAGCTTTGCTGGAACACAGCAGCAAGCCTGAAACAGAGATGTCGGCCAGAGAAAACAATGGTACGTTGAAGCAGCCGACAATAGGAATCTGAGGGTCATTTTTGCAGATATACTGGATGGAATCTTAGAGGAGTCTGAACGATGTGGGCTGTGATAAGAAGTCTATCTAGGCCAATTCTCAATGTCAGGAACAATTCGCTCTATCTCTTAACCTTTTTACAGACAGCTTGATGAGTTAATGACTGAGCAGTGGCAAGTTGTGAATTGAGGGGGAATTGCCTTGGTGATGGCACAACGCACCTCATTAGTTTGCAGCTTTCTCTCTTACCAAAGAAGCTAGATGTTGAGAAAACTCAGCATAGAAGCCAGTGTGATTACCTGACAGAATTAGCTCATTGCTTGCTCTGAACAACCTCCATAGAAATAGAACAATACAGTGCAGAATTGGCCCTTTGGCCCTTGATGTTGCGCCGACCTGTGAACTATTCTCAGCTTGTCCCCCTACACTATTCCACCATCACTATTCCACCATGTGCTTATCTAAGGATTGTTTAAATCTCCCTAATGTGGCTGAGTTAACTACATTGGCAGGTAGGGCATTCCACGCCCTTACCACTCTCTGCCTAAAGAATCTGCCTCTAACATCTGTCTTAAACCTATCACCCCTCAATTTGTAGTTATGCCCCCTTGTACAAGCTGACGTCATCATCCTAAGAAAAAGACTTTCACTGTCTACCATATCTAATCCTCTGATCATCTTGTATGCCTTTATCAAATCCCCTCTTAGCCTTCTTCTTTCCAATGAGAACAGACACAAGTCCCTCAGCCTTTCCTTGTAAGACATTCCCTCCAGATCAGGCAACATCCTGGTGAATCTCCTCTGCACCTTTTCCAATGCTTTCACATCCTTCCTGAAATATGGCGACCAGAACTGTACACGATATTCCAAGTGTGGCCACACTAGTATTTTGTATAGTTGCAGCATAATGTTGTGGCTCCGGAACTCAATCCCTCTACCAATGAAACCTAACACACCGTATGCCTTCTTAACAGTACTATCAACCTGGGTGGCAACATTCAGGGATCTAAGTGCATGGACTCCAAGATCCCTCTGCACATCCACACTACCAAGAATCTTTCCATTGACCCAGTTCTCTGCCTTCCTGTTATTCTTCCCAAAGTGAATCACCTCATATTTAGCTGCATTGAACTCCATTTGCCACCTCTCAGCCCAATTCTGCAGTATATCCAAGTCTCCCTGCAACCTGTAACATTCTTCCACACTGTCCACTACTCCACTGACTTTAGCGTCATCTGCAAATTTACTAATCCATCCACCTATGCCTGCGTCTAAGTCATTTATAAAAATGACAAACAGCAGTGGCCCCAAAACAGATCCTTGTGGCACACCACTAGTAATCAGACTCCAGGCTGAATATTTTCCATCAACCGCCTCTCGCTGCCTTCTTCCAGAAAGCCAGTTTCTAATCCAAACTGCTAAATCACCCTCAATCCCATGCCTCTGCATTTTCTCCAACAGCCTACCATGTGGAACCTTATCAAAGGCTTTACTGAAGTCCATGTATACCACATCAACTGCCCTACCCTCATCCACATGCTTGGTCACCTTCTCAAAAAACACAATAAGGTTTGTGAGACATGACCTGCCCTTGACAAAACCATATTGACTATCTGAAATCAAATTGTTGCTTGCTAGATGATTATAAATCTTATCTCTTATAATCCTTTCCAAAACCTTTCCTACAACAGAAGTAAGGCTCACTGGTCTATAATTATCTGGGTCATCTCTACTGCCCTTCTTGAACAAGGGCACAACATTTTCAACCCTCCAGTCCTTTGGTACTAAACCTATAGACAATGATGACTCAAATATCAAAGCCAAAGGCTTTTCCACCTCCTCCATAGCTTCCCAGAGAATCCTCGGATAAATCCCATCGGCCCAAGGGACCTGTCTACTTTCACTCCTTCTAGAATTGATAACACCCCTTTGTAACTAACCTCAATCCTTTCTAGTCTAATATCTCATACCTCATTCCCCTCCTCTACAATATTCTCCTTTTCCTGAGTGAAAACCAATGAGAAATGTTCATTTAGTACCTCTCCGATCTCCACAGGTTCCACATTCAACTTTCCACTTCTGTCTTTGACTGGCCCTATTCCTATCCTAATCATCCTTTTATTCCTCACATAACTATAGAAAGCTTTAGGGTTTTCCTTTGTTCTATTTGGTAAAGACTGCTCGTGTCCTCTCTTTGTTCTTCTTAACTCTCTCTTTAAATCCTTCCCAGCTGATCTGTAACTCTCCATTGCCTCATCTGAACCATCTTGCCACATCAACACATAAGACTCCTTCTTCTGCTTAACAAGAGATGCAATTTCTGTAGTCGACCACAGTTCCCTTACTTTATCGTTTCCTCCCTGCCTGGGACATACCTATGTCGCATACGACAAAACTTAGGGCATAATCCACAGGTACCAGCCAACATGCACTCTTCACCCACGGGCATTAGCATGTAACATCTGCTTAACCCTTTAGGATCCTAATAGCACCCCTCTGATAAACTGGCAGAACGGTACATAAGCATGGACTTACAATGCAGGGCACACCAGCAGCTTGCATGGAAGTGCCGCAGAGGGGACACTCTGCATAGCGACAGGTACTCATTTCATGAGTTGGACCAAGCCGCGTGTTAGGGTTGCTTCCTTAATCTCTTAGTGCTCGCTGACCTGAATGCTCGCAGTATTCTTGCCTTGTGTGCCAATTCACACAGTCACATAACCAGACGGCTTACCTTGCTGGTTGGCAGTCTTCAATCATCTTATTGTCTGGCAATGTGCTACTTTAATCTCACACCTGCTTCATGTGCCACTAGCTTTCATGACAAACCCGATGTGTATGAAGAAAGAGATACATACACTTTTGAGATTTTAAAGGCATCTCGGGATATGGGAAGAAAGCGGAAATGTAGCATCGAGATAGAAGATCAGCTATGATCTTATTGAATGGTATAGCAGGCTCAAAGGGCCAAATGGCCTTTTCCTGCTTGTAGTTTCTATGTTTCTATATGCAGCTATCAGTCAGCCCTGTCTCAAAGTTTTCAGGAAGCAGTCCTCACTGAAGGGAGGCACCCATCAGTAAGGGGGTGCGGGCTCAGTCAATCAAGCACAGGCTCTGATATCGGCTCAGGGGGTTGGCCACCATTTGTAATCCAGTCAGGCTCATTCCACTTTGGAAATTTGTGCCTCTACTGTCTGGGGCGTGGGTCATGGCTGTTCGTGTGTTCTGTAGGAGTCTGTCTGGGTCTGGGCACTTCTCCCTCATCTGGGGCTTTCTATTTAGGCTGCTCTGGTGCTGAATCACAGCAAGTCCATTCAGTTTGTCCACAGAGACCAAGACAAAATGGAAGGCAGTCATTGATTGCCGACTCTGAGGGTTCTCTCCTGCCTGAGCCTGTATAGGAGCCAGTCTCTGGCAGTCCTCTGAGCACCGATGGCCTGGGCTAATTCTGTTCCGGTCAGTTGCAGAATTGTTGCTGTGAGGTGCTCACCAACTTGTGGTCCCACACTATTGACGCCTGACATTCCCACCAAAGTGTCAGTACCTGGGCTAGTGGAGGTGCAGCAATTGATGAGGTTTTCTCTGAGGTCTCGTTACTTTCATTCTCTGCAGGAAGTAGCTTTATGGGGAGCTGGGTGTTTCTCTGTGGTGGTGGTGCAAGTGCTGGATATACCTGCAACACCTGAGAGAGAGAGAGAGAGAGAGAGAGAGAGATGGCATTGCAGCCACTGGTTAAAAGTAGAACTGACGGAGACTGACGGAGGGGTAAACGTGTGAGTTGTTGTGGAAGAGAGTGGTTAGCAGGGCATGATATCTTTGCATCTCTGAAGGAGCTTGCTGCACCCTGCATGGGATATTTTCTCCTGTGGGGAGAAAGTGAGGTCTGCAGATGCTGGAGATCAAAGTTGAAACTTTATTGCTGGAACAGCACAGCAGGTCAGGCAGCATCCAGGGAACAGGAGATTCGACGTTTCGGGCACAGGCCCTTCTTCAGAAGAAGGGCCTGTGCCCGAAACGTCGAATCTCCTGTTCCCTGGATGCTGCCTGACCTGCTGTGCTGTTCCAGCAATAAAGTTTCAACTTATTTTCTCCTGTACTGAGAGAAAGGAGGGGTGGGGGGGGGGGGGGGGTGGGGAGTTACAGTGTTTCACTGAGATGAACGTGGGTGGCTTGGCTGTTGGGGATAGTGCAGGTGGTAGAAAAATGGTGAGGTGCTCTGAGGGAATAAGTAGACAGAACAGGAGGCATGCGGAGTTGGTGGTGTGAGAGGTTGGGAAGGGTTAGAGTGAGTGACAGAAAATGTTGCAGTGTAAGTCATGAGCCTTAGTAGGAAGTGGATGCAGTAGCACAGATAGAGTGAGTGTGAAGTAGCAGGGTGTTGAACTTATCTTGGCACTATGGAGAAGGTCATTGTTGTTCTTTCTGCACTGCTGGCCATTTCTCCACACCCTGGAGATGGCATTTCCCTTGGCAGTGACATCAGACCAAACTGCCAGCCTCTGGTGATGTGGTCTCCTGTGCCAGTCCTCCAGAAAGAGGACTCATTTCCTTTGCACCGCCTTATCCACGAGTGTCTCCATCCACCAGCTGTCGGAGAGTTGCACCGTCTTTTTCTACACTCTTCCATGTTCACATTCTGTCCATCAAGAAGCAGGTCAGCATTAGGATGCCGGAACTTGTGTGGATGCAGAGTAGCTTTTCCATGAAGGTAGGGATGAAAAACATGCCTGGCTTTGAGTAGATATCCACTGAATGGTGAGTTGTTCTGGGAATGGCACACAGTCAGACGGGATCAGAGTTGGACGTGAGGGACACTATAGGAAGGAGCAGGGCTCTGAAAGCTAGTGCTTCCAAATAAACCTGTTGGGCTATAACCTGGTGTTGTGTGATTTTTTAACTATAGGATTAGATTTTGTAATTAATGGGATAGTTTGCTAACTTATGACAAATAAACTTACTAGGCTCACGGCAAAAAACTGTAAAAAACATGCAATGTAATTGGTCTTAGCTAAAGAAACATAAGATTCAGCTCAGAGTTAACATTTTGAGTCAGTTGTGAAGAAGTCATTGGACTTGATTTCCCTGTCACCACAGATGCTGTTTGACCTTTTGAGTTTCTCCAGCACTTTCTGTTTCAGTTTTGTATTTATATAGCACCTTTCATGACCTCAGGACACCCAGAAGTGCTTTGCAGATAGTGAGGCATTCCTGAAGAAGGGCTTATGCCCGAAACGTCGATTCTCCTGTTCCTTGGATGCTGCCTGACCTGCTGCGCTTTTCCAGCAACACATTTCCAGCATTTTTGAAATGTGATCAATGTAAGAAATGTCGCAATAGCCATCAGTCTGTGTGCACAGCAATCTCCCACAAGTAGTAATATGATAATGACTAGATAGTCTGTTTATTGTTACGTTGATTTCAGAATAATTATCAGCTAGGGCAACGCCCATTTGAAATAGCATCATGGAACCTTTAACATCCACCTGAGGGGACAGAAGGTTTAAACATCATTTTCAGAAACCAACACCTCCCAGAGAGCAGCATTTCCTGGAGCACCAGTGATTTCTGTTCTCAGATCGCTGAAGTTGGATCTAAACTGCTAGCTTTTTGACTCAGAGGTAAGATGTAAGAGACCAATTGAACTCCTCTAAGAATTTTTAGAGTGAAGAGACCGCCTGATAACTCCTCTTGCATCTGCAGTATCAATTTCATTTGTGGTATGAAAGGTTTTGATTTAGTCAGCAGTGAAGTATCAGCAACACCGAGGAAGGTGTTAATCACTGAGGAAGGTGATAATCTAATAATCTAGAGACCAGGTCAGAAGTTCTGGGGATATTGGTTTGAATCCCACCAAAGCAGTTGGTGAAATTTGAAATCAATAAAAGTCTGGTTTAATGGTGACCATGTAACCACTATCAAAACCCATTAGGTCTGCTGAAGCCCTTTAGGGAAGGAAATCTACCACTTTCACGCGGCCTGGCCTGTGTGACTCTAGACCTGCAGAATATCATTGACTGTCCACTACCTACTGGGCAACAGATGCTGGCCCAGCCACTGACATCTACATCCCATAACTTAATTTTTTAAAAGTCACAATTTTCTGTGGACGTGGGAATTAGAAGAATGGAGTCTGAGGAGACTGGCAGATTATTTCCCCCAATTAACCCACACTTTGATGCCTGGGCATTTAAATTGCCCTGCAACATCTGCACACTGTCCTACCTCTTAGCCCAAGAATAACACTCCACAGAAAACAATAAATGACACAAACATAATTATCTCATGAGCAAGGCCAACAATATTTGCTAACCTTTACTTTGACCAAGAGGTAGTTAAATTTATTTCTCCCTCCATTTCACCTTTATACATTTCCTGAAAACAGGGGATGTTGAATTTTACACAGATGATCAGGTAAGAATTGAGTGAGGCCTACCCTGAGGGGTCAGCAAGTGACACCAAGGGAATGAGGAGAGCAGGGGACATGCACAATAAGTTGGTTATCTTCCCATTACTCCCAAACTATCTCTAATAATACAGGGGGTGAGACAGCACAGAAATCTGCAGCCAGTCCAACACATTTAAATAAATAGTTAATGGTTAATTCCTTTTAGATGCTCAACTGAGATGAGTGTTGCACTGCCCACACCGGACCACTTTTCAAAAGTGTTTTTAAAAGGGTGGGAAGGAAAGGAGCACTATCTTCAATAGGGAGGTGATTCTCTTTCAACACTGGGGGCAATCTCCAGAAGATAGCTCCACCCCATCCAGACTGTAAAACACAATTGTCCACTCCACCTCAACCACCCCTCTTTGTGAAATGCTCTGACAATCCCTGCCAAATACTGCCAAATTTAAAGAAAAGATTAGGAAAGCTGGCAAATGACACGTGGTGGAATGACCAATCTTGTATATGTCAAAATGGGGCCCCATTATGCCTCAGAATGTTGATTTCTTTTTACTGCCTATGTTCCCTCTGGAGACTCATTGGGACTTACAACCTAGGACAGCTACCAAGACTGCTGGCACTGCCTGGGCTACAAGAGCTGCCAGTCAATCAAATTGTTCTTCCCAATGAGATACAGAAGTCCAATTTTTCCTTTATTAATAGAGTCATAGAGATGTACAGCACAGAAACAGACCCTTCGGTACAACTCGTCCATGCTGACCAGATATTCTAAATTAATCTAGTCCCATTTGCCAGCACTTGACCCATATACCACTAACCTCTTCCTATTCATACACCCATCCAGATGCCTTTTAAATATTGTAATTGCAGCCGCCTCCACCACTTCCTCTGGCAGCTCATTCTGTACACACACCACCCTCTGTGTGAAAATATTGCCCCTTAGGTATCTTTTAAATCTTTCCCCTCTCACCAAAAACCTATGCCCGCTAGTTCTGACCTCCCCATCCCAGGGAAAAGACTTTGTCTCTTTACCCTATCCATGCCCCTCATGATTTTATAAACCTCTATTAGGTCACCCCTCAGCATCCTACGCTCCAGGGAACACAGCTCTCCCTATAGCTCAAACTGTCCAATCCTGTCTGCAGTGTATTATACTGGAGGGCTGATGTGATTAATGTCTTAAGGGGTGGTTTTGGGTAGGGGAAGGGTAAAGCAATTTGTGCACCTGTAAAATTCTGCTGATTGAGTGGAACAGTTAGGGTAGACAGAGCAAAAGGGTCCTACACTGGTAGGGCAAGGATGGATCACCCAAAAAACACACAGAGTCTGGATTTTTCAGCAGTCATTTTAGGAAACATCTCCTCTTTAAGAGGCTGGTAGAAGTTTGCATCATAGATTCTTGGTAACTGAAGCTATTAAAAAATGTGGAGGAAAAGCAGATATATGGGGCGGAATCGGACATTTTTTAGCCCAGATCTGAGTTGTGTTGAGTTTTTTGGAAGGGTTCGTCATTACATGGACTACTGAATCTTTTTAGCATAACTTACCAAGTTCACTTCATTAATAATCCCATGGTGTCTGTCTCATCTTGTACCATGCACTGGAACAAATTCATGGAGCAACTTGCCATTCCCTGGAATTGAACTTCATCTCTGATGTACTCACTTCATGTCTGTGTACTCAGACAAGCAGAGGCAGGACATCCTCTTTTTCCTGGAACTGCAGTGGAAACCCCATTACGAGACCCTGCTGGCCTGGTGTAAGGTAGCAACCTGGGTTTATGCAACCTGAACCATCTTGAGAAATGCTCAGCGCCGGAGGTTGTAGATCAATGACCTGCTCCACTCTGCCAAAGTAAGTGCACCATCTTCTCACTAATATCTCAGTTTATCTTTACTACTTTGCCCATGTCCCACCAAGGTTCATGCTCTATAACTCTCATTGTTGTCTGTATCAGCTTCCTTCAGTCACTGTCGCCCATCCCAAAACCTGAATCCACTATGATGATTTGTGTTGTGCTCTATGGGAGCTGTCAAGATTCTGGACAAGCAAAAGGCTCACTTGGCAGCCAATTGTGATCAGGCACATTGTGTTAAGTTGATAGATTGCAATCCATTCCGAACATGGGATCCACCTGATGAAGGTTGATGATGACAGGAAGCTTGGTGAATGGAGAAGTCTGTGCAAAATAGATTGAGAAGGGAAGCCCTGCAGGGTTGTAGTTGTGCTGTTGTCAAGGATTATAACAAAGACTCTCAAGCACATTAAAATTCTGTAATTCCCACCCTAATGGTACTATAGGTCTACCTAAAGCACACGGACTGCAGTGATTCAAGAGTACCATCTCAAATGCTCTGGACCTACTGGCCTTTCAGTAGACTGTTTTTAACCACTTAAGTAACCATTGCTATCTTTTCTTTTTTGCTCTATAAAGGATGTGACTGTTCACAGGTTGCTGATCCCATTCAGTATTCAAATATGCTCAATGTATCAGTGAATACTTTTTTGCAGCTATGCTGGGAAACCATTGACATTTCAATAAATTTTAAAGGTTGCGGCCTAAGCAGATTTATACACTTGTGTCTTTGCCTTTAACTCCGTCTACTTTTTTCAAGTCAAAGGGCTGGCCATAGGTACCCTCTTGGGCCCCAGTTATGTCTGTTTCTTTGTGCTGTGCGTGGAACATTCCTTTTTCCAGTTCTACTATGGACCCCCATCCTAAACTCTTTCTCCAGAACATTGATGACAACATCAGTATTGCTTCTGTCTCTCATTTGGATTTGGAGAAGTTTATCTATTTCACTTCCAATTTCTACCCTGCTCCCACCTTCACCTGGTCCATCTCTGACTCCTCCTTTCCCTTCCTCGATATCTCTGTTTCCATTTCTGGGGATATGCTGGCATTCAATATCCATTATAAATCAAGTGACTCCCACAGTTACCTTTACTATACATCCTTGCACCCTGCTTCCTGGAAAGACTCTATTCCATTCTCCCAGTTCCTCTGTCTCCGTTGTAACTGTGTTGAAAAGTGTGATGCTGGAAAAGCACCGCAGGTCAGGCAGCAACTGAGGAGCAGGAAAGTCGATGTTTCAGGCATAAGCCTTCCATCAGGAATGTCACCTGTTCCAATTATGGCAACTTTGTCAAGGGCGCCTTTGAAATATCCACCTTCTTCCTCATTTGAGGATTCCCCATACCCAGTGCCCTCAGCCATGTCTGACCCATCTCCTAGACTTTGGCTCTCATCCCCTCTCTTTCCTCCCACACATGATGGGGTCCCCCTGATCCTCACTTACCATTTCAGCAATAACCACATCCCAAGAATCATTAGTTGCTATTTCCACCATGTCCAGCAGAATACCCAACAAAACACATATTTCCCTCCCCTCCCTTGTCAGATTTCCACAAGGCCATTCCTTCCAGGACACCCTGTTCCACTCCTCCTTCACTCTCAATATGTCTGCTAAGCCCTATGTCATTGTCCCCTGCACTGCAGAAGGTGTGACACCTTCCTGTTTACTTCTTCCTTCCTCTGTCTCCAAAGGCCCAGACACACCTTCCAGCTGAAGCAGTCATTTAACTGCACTTCATGCAATCTAGTCTACTGCATTCACTGCTCACAATATGATCTCTTCTAGATGGGGGAGAAGAAGCGCAGACTGGGTGACCGCTTTGCAGAACACCTATGTTCTGTCAGCAAAAATAACCCTGAGCTTCCAGTTGCCTGCCACTTCAACACACCACCTTGTTCCCTGGCCACCATCTCTGTCTCAGGCTTGCTGCAGTGCTCCAGTGAAGCTCAGCATAAGCTGGAAGAACAACACCTCATTTTTCACTTGGGGACCCTGCAACCTTCTGCACTCAATCTGGAGTTCAGTCATTTTCCGGCTTGAGATCACCTTCCCCCGCCCCATGCACCAGGTTTTTTCATGGACTACTACCATTGTCAGACACTAACAGTCCCCATGAGCAGCTGTTGATTCTCTCAGGCTGACCTTTATCCACTTCTTTTTCCGCCCAACTGTTTCTCTCTCTCCCTTTGGGTTGCAACTCTACCTATCGGTTACTCTTCCCACTGCCCCCCCACCCAATCCCATCTTCAGCGTATATACCAACTTTTACATAGCTACAATCAGTTCTGAAGAAGGGTCACTGCACCTGAAATACTATCTTTGCTTTCTCTCCATTGATGCTGCCAGACCTTGCATTTTTAACATGATAATCTTTTGCTGAAACTTCGGTACAGATTAAGCTACAGATTTATTATTAACAATAAAATAGAAGTTTATTTACAAACGAACTAAAACTAAATTTAAGCAAGGGATGTTGCAACAGTTTTAGAGGTTCCTAAACACGTGGCAAAACAAAATCCCATATATTTTTCCACACCATTACTTTACAGTTAATCAAACACCAGAAAAGTGTTCCTGCTCTGTGAAATTCAGAGGTTAAATTTACCTGCTTATTCTTTATTCTGCTCCTGCAAACTGAGACCTTTTCACATGACCACACACAAAACTGAGATCTTAAATTTCTTCAGTATTTTTAATAATCTGAGGTGTTCAAACCAAACACCACTGTTCTGGAAATTCCATAAATGAAACACTTCCACTGCAATGACCTACATCCTGAATTGCTCTGGGCAAACACCTGTCTTAAGGAGAAATGATAGCTGTATCGGACTCCAGTCAGGTCTCCTTTGAACTGAACAAATGTTTTTCGCTCTCTGGATTTTTGTAAATTAAAATCAATCCTTGATTATTCTGAACCCAGAATCAAGCGAATGTTTGACATTGAGTTGAACCTGACCTTTTTCAATCTGAGTGTTGAATTTTTTAGAATGTTTTGCCCTGAGGCCGAGTGAGTTTTCTCACTGTCTTACCACATGCATCCCCTACCCTGCGCCTATGGCATTCCTCTGATCCAATTTTAGCTCCATCTTATCACATGCCATTCCTGGAGGAACTCGTCACTTTCAGGATATCCCAAAATTGACTGGCATCCCTGGCAATGGTGCCACATTTGCAAAGGCTCTGTGCACATGGATGGGCACTATTATTCTGGAGTAGCTCTGCATGTTTGTGAAATTTGTTTCAGACATGGCAGACAACTGAAATTTGGTGCCCAACTTTGTGGGTAGGTACTCAGAAGTCCTGCTGGATGGGGTGGTGTACAGTCAGATATCCCCTTATCCCAGGACCACAATACTAGTCCATACCAGCTTAATATTCAAGTCAGTGCAGTCTCTGCTGTGCATTCCTCCATGGTTATGTAGGAAGAAGTTGAATGCGTTTTTTTCACACAGTCTCTGTTGCTGTAAACATTTTCCATCAATACTCGTGCTCCTCTACTCTCATCATTGCCTGCAACATTTTCCAAGGAGCCTTTCCTGATATCCAAATGCCAAGCTGCAGTCGTCATGAATCCTCTCTGAAGTCAGTGTCAAGAATGTTTTGATATCTGACTTCTATGGAGTGTTTGATAAGATAGGAAGCTGAATATTATTGAGATGAATTATGCAATTGGTAAGTCATTTAACAAACTATAATCCCCCTTTATTGGCAACTCGTGGCTTCTTGGGAAAAACGTACCTCACTGCTTGTCAAATGCATAAAAAAGTGGAGTAAGTTGTTCCCAACTTCAATAGGACTCACCAGAATTCGCAAGCAATGTTGCCATAGGTCACATTGTTCAGGCCCCTATAAAATTTCATTCAGTGCTATGTGGCTCCTGCCATAACACGACAACCTCCCCCCTTTACCCTAAATAAGTATTAACATGCAAAAAGAAAATCACAGTCCTATCACAATTTAAAGCAAACCTTGGGCTTGGATTTTCACTTGCAGAAAAATGTGTGGAGGTAGTTTCAGTCAATGATGGCATTAGTACAATGTTAAAAATCTCTCCCAACTTTTAAATTGCTACTTGAAACTACCACGCTGTTTAGCTAAAGCTCCATCATTTTCTGTGTGAAACATGTGGTTTTGCAGTTGTGTGTTCAGAAAGAGGGAATGGGATTTGAGTCTGTTTGAATAGCAATGAATTTGCAACTTAAACTTGCAGCCTGACCTAAAATACAGCCCACGTTTAGAATTAAGGGATTGTGAGCAGTGGCAGAGGAAAGAGAAAAGTTGGCAATGGGGGAAGAGGAACAAGCTGCTCCCAAAAGAATCAGCTTGAAATCTAACATCTATCGGATCATAACTTTTAAAACTACACTGATTAATATTCTTGCCTCAGAATAGCTAACCTGAATATGTTATATGCCTACCTGCATATGTTAATATATGTATAAAATTACTATTAAAAATGGGTAAATCAGCAATGCAGTTCCCCATTCTTGCCCATTTTGTCCATCCTGTCTGCCTCAGAAATGAGTCAGATTTTCAGAGCGGAAATGACACCCATGAGTTAAAATTACCTCACATTGATTTTATCGTGGTAGTCCCTTCCAACCAGAACGTCACTTCTAGTTCAAGTTAACATAAGTGCCACAGTTGGATTTTATGTAAAAAAAAAGGGATATGCACTTGTTATGACGATGTTACAATATACACAATTAGAAAAGAATATGGGTAGAGTAAATGGTGCATGCATATCTTATTTTGAAATAAATAGATAGGATAGAAATTCTGTTGATGCTTTAAGGGTGGTGAAAGAATTCAAAAGCATAATTTCTGGCAGTGATCTTTACCAAATCATGGGGCTATGTATATCAGTCTCACTATCTCTGGAAGCAGAACATGTGTGATAGAACTCATCACATCACAGGGATTCATTGAGGGATTCAAAGGGATTTATTGAGGTGAAGATTTAGCCTCCTCACGCAATGTCCATCAACAAACCAATGGTAAATGATGCCTAAGTGATCGAAAGGTGATTCACAACTCATAAAGTAACTATAACATGTAGCCATGTTTAGACATTTGATTGACATCTTTCTTGTAAGAGGCAATGTAGGCTGGGAACTCCCTCCAGACATATTTCCAAATCTGTGGGAGGCATAGAAATAGAGAACCTAAAACAAGCCCACCTGCTTAAGTCTGGAGATTCTTGTGAAAGTGACGTGGGATACTAACTCTCATTCATCTTTTGCTCTCCTGCCCTTGACAATCACCCCCGTCACTGCATACCAAGGTTGTATCACTGCTAATTCCCTCTGGACCCCAGAATTTCAGGGTCAAAATATTATAAAGTACATTATCACTAATATGCTATAGTAGAGATTATTGACATTAAGTTATAATTTACATTAATAAAACTTTCCATAGTAGACTGTTAATAAAATGTTGAGGTCTATATTATCATAATGAGTTATTCTTTATTTATCATGTGGTAGCCTGTGCATTGATGATAGTATGTTATGGTATGCATTATTAGCAGTAGGTTATAGAGCAATATATTAGTTGAAAATGTGTGAGTTGTTGATAATATAATCATCTTTTTTCTGAAAAAGGCTTTTCTGACTGCCTCATGAAGTTTAGAGAGGAGAGAAGAGTTATTACCTTTAGCATATTTTTAAGTCCATTATTAAACTCATGGTGTGATGTTGGTTTGAAACCTCATCATTATGTTTTCAGCTCCAGCTGCTCGAGAGACTTCTCTCTGATTTTCCAGCAATGCTAAATTGACTAGGATTTCAAACATGAACCACACACAGATTTATTCAATTATCATTTATCAGATGGAAGAATGTAAATCTTCCAGCTTCATTTAGAACCAACAGTTTACTCTTTTTGACACGCATTTCAAATCACAAATACAAAACACAATCTGGGACAGAAACAAATTTCTCATTTTCTTTTAAAGCATTTTAGCATGATTATTTTCAGCAAAAATCTGTCCAATGTGTATGTCATAATAATTAAAATATCAATTATAAAATTAGAGATAATACAATATACAATAAGCATTCCTCAAATTCAGAATTTATCGAGATTTTATATTCATGATTAATAAAGCATACTTCCACCAACAACGATAAGCTATACTGTCATATTTGCTTTTCTTGTAGTTGGCATGAAGTGGTCAAAAAAGTATGGATATATAGTTCATATATTGGACAGGATACTGAAATGGTGCAGTCAGAGACAATTCTAAAGAATAAAGGAATTCATCTTTCCAAATTTCAGGATGTCCCAAAGAATTTCAGAGATAAGTGAGTAACACAGTTTTGGATTTGGAACGTAGCTACGGAAAGTGCTGAGCAAGGTCATAAGATTGTGACCAGATCGATTGTTTCATGAGGGTTAGTTGAGGAATACACTAACTGCCTTACTTTACTTTACTTCAAAATAGTTTCCAAAGGGGAAGGCAAGTCATATCACAATGGTGGTACTTTTACCATGCAACTCTGACAAATATTCATTGCTGCTGGATCAAAATTCAGGAATTTCTGAATTGACACACCGTGAGAGGACCATTGTCATGAGGATTGTAGTTGTTCAAGGTAATCCCTTGTACTTTCCCAATTTTGGTCACTTTTTGATTCTTGCTGAATTTTGCTGAGCCTCTCTTGACTTACTGGCCACTTTTGTTTTTGTACTTTGTGTTATGGACTAGGCCAGACCACTCAAAAGATTCTTAAGCCGGCAGCCCTGACCATAACTTTGCAAATTTGTTTTCGGAAATGTACATTGAAAATTACCTGAAGTAAGTTAGTGAGGTTGACTACCAGGATAAAAACAGACAAAATTTTATTCACGAGATTACACAATGAAACACAAAGAACAGAATAAAGAACCTCTACAGCACTCAGTCTATCCAAACTAGACTTTATTATGCTGTTCCGAATATGCACAACAGTCCCAGCAAGCAAACCCCCTTAAAAACACAGTACAAAAAAAAGGATCAGATGCTTACAGGTTGGAGTTAGAAGGGCAGAAGAGAGAGTTTCCACACAGCTCACTGTTGAACTCCCAACCAATTCTGAACTAAACTGCTCAGCTCAGCTAGAGAGCTAACCACTCCCATTTCTTTATGCAGGTCACTTTGAAAACATGACCACTTTGGCCTGAAGTCTCATCTGTTTACATATAAACCAAAAAGCCCCTCAATACTCTTTAATCTGTGTACCAAACCAGACTGATTGGAGCCCGGCCTGATTTGTTACCTCTCTGAAAAAAACTCAGGACAGAGTATCCTTGAGCCAAGGAACAGCTTTTAGAAACAAAAAAGGGACTAGCTTTGTGACATTTGAAACATTTCTTTTCTGTCATCAGAAAGTAATCTTGACAGATCTTTCTTTTTGGATTCCACTTTGAATCTAAGGAGCCAATGAAATATTCTACTGGTTGCCCCTTGATTGGTTGGTCAACAATGACTTATTGCTGGACACGTGGTTCAGCATCTGTTTACTTTACACAGCAATTGTTCTCTTGAAGCTAATGGAGCTCCTTCATATTTCTTAAGGAATTTGAGGTCCAAACTTATCGGATGGCTGTTCACCGTGCTTTGGATTACTAGGACTAGTTTATGTATTAAAAACGCTTTACTCAAGTACTCCTGGTAGGTAGGCAGACAAAGAGACACAGAAATTCATTTGTGGTTCAACTCAATTTTATTTACAAAATATTTGTTATTAAAAATGCCACAGGAGTATTTACCAAATTTCAGCAATATTTTGTCTCTACCTAGCACTTTCCATCTGAGAAAGGATACTACTTGTAATGATTCATATGTTTGAGCTGGGCCATTGGAATCTCCTTCCTCTCTGATGTATGGATGACTCTTGTCCATGAAGGTGGGTCTCTCAGGTCAGAGCAGATCTTCTCCTGGGGCTTATGGGGTTGCTGCACTGTCTACTGGCATCAGTCATCCCTCTGGGTCTTCGCTGAGAGGCTGGCTTCCAGCTGTGTATTTTTATACCCCCTCCCTCCAGATCTTCCAAAATGTTCAATGCCCTCTGATCAATGTGGTCATGAATGGGATTCAAAGCATTCAATAATGTTGTGTCAATACTCTTCACTTTTGCCATTCCAGAGAGTTGTAAAGTACATCTACTCAGGCACTGGCTAGAAGTCATGTTGCCAGGAAGTCTGATTGATACTTCTCCAATACACAACCTTCGGGCTGATTGAACAGATTCAACCTGAACCTTTGTGATCTCTTAGATCTTGGTTTCCAGTGTTCTTTGTAGCTGATAGCTGCTGGTTGCTGTTTAATTACATTTGACCAATTTTCTTGTCAGGCCCGATTTCTCAAACAGTGGGTAAATTTAGAAATGTCCAATTTTGGGCCTAAGGTCCATACGGCTCAAAAGTGAGGAGTATTGATTGTACACATTTTTCAGAATTATGCATGTGGACTTTTCCAGATGATCACTCCTGGTACCTTACGGTATTTGCCACCTCTATCAGTGTGTGGCACTGTGGAAGACTTGTTTAAGATACTTTGTTTTCATTAATCCTAGTTTTGACCTGGGCCTATCTAATGATTAGTGGCAGAGGATACACCACTGTGAAATATCCACTGAAGACACTGTTGTAGCGTCATTGTACATCCATTTTTATTTTAATTAAATGGAATTGATAAACGGAAGTGCTAAAATTCTGTTTCACTTTAATTCTCAGCAAATTGAGATTGTCTTCAAAAATATGTCCAAAGTATCCTCTTCCTTTTACAGAATGCTGTAAAATATTAGTCATGGAATCAAAAAAGAGAATCCAAAATGAATACAATTTTTTGAGGATGTAAAAAACTAGCTTAAGAGAAAGACTGTAGATGTTTTATGCTTGAATTGCAACATCGATTTTCTAGGATATTAATATAGTATTTTGCATGATAGTAATTAGCACAATTACATTTTGTCAGTCACGATTACTTGGACCTCAGAGAGTTGGAACAGATACTCTGCTCCCTCTGAAAGCTAAAGCAAAACAGCTTGTCTCCACTCACAGACTGTGTGATGTCAGTAAAGTGGTTGGAGGCAATATATATTAACCCCTTCAGAACTATCACTTTATTTTGCTTACTATTTCCACCAAATTGAAAAATTATTTTGTTGGCTGATTTGGGTCTCTCAGAGAATGAACTTTAACTTGTGAGGGTGAATCTGCTCAGGATTGCTGTTGTTGTGCCTTCATTGGTCTGTGTCCTGCAAATGACCCCATCTCCTCCACTTTGCAGGAGGACCTTTAGCCTCAATAAACATAGTCAGTCGTCCTCTTTTGCTGCATATGTGCCAGACGGATAGGGGTTTAGGAATATTTGACTCTGGTTAAGAGTCTATTATCCAAAGGAACCTCCTGGTTTTGTTTGATCTATAGGAGTTAAATAATAAGCTCTAACATTGTGAAATGTAGCATATATACAGTAATAGATATTTGTGAATTTTCTGATGTACTCCAAATACAGAGTTATTGTGACACTAAAATGATTTATAGAGAACTTTTTATTTGAAATAGCCTTTAAATATATGAGTGCATTATGGACTAGTAGCAAGACCTATATGCTATAATATCTGTTATTTCAGATACATTTTCATGACTCATAAGTCTTACATTACATGATCCTTTGGTTATAAAACCAGTGACTAATTATCATTATTCAGTCCCCAGAATTATTTCAGTTAATGCTCTTAAAGCAGTTTACCATATTTTAATATTTGCCTCATTCTGTAATTGGCATTGTATTTTTATCAAGGTGAATTTATGTGACATGTCAAAAGACCTTAATTCATCGACAGATTGGTGTTTCCAAACTTACCTTGACGTATTGTGAGAAGTGAACTCCTAAGCTGTTACTTCTCCTATCAGTTTCCTGAGAAAGCTTAAAAATGGATTGCATATAAACCTAGCTGGTTGGGGCTCTCAGAAGAACATCGCTAGACAAAATGTGAGAGAATGATTGTAGATAAGAGGATATACCTGTGGATGAACATTGCAATGGAAAATAGACAGAAGCGAGCTGGTAGTAGAGTGTCAGGGAGAGAGATGAGGCAGAGTCAGAGGACAAACTGAGAAGAGCACACAGTTGGGAAAGAAATGAATGTGTGAGCTCACTGGCACACAGTGAGCCAGTGAGTAACAGTGAGTTTACTGTTACTCACTGGCTCACAAAGTGAGCCAGTGAGTAACAGGCCAGTATTAGACTGCTAGATGAAGTGTTCAGTTTTCACTGTTGAAATTCACTTGACCATTTTTGGAGCAGGTTAGACTGATAGATGTAATTTTATTGTTGTAAGTTTCTATTGTTATGACATTTCAGTTTTTGACTGGTCAGTTCCTTGGAACCTAACAGGTCACAGATCATGATCAGGATCTCCATGATTTAAATGTTCTTTTTTTTTCAAATAATCGGCCATCATAGTTGTACATCCCTAATTTGCCTTGAGTAGGTAGTGGTGACCCGACATGCTGCACTCCTTGGAGTGTAGAGACACTCACAATGCTGTTAGGAAGGATGATCCAGGATTTGAACAAGCGACAGTGAAGCAACAGTGACGTATGTTTGAGTCAGGATGGTATTTGGCTTGGAGAGGATCTTAATAGTGGTGGTGTTCCCATATATCTGCTGCCTTTTGTAATTCTAGGTAGGAGAGGTCATGGGATTGGAAGGTGCTGTCAAAGAAGCTTTGGTGACTAAAGTGTATTTAACTAAAAGGGCACTCAAGAGAGGACTAAGTATCATTTAATTGGGACCTGTCACATGTCCATCCTGTTTTCTCGGGAAGCTCCAGGACATCTCATGAATCCCAGAATACTGCCTGTGCAGGAAATGTTGCTATTTTCTGAAGTTTATAGTTCGAGTTTTGTAACATGAGCAATGGCTGGAGTCACAGCAGTGCCTGCAGGAATCAGAGAGGTTCCCTGATGTTCCAGGGTGTGGTCATCCCAATGGCCAAAGCAGACACAGCAGGCAAGGGAATGAGTGGGAGGAGGAGGAAGAGACAGGTCTTGAAGGAATCCCCCAAGATTGGAGGGATTCACTAACCAGTTTTCAGTTTTGACTACCATGGAAGATGTTACAGAAATGCCATGAGGATCAAATCCCTGACACTGTAAGCAATTTAACTGAATGGAAGGAAACAAAATGCATTTGTGAAAAGCAGTAGCTATAGGGCATTTACTGAGATGTCACAGATAAGTCTTTTAGTAATTGCAAACATGATGCTGGAATGATATATTGCCTCGTATATTGTAACCAATATGGTTTGTGCCTGTTGGAAATGTCTTTGAGAGAGCTCTGAACAGTGACAAGTAAATAGATACAATATTGTTGGCAAGGGCATGGACTGAAAATAGAAAATTAACATTCACAGATTGATAAAAGCATATAGCTAAAGTAGCAGGAGAGGAAGTTTATATAAGTGCATAAGAGAGTTTCATGGATCAATATGTTTCCAATCCACAAGGAAACAAACCGTACTGGATCTCGCTGTCCAAAAGGAAGAAGGGCAGATGGCGTATATTTTCAGGTGAAACAAAGAACTGTTGATGTTGAAGATCTGAAACACAAAAATAGAAATTGCTGGAGAAACTCAGCAGGTCTTGCAGCATCTATGGATCAGGTCCTTCAGAACTGAACGGTCACTGGACTAATAGAGTCATAGAGCCATAGAGAAGTACAGCACAGAATAGACCCTTCGATCCAACTCGGTCCAGATATCCTAAGCTAATCTAGACCCATTTGCCAGCACTTGGCCCATATCCCTCTAAACCCTTCCTGTTCATATATCGATCCAGATGCCTTTTAAATGCTGCAATTCTACCAGCCTTCACCACTTCCTCTACACGCACCACCCTCTGCATGAAAAAGTTGCTCCTTAGGTCCTATTTATATCTTTCCCCTCTCACCCTAAACCTATGCCCGCCAGTTCTGGACTCCCCCACCCCAGAGAATAGACTTTGTCTATTTATCCTATCTGTGCCCCTCATGATTTTATAAACCTCTATAAGGTCACCCCTCCGCCTCCGACACTCCAGGGAAAACAGCCCTTGCCTATTCAGTCTCTTCCTATACATCAAAACCCTCCAAACCAGGCAACATCCTTATAAATCTTTTCTGAACCCTTTCAAGTTTCACAACATCCAAAAGGAAGGAGTCCAGAATTGCACACAATATTCCAAAAGTGTCCTAACCAATGTCCTGTACAGCCGCAGCATGACCTCCCAACTCTTATACTCAATGCTCTGACCAATAATGTTACCTCTGTGTTCTCCCGAGCCTCTTCAACAAATTCTGTTTCTGTGGAGAATCTTAAGTATTGGTTTGTCTCACTAACACAATTTGGTCTAAAATAGAGACTGAAAATAACCACGATAGAAATACTGAACTTAGGGGCAGTTGCAGTGATTTAGGTAAAGTTCTAGCACAGGTAGATTTTAAAAGAAGCAATTGCAGGATAGTGCAGGAATGGAACAATGAAGAGATTTCAGAGAAGAGATAATTTGGGTACAAACTAGACATGCTTCTTTGAACAGAAAAACAGAATATGCAAAGTTAATGTACCCTGGATGACAAAGGAAATAAGAGTAAAAATAAAATTAGAATATGACGCATATATTTTACTGTAAGAAGCAAGATTCAGTTAATAACAAGGATGATTTATAGAAATCACAGGAGGGATTATGATGTAGGACACAAACAGAGGTTATAAAAGATTAATGGGTAACATTAACTTGAACTGTAAAACATTTTATAAACATTAAACTTTGCATGGTTTGCTGGGGAAGATGTTGCACCAAAGGGAGATCTTTATACAGAGACAGAGGAGAAAAGTATTATGTCAATAGTTTGTATCCATCTTAACAAAACAAGCAGATGATTTGAAGCTTACATTAAAAGAGGTGATGAAGTTATCATCAAGGTAATAATAGATAGAAAAAAAATACTAAAATGATGCGCATTGCTAAAAAAAATTGGTCAGTCACCTGATGAAGATGCAATATATCCTCAGAAAGTGAAACAACAAGGTAATGTATGTCAGTAACTGTGTGACAATACTATAAAATTTTGGTGTAATATTTCAAAGGCTTTATATTTACAAAGACTGGAACTCAAAATGACTGCCAGCTAATTTTATGGATTGAATTATCTTTCCTCTCGAGAGGTCAAAGTTAATTTTTGAATTAGAGTCATAGAGTCATAGAGATGTACAGCATGGAAACAGACCCTCCGGTCTAACCTGTCAATGTTGACCAGATATCCTAACCCAATCTAGTCCCACCTACCAGCACCCGGCCCATATCCCTCCAAACTCTTCCTATTCATATACCCATCCAAATGCCTTTTAAATGTTGCAATAGTATCAGTCTCCACCACATCCTCTGGCAGCTCATTCCATACACGTACCACCCTCTGCGTGAAAAGGTTGTCCCTTAGGTCTCTTGTATATCTTTCCTCTCTCACCCTAAACCTATGCCCTCTAGTTCTGGACTCCCTGACCCCAGGGAAAAGACTTTGTCTATTTATCCTATTAATGCCCCTCATAATTTTGTAAACCTCTATAAGGTCACCCCTCAGCCTTCGACACTTCAGGGAAAACAGACTCAGCCTGTTCAGCCTTTCCCTATAGCTCAAATCCTCCAACCCTGGCAACATCCTTGTAAATCTTTTCTGAACCCTTTCAAGTTTCACAACATCTTTCCGATCGGAAGGAGACCAGAATTGTACGCAATATTCCAACAGTGGCCTAACCAATGTCCTGTACAGGGGCAACATGACCTCCCAACTCCCCTGTACTCAATACTCTGACCGAATGGAGTGGTCTCATAAACTTGTTTCTTTTGAGTGGGACAATCCTAGGTCAAACAACTGATAAGATTCAGCCAAGTGTATTGTAAATGAAATGAACTTGAAAAGTGAGATGAGCAGAGAGATCTTGATAAACACAAATGCTTTAGGGTAGCAAAGCAGGTGAAGTATAGATTACCTGAGATTCTAAATAGAGGAACAGAAATCATAGACAATCGAACATGCTGGAACTTAGTTGGAATTGAGTGAGATTTTCTAGATGATGAAAGGTTTTGATAGATTGAGTCATGAAAAGAAAACTCCCTCTGGTGAATGGGTCAATAACTAGATTTCATAGCATCAAAAATCAGTAGCAAAATAATGGGGGAATGAGATGAAATGCTGAGAGTTGTCAGCATTTGGAAGGTTTTAATATTGACCTTGTCAGTAATGCTCACATTCTCTGAAAGAATATAGGAAAAATAAAACTGGAAAGGTATTGGAAGCTGATTTTCAAAAACAATTTAGATGGGATTTGAATGGGGTACTTGAGGAGGAGGGGTTGCTCACAGGGTTACAGAATAAAACCAGAAATGTGGGTTAAATCGCACTATTATTTCATTGGACCACCAGATGTATCATGGGCTGAATGACCGCTTCTATATTGTCTGATCCCAGAAGTAAGGGATTAGTTTCTGTGACTAGAAAGACTGCAGCATTCACATACAGGAGTTTACAGGAGTTTAGGTTGGGTGGTGGAGGGGATGGCCAGGAAGTGGAAGTGGAGGTGGAGGCAGTGAATGGATGTATCTCTCCATATTTCTGAGGAAGCTTTGACTGGAATCCCCTCTCAGAAATATGGAACTGGTCACTGTGGCAATCAGTGTGAGATCGTCATTCCCCAGAAAATCTGGCACAACCTTTTTTAGTTGCAGCATAACCAATGTCTTACATAAATCCAGCAGTCACTTTCTTATTTACATATTCAGCCCTCCTTTGCATAAAGCCTGGAAATATGTAATCTTTTTTTTTGACGACGTTGTCACATTTTATCTGCACCTCTAGATTTCCCATATTCCTTCACTTGTACCAATTAGGATTGATTTCCTTTCAAATATACCTTTATCCACGATATTTTGCCTGGCAGTGGTGAACTGCACCAGCCAACTCTGCTAATCTCTCTATACCTATCAGCAAGCTCCAGGCATTCTTTCTTATAATTTACAATGGTCCTGAATTTGAAATCATTAGCATGCAATCAGGCTTTCCTTAACTATATCCAGATCATTTTTTATGATTGGAAGATAAGCAAATTCCATCAATCTGAAAAGTAAAAATGGTCATTTACCAATACTACTTACTTTCATTCCCTTTGTCATATATTCCTTATAATAGTGACATTATATTTAGGAGACTCGTGGTACCTGAAAAATCAGATTTTATCCAGAGTTGAGGAAAAATGAATTGCTCTGTAATTTGTTATCTTATTCTTTCCCCTCTCTTGATTGATTTTTCAATACTTGACCTCTGGTGGACTTTTGGCATAATTCATGGAAAGAAATGGCACAATAACAGGCAATTTGGACCAACTAAATGAAACTAAGGTTTCATTCAAGCTCCCTCCCATTTTCTCGATCCAAATCTACCATTGTAACCATCTATGTAAATAAAAGCAAAATACTGCAGGTTCTGGAAATCTCTAACAAAGCCAGAAAGTGCTGAAACAAAGTCAACATTTTGAGTCTGATATGACTTCTTCAGAACTGAAGTGGGCTAGAAAATGGAATAATGGCACTGACTATAGGAATGATCTTCAAATGCTTTCTATTTCAATAAGTCACCGTGCTCCTGTGATAACTTTCAGTTTGGGTGTGCTAAAGTGTTCCAATCGATACATGCTGGAGGAAGAGCATCCTATTTTCTGCTTGCGAACTTTACTATCTGTTGACTCCTACGGGCATCCGCACCGTCTCTGACATGAAGAGATCAGTCCTTCCAGCTAATATCTCCTCACCACGGAGGCAGAACTCACAGATCCTCAGAGGAAGCACCAGTAAGGCTGCATCCTGCACCCTTCACCAGCTTTGATACTGACACGTCAGTAGGTACATTAGTAAGATTTGACTCAGCAGCACGTTTGGTAAGTACATCATTGGCTCTTCTCCACAGCTAGTCAAGGAAGCAACACTCCAGGCTGCTTGGCATTCAAAGGATCACCTGAGACCAGGCTCCTGCTCACCCCAGGTAATAGAAGTCCTCATGGAGATTAATAACTTTGCCAAAATGCACAAGCTGATACAGGAGAGGCAGACAGGCTTGTCGGAGACACCCGACAAACTGATTGAAGGATGGAGGAGTCTACAAATACTGTCTGTACCACACTGGTTCTGTCATGCACATGTCTGTCTGCCTCCCTGGACAGGTTAGAAGCTGTCATGTAGATCCGGGTTCAGCAGAATGCTCAGGGTCTGCCAGATGTTTGCACAGGACCTATAGTATATCCCTTTATTGGTGCTCCTTAACTTCCTGACCACAGCTGTGGCCCTTGACAATCCCCCGTCTAAAACTGGCCACTAGTCACTCATTCCCCTGTATTATAATGATGCAGAATTCATAATCTTCTATTCCCCAAATGGATGACTAAAGCCCTGGAAAGATGACTGTGGTGATACTCTTGACAGATGACAGTAGACCCAGACTCAACTGCAGACTATTTCCTTTACACTTCCAGACATGACATTTGGTTGTAGCACATTCAATGTGTTTTCAGGAGAAGCTGCTGCCACATGGTCCAAATGTGAGATAATCATTATTGGCAAACATGATGGGCTATATGTCTTCACTAAAAGGCAAGACAAGGCAGAATTTCAGTGAGCAACCAAATAGGTGCAAAGTGAGAGAGTGCTAAGAAAGCAAGCCAAGTGCCCTGTTCTGACGCATGAGATGGATGCCTGATCCCACATGCAAAGTGATCTGCAACAACATTACAACAAAAGACAGTCGGTGAGCTTGAAAGTGCAGTATTGAAGTAAAGAACTGTGTTACAAATCATGTACTGGGGAAGGGAGGGATGTGTGGGCCAGTCACTACCCATGTGTCATTCCCTAAGATATTGGGAATGTTAGCCAAGGTGGAGGTCAGGAGAAGCAAATAGTGAGCTGCAGCTGCCAGATAACTATCCTGATTTTCATGTCGGGAATTGTAGCCATCTAGTTTCTCTCCTCTGCCTGGGAAAATAGCTAATTGCATATAAATGAGGTGAGGGTAATAATGAGATGTTAACACATGCAAATAGGCCGCTTGCCACTCACTAATGCAACTTATGTCTAGCAGCTCAAATCTTGGGTGGAAAATCAGACATTTTTCTCAACAACAAGACTGTTTGAGTATATTTAAAACAGATTTCTTGTTTGCCAAGGGAATCAAAGATTATGGGGAGAAAGTGGAAAAATGCGATTGAAAAACCTCTATCAGCCATGATTGAATGGCGGAGCAGACTGGATAGACCAAATGGCCTAATTTCTGCTCCTATGTCTTATGGTCTTATGTAATCTTTTTGCAATTTTACTATATTTTCCCTGTTGAGTTTCCACTGTTCAGGAATGGAAAGATTCCATCCAATGTCTTAATGATGAGGCAAAGTGATGACAGAAAAAGAAATCCTGTACTCTGAGCCTAGCGTCCCATTTGCTTAAAGGTTTGTGGATCGAGAATTGGCCTGGTCAGTCACATGAAGAGGCACAGCAGAAACTTGCGAAGCTGAGTAGATGTCAAGTTTGAATCAAGGGACAGTCAGCAATGATGCTATTGATGGTCTCCACTGACTCTACTTTTCCAAATAAAAAGAATAATTCTTTCTGTATCCGCACTGTTAAATTATTTCATAATTTTAAATTAGGTCACCCTGCAGCCTTATTTTTTCAAGAAGAAAGAGACCCAGACTGTCAATACTTTCACCTCTAAATTCCATGAAATTCTTTTCAAGCTAACTTTCACTCTGACATCACCATTTTTCTATGGATCCTGAACTTTAACATAACTATTTCTGTTCCTAGTCAGAGTGAATTTGACTTGTATATTAGCCATCATGTGCTTAAGTGTCTCCTGCTGCTGCTTCACTGGGTTTTACTTATTCAGTCCATTAATTTGGGTTTCTAGACCTTCATCTCCAACCGTTTTCTTCCTTTATTTATTATTAATGTGAACCCAATTAGATAGTGGTCACTATTTCCCAAGCAGTCACCTGCTTTCAGCTCATTTACTTTTTCTGTCTTGTTGCCCAGAACCATAAAGATCACTGCAATGTTTTTCTTTAGACATGCAATGTACTAGTTATAGAAGTTACTTGGACAAACCATGAACTTCTCCCTAAATTTTCCATAACATTTAGGCTAATTTTAACCCATTGGAGAATATTTAAAATCCACCACTATTACATTGAAGTTCAAGGGCAGGAGAATTGAGATTAATATAAACCACTCAGCTGACTTGATCCAATTAGATTGCTGCTGGGCATGTTAGGAGAAAGTGCCCTTCTGGTTGCTTTATTTGAATAATACCTTGAGCTTGTAAATTAATTTTGACACATTAATATATAAAATTTACACATATAATGCATTCAGCTGGCGGCTCACTTCGATAATGTGTTATGTGATCCTTCATTCATGTTTTCTGGTCTAGTGATCATTTTTTTTAACGTAATGCTCAGCTCCTCTCCACATGATCCAAGATTAACCTCTTCTCCTTATCTTCAAACTTAAGTGATCCTCTACTCCCACTTTAAGGAAAGATTTTTTTTATTATCCCTCTCAATGACGGTCCCCTCCTTCTTTAATCACCATTTGCTTCAAGTAAATGTTCTCAAAATGTAAACATTGCTCATCAGAGCCAATGCCCAACTCCTTCTTTGTGACTAAACAAGCAACATGAAAGCGGTCAAACTAAGTCAGACCTTACGTTAGTTTAAATTGTTGATTTGTTGGTTTAAGTGAAGCTTTGGAGGACAGTGAAAATGAGATCTATCTAAACAAAGAGGAAACCCTTCCAGATCTAAACTTCTGTAATCCAGGCAAAAAAGGAGAACTTAATTCACCTTGATGTAGATAAAAAGATAACTTCAAATGCTAAAATAAGAATAGAAAACTGTGGTAATATACATTATGATAGTACCAGATGCTAAACAGATTTGGTTGCATCAGCCATCTGTTACATACCTAACTTGATATTCAGTTCTACAGATTGTTGATGTTGCCCAAGATCAGTTCCTACTCCAGGATGGTTTGGGTATGTAACCTTCATTCAGAACTGAAAACTGAAAGATGAGAAATGTTTACGTAAGCTCAGGAGAATTTATCCAAAAAGGCTAAACTGACCCGCTAAGCATTTCCAGCATTTTTTGCTTTTACTTCATAATAAGTAGAACTTTATTTTTGATATTTGTTTGCAAAGACACAGAGCATCAGTGATTCAGTTTCAAGCAAAACTCATGATGAACAGAAAATATTCCCCACAAGAGGGTGAATATGTGAAATAGACACCCATCAAAATCTGCTTGCTTCACTAAAACATGTATTTATATAGAATTCTTTCATGCAGATAAACCTCCCAAGACATTTTGTCTTAAGGAAAAACAGTGGACATTAAGTTAGATGTAGTTTAATGCTACGCCTTCAGGACCTGTGGCTAGGGAACATAAGCAAATGTCGGTCTCTTGGTAAAGCTCAGCATCATTGAAAATCCAAATACAACAACTGGATCGTCATATGCTGCCAATGGAATAGACCTACTTATTAACCTATTTTGAGGCAATTTGTTTTAATGGGTCAGAGAGGCGTTAAGCTGAGTGTTTAGAGAACTACTGACCGTTCTTGGTACCATGAACTATTAACTAATAATCATACTCTGATCTAATTCTAAAGAAATATGTATTAGGGGGATGTCCACAAGCATTTGGGAAATGCTTTCCCTTTAGTGAGGGCCTTAAAGGGGAGGAAGAGATGGCAATTGACTTTAAGGAGGGAATTCCAGAACATGAGGCCTAGCCTCCAGAAAACTGAGTTTGTGATGCTGGAGAAGTATGGGTTTGGACATGTATGAGAGGCTGGAATCAAAGGAACAGATATAACAGATATTTCAGAGGATTGTAAGGTGAAGAAAGTTACATTGAGAAGGAGGATCTGGGTGTCAATACTAGTCAGTGAGGACAGAGGTGTTTGGAGCTAGATATGAACAACAGGGTTTTGGATAAGCAGAGGTTTTCAGTGGTTGGAAATTTGAAGTTAGTCAGGAGAAAATTCAACAATAAAATCTGAATGTAATGCCTGAGCATTTCTTTTGCATTTGTTTTGTGATAGAGACAGACATGGCCGAAATTGTGGATGTGGAAGTAAGGAGTTTTTTTAGTGAGGGAGAGGATATGATATCAGACGCCTATCTTAGGATTGAATAAAATATCACGACTTCATGTTGGTGGCAATGTACAGAAAGCAAGAAGGGGCCATTGTCTAATTATTAAAGACTGTGCTGAGGTCTAAGATGATGACTGCAATCTTCACAGAGTTTAATTGTGACAATGAATAACCAGTTTACTATGGAGAAATAGATGAATTGAGATGATGGAGATGCAAAGCTGGAAATCACCTATGTAGAAGCTGACATTGCACTCTGGGATGATATGATCAAGGGTAAGCATGTAATTTTAGAAAAGGCCAAAGATGGATTCTTGGGGTGAGCTTGGAGGTGATGGTGTAGGGTGGTGACATAAATCATTGGTATAGCTGGTCTTCCAACAGAGGGATAGCTAAGAGTCGATCCAATGTAGGGAAGTGTCACTGAGCTGAACATTGGAGGAAACTTGTCAAAGGAGAATGACTTGATCAACTATGTCAAGGTTATAGAGGAATTATGGAAGATGAAGAAGATAAATTCTCCAAATCTCCATGGTTACAGAGAACGTTATTCATTGTAGGAGCAAATTACTGCAGATGCTTGAATCTGAACTGAAAACAAATAATGCTGGAGATCACAGAGGGTCAGGTAGCATCCTTAGAGAGAAAGCAAGCTGATATTTTGAGTCTAGATGGCTCTTCATTAGCTGTCAGATGAAGAGTCATCTAGACTTGAAACACTTGCTTGCTTTCTCTCCATGGATGCTGCCTGACCCACTGTGATCTCCGGCACTTTTTGCTTTCAATCAACATTATTCATTGCTTCGAATGAGAATTATTTGGTGTTGCAGTTCACTAACTTATTTCAAAGTTACATCCTGCTGTGTTAGTCAGATCTTTTTCATTTCAGTTTCTAACAACTCTTTCAAAAAATTATCCTTTCCCTTATCCCTCTGATTTTTATTTTCTCCTTTACATATCTATCGCATTTCCTTTGGGAGGATGCAATTAAATCTATATCTGTTCACCCATCATGTGACATTTTTGATCCTAATGGCATGTCTATAATAAAACATATTTCCTTTTCCACCTTTGGTCCTTCTGCCAATCACCAGTGTTCTCTGTCAATTGAACTTTCCTACATTGAAAACAATTTTTTCTTTCAAAAAAATTACTCCACTCTTCCTGGTTTTAAACTCCTCTATTAAATCTGCTCTTGCTCTTCTCTATTCTTGGGTTAGTCAACTCCTTTCTGTCTCCATGAATATAATCCCCCTCTCCCCCTATCCCTGGATTCATTCTAGTAAATCCACTCCACACCTTCTTAGATTAGATTAGATTAGATTACTTACAGTGTGGAAACAGGCCCTTCGGCCCAACAAGTCCACACCGACCCGCCGAAGCGTAATCCACCCAGACCCGTTCTCCTACATTTACCCCTTCACCTAACACCACGGGCAATTTAGTATGGCCAATTCACCTAACCTGCACAGTTTTGGATTGTGGGAGGAAACCGGAGGACCCGGAGAAAACCCACGCAGACACGGGGAGAACGTGCAAACTCCACACAGAGAGTCGCCTGAGGCGGAAATTGAACCCAGGTCTCTGGCGCTGTGAGGCAGCAGTGCTAACCACTGTGCCACCGTGCCAGCCATTGTGCCACTGTGCCAACCACTGTGCCACCGTGCCAACCACTGTGCCACCGTGGATATTTATGTATTTACTAAAGTGTATTTCTCAGTTCCGTATAGGTTCAGCATAACTATCTGGCTACACCACGTCTCTATTAAAAAAAACCCAGAATGCCATATGTATAACTAATTGTTTGTTAGCCTATGGGATTTTGAGTTTATTCACGTAAGATATCTGCATAGTACAAAGAAGAACAAGAAAACAAATCAGCACAGGAGTAGGCCCTTTGGCTCTCCAAGCCTGTGCTGACACATTTTGCCCTTCCATGCAAAAACTATCTTCACCTACAAGATCTGTATGCCTCTATTCCCTTCCTAGTCAAGTATTCATCCAGGTGTTTCTTGAATGCTGATATTGTGTCTGCTTCCACCACCTCCTCTGCCAGCCTGTTCTAGGCACTCACCACCCTTTGTGTGAAAAACTTGCCTTGCACATCTCTTTTCAACTTTGAACCGCTGCACCTTGAACTTGTCTCCCCTAGTAATTTACCCTTCCACCCTGGGAAGAAGTCTAATACTTTCCACTCTATCCATGCCATTCACAATCTTATAAAGTTCTATCAGGTCACCCTAACCTTCTTCATTCCAGTGCAAACAAACCCAGTCTATCCAACCTTTCTTCATAGCTAAAATCCTCCATACCAGGCAACATCCCAGTAAACCTTTTCTGTACCCTCTCCAAAGCATCCACATCCTTTTGGTAGTGTGGTAACCAGTAGTATTCCAAGTTCTATAAAGCTGCAGCATGACTTGTCTATCCTTATACTCCATGTCCCTTCCAATGAAGACAAGCACATTATAGGCTTTTTAAAAAATACCTTATCTAACTGTGCTGCCACCTTCAGTGATCTGTGGACCTGCACACCCAGAACCCACTGCATATCAATACTCCTAAGGGATTTGCCATTCACTGTACAATTTCAACCTCTCCTTGACTTTCCAAAATGCATCACCTCACATTTGAATGGATTAAACTCCATCTGTCGTTTTTCTGCCTAAGCCTCCAACTGATCTATATCCTATTTTATCCTTTGCCAATCCACCTCACTATCCGCAACCCCACCAAGCAGTTAGTAATTGCAAACTTACTAATTAGAGCAGCCATGTTTTCTTCCAAGTCATTTATGTAGACCATGAACAACAGAAGTCCCGGCACTAATCCCAGTGGAACACCACTAGTCACAACCCACCATTCCAAAAAGCATCCTTCCAATGCTACCCTCTGTCTCCTATGAGTAAGCCAGTTCTGTATCCATCTTGCCAGCTCACCCCTGAAAGCATGTGACTTCACCTTTTGTGCCAGTCTGCCAAGAGTGGTAGTTTGACAACCTCCTGCTTTACCATGTCTAAACAATCCTCTTCCTTGGTAAGTACTAATTTCAAGTACTTGTTTCAAACCAAAGCCATGCAGTCTTCTATCAATAGTCGATCTCCAATTTGATCCTTTATTGTCCCCAGTTTTCCTCTAACAACCCTTGTACAGTTAATATATCTGTAGACAATTTGAATTCAATTTTAGGAAATTCCAGTTATGTCTGACATCTATTGAGCTAACATGAGTATTTCTTCAATAAATAGATTCATTGTTTTAATTTAGAGAGAGATCAATTTTAAATTGATATAAAAATTGCAAATGTCTGCCTTATCTTATTCTCATGATGAACTTAAAATTAATTTTCAATAAGTATATTGTCGTCGGTAAAAACAATGACTGCAGATGCTGGAAACCAGAGTCTAGATTAGAGTGGTGCTATGCCAACTAACAAAATAAATTTAAAGATAAATAAAATATATTAAAATAAATTCATATGGAGACCAAGGTATTGTATACTGATGAATTTATTTTAATATATTTTATTTATCTTTAAATTTATGTGACAAAAATATAATTATTGTTAGATATCATAAAATTATTGCTGGTTTTCATTAAAATAAAACCACAAAACTTGACTTTTGTTTAGTATGAGGTATCCCTGAATGCCGACATCTGTGTTGATTCTGTAACTAATTATGTTAACAGGTTGGCTAATATAGAAAAATAATTTTAGCAAAACACAGCTGTGGTGTTGCATGCGACTAGTTAGCTAATGATAATTTAGACCTTGCTCACTATTAGGGTGTTAAACAGACAGGAGAATTCTGCAGTTAACATTTCCTTCTAACAGAAACTAAGTTCATTAAGGTTATTCATTTCAGCTTCTCCTGCTGCTGTATTTGGGCATTGTTGCATATGTTGAGTACTCTGCACATTAACCTCTAAATCGCGAAGTATTAATCATGCCATACCGTTCCTCTGGCATTTGCTGGACCCTAATGAGAGTAAGGCAAACTCACTACTGTGCCATCAGAACGACATGTAATAGGTTAGTTTCACCTCAAATGCACAAGCTGGCTATAAACCTCATCAGGCCTGATTAAAGATTCATATCAAGCTAATTAACTTCAGGCAGATTAACGTAAGTAAATAAATCCAATCGAAAACAGTGCAATAAAATAAACCCAATTTTATTTTCACACATCACATGAGCTGAGTCATTAATAAGCTTGACATTGATAAGCTGTCAAATGCGTTTCTGGAAAATTGAAATCTGCAAGGAAGCAAGAATGTGATGGTGTGATAAGTTGGCTGCTGTTTTGGGTAGTTTTGCGTTCACTTCATTTTTATTATGCTGGTGTTTTGTGCCTTTTATTACCTTTGTTAATCAATTGAATGTTAAGTAGCTGTCAATCATGACAGTCTATGAAGATTGCATTTTGAACAGCAACCTATATATTTGCAGAGGTCTGATTCGTGCTTCATTCAAACTCGGGGCCATGAATACAGTATGGTGGAGAATGGGGAAGAGCTGAGAGATATGCTTTTTAGAGAGTACTGGGCTATGTTGAAACCTCTGTAGTTCATTCCCATTATCAAAAGCTGACTCCCACCTGAATTGAGCCAGAATAATGATAAATTTGACAGTAAGGAGTGGATTTACAGACAGGCATATCATTGAACCTTGACTTGCAGCTATTTATGATAGCCTCACTTCCCTTTGGTGAACTCTTCAAGTGTCTCCCCAAACAGCAGGATTTTCATGTGAGTAGAAAGGTGAGCACTTGCCCATGTTTTAATGCCCAAAGTTTGTTATTCTTGTCAGGATTGTGGTTTAAAATTGCTCCTTTAGTTTTATATGGAGTAGCAGCTTTGGGTAAATTGCATCCCTTTTATATTCATACATTCACAACTGCAGAATGAGTTATTCTCTGTTCATTCTTTGCTTCATCGTTGCTTGTCATTAAAAATCACACAACACCAAGTTACAGTCCAACAGGTTTATTTGGAACTGCAACCTTTTGGAGCACTGCTGGCCACCTGGCGAAGGAGCAGCATGCCAAAAGCTAGTGCTTCCAAATAAGCCTATTAGACTATAACCTGATGTTGTGTGATTTTTAACTTTGCCCACCCCAATCCAACACCAACACATCCTCGTCATCTCTGCCAGTCGGAACATTTTTCACACTCTTAAATAGGTTGCAAGCAGTTAAAAAGATAGTATTGATTCTGGTATATTGCCTCAGATTTCAAGGTCAGCAGTGAAACAACAGTGCTCACCACTGACGTAAATGAAAAGAGTTGCTTGTAATTTTCTGTGGCGGTGACTTCCCCTTTTCTGACATCATTTGGAATCTGCCACCAAGTCATGCGATGTTCAATGGTCCTGCAACAGTGATTTCAACAACCAAGGTAAGCAACCAATCACATTGAAGCATTCTCATAGACAGCAAGCCAGGAAATTAAACAAAAATTAAATTCCTAACTTTTGCTGTCCTTTTGCAGGGTGCAGAATAGTCTTTTAGATTGACACCTAGATCTCAAGGGGTAAGCTACAAACAAAGACTAAGGTTGCATTCCTTGGAATTTAAAAAGTTAAGGTGTGATTTGACTGAAGTTTTCAAGATATTGTGGAGGATACAGAAATGGGGATAAACAATTTGCTCCTGTTAGGGAGACTAGAAAAAGGGGCTTAAATAAGAAAAAGCTACAAATCTTTTCCAAACTTGTTAAAATAATGAAATTGACATTTCAGGAGTGAAATTAGGAAACACTTCTTGCAAAAGATAACAACAGTTGGAACTCTCTTCCACAAATGGCAGTTGTTGAGAGATCATTTATTAATTTCAAATTTGAAATTGACACACTTTTATTAGCCAAAAATATGAATGGATGTGAGTGATAATTCAATCATAGATAAGCAGTAAAAGTGGAACAGGTTGAGGAGCTAACTGGCCAACTCCTGTTTTTATCTTAATATATTTCTATATCGATAAATAACTCATTCATGTGTGAACCAATAATCACAACCCCAATTCCCCATGCATCATTAGACCTTCACTTCTTGCCTTCCTCTGCCACTGACCACACAGCATCTGCAAAGCCAGCCGACAGAAAACTTTCCAAATCAGGTTTCTAATTAAAATCTTAATAGTCTTCTGTGTTCCTTTAGTGCCTTTTCTTACGTGTATTTTGACCTGCCCAAAGGCTTCACATACAGTGCTTCCCTGATGGTGGTATAGCTGGTGAAAATCTGCTGTCTTTGTGTGGAGGAGACTGTTGATAATCTTGAAGGATTGCGTTGAGTAATGTAGAGCCAACTGTAAACTGTGCTGTCTTGGCAAGCGTGCTTGCAGACTGGATTAGCTGAATGATACACAACATGAAGGACATTCCTTAACAGGCATGGGTGGGAGGGCAAGGCTGTCTTCCTAATTGAGAACCAAAGCTCATTCATGCTCCATTAAGTCATCTGGATGGGCATATGAAAAGGAAAGGTTTAGAGGGATATGAGCCAAGTGCTGGCAAATTGGATTAGGTTAGGAGAGGATATCTGGTCAGCATGGACGAGTTGGACCGAAGGGTCTGTTTCTGTGCTGTACATCTCTATGACTCTATGACTCTAAGTCACTTCCCTGGGTAGGTGCCCCATCAGTCCAATCCATTACTCTGTCAGAGGAGGGTTCTTGCACTGTTCCGACAAATTGCAGCAGTTCACTGTAGTCCAAAGCCACATCAGCCAAACTAAAACTTTGAGTCATGACATTTTTAAGTTCAAGTCCTAATCTAGCACTTGAGTACAAAATTCAAGGCTGACACTTCAGTACAGCATTGAGGAAATACTGTGCTTTTGGAAGTATTGGCTTTTGAATGAGACATTTAACCGAGGCGTGACTTGTCCTTTAAGATGAATCTTAAAGATTCCATGGGTCTATTTTGAGTATGAGCAGGAGAGTTCTTGCTGGTTTACTGGTATATGGTTTATTCCTCAATCAGTATCAAAGAAGCAGATTATCTGATCATTACCACATTCCTGTTTACGGGAGCTTGCTTTGAATTTCCTGCAATGTAGTGACTATGTTTCAGAAACTATGCTTCATTGGCTGTAAAGCACTTTCAGACGCCAGAGGGCGATAAGACGTACAACATAAATGTAAAGCACCAAGTTAGTGTTGGACTTCTGAATGTTTCTTAATGTCAACCTTACACTATCTTACAGCTCTCCCAATGCCCAAAGTGCTTATCTTCTGGGCTGAATCTTTTATCTGATTGATGTGGGCCATGGCGAGATAGTAGGACTTATACACTTAATGGTAAGGTCTGAGGGAGTGTTGTTGAACAAAGAGATCTTGAAGTGCAGGTTCATAGCTCCTTGAATTTGGATTCGCAAGTAAACAGGATAGTGAACAAGGCGTTTGGTATGCTTTCCATTATTGGTCAGAGTATTGCATACAGGAGTTGGGAGGTCATGTTGCGGCTGTACAGGACATTGGTTAGGCCGCTTTTGGAATATTGCGTGCAATTCTGGTCTCCTTCCTATTGGAAGGATATTGTGAAACTTGAAAGGGTTCAGAAAAGATTTACAAAGTGATGCCAGGATAGGAGGATTTGAGCTATAGGGAGAGGATGAATAGGCTAGGGGTGTTTTCCACGGAGTGTTGGAGGCTGAGATTTACAAAGTAATGAGGGGCATTGATAGGATAAATAGACAACGTCTTTTCCCTGGGGTGGGGGAGTCCAGAACTAGAGGGCATAGTTTTAAGGTGAGAGGGGAAAGATATAAAAGAGACCTAAGGGTCAACTTTTTCACACAGAGGGTGGTACGTATATGGAATGAGCTACCAGAGGAAGTGGTGGAGGTTGATACAATTGCATTTAAAAGGCATCTGGATGGGTATATGAATAGGAAGGGTTTGGAGGGATATGGATCGGGTGCTGGCAGGTGGGACTAGATTGGGTTAGGATATCTGGTCGGCATGGACAAGTTGGACTGAAGCGTCTGTTTCTGTGCTGTACATCTCTATGACTCTATGACTCTATGTGTGACAGAGCTTTGGAACAATTGCAGCAAGCTCATCTCAATGTCATGAGCAACCTCTATTCTTTCCACCAATGGCTTGGTGAGATTCTCGCTTAGCAGTGGTGAGTTGCCAACTAACAGTGATTGTTACTTGTTAAACAGCCCAAATCACATAATTAATATTCAACTTCCTGTAGTGATTATAACGAGGTCAGCCAGGTGGACATCATAGAATATGAATACCCTGATTGAGGCTAATAACTTGGTTTAATCAGGGAGCCCTGACTGACAGATATAAACAGGAGTCTCCCTCCCCTCACTGTTTGATCATGCAACATTGCCCTTGTTGAGAAGAGCACCGCTTGTCACTGGCCACTCGGGTTTTTCCTTTCTTCCTGGTGGTGGAATATAAATAAAGATTTACACACTTGTTGTTTTTCACTGTGTCCGACACCTGCACACACATGACATGGGTGCTGGGGAAAAATAAGCACGACTGCAATTAGGTGGTATCATGGGGGCAAATGTTTAAAAAAAAAGAGAAAAGAAAAAGAAGATGAAAAAACAAACAGGAGTCTCACCGGTGCGGAGAGTGTAGGGTAAGTCGGAGGACCTCCTCGTGGATCTGCTCCTGGGCCTGGCCAGGCAGCGGGCTGTGGAGGGGGTTGTTAGGACCGATTGCCTGCCCCTCTTCCAAGGTTATGTCAGAGCCCATATGTCCCTGGATAAGGAGCAGGCGATGTCCACCAACACCCTTGAGCTGTTCAGGGAGATGTGGGCACCGTGGGGGTAGAGTGTTTTATTTCCCCCTCCAACTCTATTTTGATTTAATCCCAGCTCCCCCCCCCCTTCCTTCACGTTTTTTGAACATGCAGCATTGCCCTTCATCGAGAAGGGCATTGCTTGTCCCTGGCCACTCTGGTGTTTCCTTTCTTCCAGGTGGTGGAATAAAACAAAGATTTACACATTGGTTGTTCTTCACTGTGTCCTACACCTGCACACACACGACATAGGTATTGGGCAAAATAAGCACTACCGCTGTTAGGCGATAGTGTGGGGGTGGGGTAAAAAGAAAAGGACAAGAAGAAAGAACCCTAAAAAAACAGGAGTCTCAGGGATTCTCTTCACTGTGACAGCTGACTATGAGGGAGCTGGATCAGTGTCAAGGACTGTCCATGTGTAAATAAAGGATGACTTGGTGATTGCATTCCAGCCTCTATGGAGTTATTTCAGTCACATGGAGGTATTTATTCACTCAGTCATTGGGGTTGGCCCTCTTGAGCGGAGAACAAAACAAAGCAGGGGGTTCTGTTCACACTGAGAGCTGGCTCTGAGGGAGCTAGATTAGTAGTGAAGGACTCTCCATTTTGTGTTAGGTGGGGACTGACTCCGTGCTGACTGAGCCACAGTCAGTTAAAAAAAAGAAAAAAATGAATGAACAGGAGTTTCAGGGATTCTCCTCACTCTGACAACTGACTATGAGGGAACTGGATCAGTGTCAAGGACTGTCCATGTGTAAATAAAGAGTGACATGGTGATGGGAAACCGGCCTCTGTGGAGTTATTTTCGTGGCAACAAGAGTGGGATCAATGATGTAGCCATGCAAAAGTGTTTACTAACTGAAGCCCAACAGGACCTTAAACAGGCAGTACAACTGGCTTTATTATTGGAACATATGGCAAGTGGAACATATGAGTTATAGGGTCTGCCGATCAATGTGGACTCCCTCACCAAGCTGACTGAGCTAGGGGAGCGCCACTTGAGTAAAGCCATTGTATAGTCTCACTCAGGACATATCCTGAACAGAGGGACTCTAGGTCAGCCCACAGCAAAGCCCCAAAACAAAGCCGAGCCTTGGCCAAGGCCAAGCAAGCCATTGCAGTTGCTGCCAGTCTATGGAATTGAGACAGCAAAAGAATCCAACTTGATCTAAATTGAGTAAGAGAGTTCATAGGTCAGTATCCAGGAGAGTACACGCCTTAGAAAGTTGACTTGCATCTGGTTTGGAACAGTTAAATTGCTTAGCAACATCCAAATCAGAAATAAGCAAAATAAGCATTTAGTTAAATGGTCACCTGGTTCTAATGGAGGTCGATACTGGTGCAGCTGTATCAGTAATTACAGAAACAGTCTTTAACAAAATTTGCTCTGGACTGCAGCCCTTAAGTTTGTTCAAGACCTTGGCTAGAATGAAAACCTTTCCAGATTGAAGGTACAGCTTCGGTCACGGTCTCTTATGAGAACGGTTTGTAGTAAAAGGCTCGGGTGCAATCTTGATGGGGTGAAATTGGTTGAGAAAGATTCATCTGGGTTGACTTAACATTTACCAATTAGAAAATGGCTGCCTGAGTGAAGTCTCTAATTAAATATCTGGAAAATTTTCAGGAAGGTCTAGGGACTATCAAGCAAGTTGAGGCCATCTTGCATGTTGACCAGGAAGCAATTCCACTATTCTGCAAGGCCCGCCTAGTGCCATTTGCCTCATGGATAAAAGTAGAGGCAGAAATCTGGAGGCTGGAAAGTGAAGGAATCATCAAGCCAGCCCAGTTTGCAGGATGAGCATCACCAGTTGTACTGATTGTGAACCCCAATGTGTCGGTTTTCCTTTGTGGGGATTTTAAACAAATGGTAAACCACTTTTCATAGCTGGATAAATACCCAATCCCTCTCATATACGTAAAGCTGGTAGGGGTTGCTATCCTTCATGAAGATGGGCACGAGCCATGTATACTTATAATTGTGATTAGATGAGGATTCCCAGAAATATGTCACAATTAATATTCATAAGGGTTGTACCAATATATGAGACTGCCATTTGGGGTATCATCAGCTTGTGCAATTTTTCAGCGGACGATGGAGAGAACATTTTGCATGGTCTACCCAGGTTGCCATTTATATGGATGACATGCTAACAACAGGGAAGACCAATAAAGAGCACTTAGAGAACTTGATTATAGTCCCTGTTTCTCCCAGGCAGCTGTATGTCTTAGAAGGGAAAAATGTATGTTGCAGGCATCCCAAGCAACTTACATGGGCTACAGAGTTTACAAGACCAGGTTATACCAGTTGGACTATAAAGTGAGGGCAATCAAAGGTGCCCCATTTCCCATCTATACCGGAGCTTAGATCTTTCCATGAGCTGGTAAACTATTACGGAAAGTTCATACATAACCTGGTCTCCATCCTGACATCTTTGCATCAACTCTTAAAAAAAGGGTCAGACTTGGAAATGGCCATGTAGCCAAGCCATATGCTTCAGGGAAGTGAAGAACAGCTATCATCCTCTATGGTGTTGGCACACTATGATCCCACGTGAGATCTGACATAAGACACCTCCCCACATGGCATCAGGGTAATACTAGTTCATAGTTGGCCCAATGGAGAAGAATTCCCAATACTATATGATCCAGGACTTCGGCGAATACAGAGTGTAATTATGCCCGGCAAGAGAAGGAAGAATTTGCAGGTCATATTCAGAGTCAGGAAATTCCACCAATACCTTAATGGATGTAGGTTTTTAAAAATAATGGACCTCAAACCCCTCCTAGGTCAACTTAAAGAGGAGAAAGCATTGTCACCCATAACTTCAGGCCACATTCAGTAGTGGTCTCTAATACTAAGTGCACATTACTACAAGTTGGAACACTATCTGGGAGCCAAGTTGCAAATGTGGATGTATTGAGCTGCTTCCTGCTGGCAGATACACCAGTGATGGTACTGCCACTGGGAGAGTCCATAATGGTTTTAAATTTTCTGGACAAGCTTCCAGTCACAGCTGATAATATCAGACTTTGGACACAAGAAGATCCGATCCTGGCAAAACTGAAGTAACTGGTGGTGATAGAGGAAACAAAAGAGCTGTCTCAACCAGAATTTTTGGATCCAGAGAGACCACATAACCATGGAAGACAGCATTTTATTATGGGGAGCAAGAGTGATTGTCCCGAGCAAAGGTCACCGCCAAATACTGGCTGAACTCCACTAGGGTCATCCAGGGGTTTCCAAAATGAAAATGTTGGTGAGAAGTTATGTCTGGTGACCAGGATTGGGTACAGACACAGCTGTGTTGGTGGAGTACTGCCTGGAGTCTTAGCAAGAACAAAAATTACCGCCAGCAGCTTCCCCATGCTTGTGTGAATGGCTGGATAAATCCTGGATTCAGTCACACGTCAGCTTTGCAGGTCCTTTTGTCAGCTCAATGGTTTTAGTCATGTGTGCACCCACTCAAAATGGTGGGGCATGCATTGAATTTGTTCATCAAACATGGGGATACCAATAGAAAAATTGTGTGCAACGTTTGCAATAACGGACTCCTGGAATTACTGGTCACAGATAACAGGCCACTGTTTACCAACAAGCCTTTTGAGTATTTCCTGAAATTGAATGGTACTCGTAATATAAGGATAGCTCCATACCATCCATCATCTAATGGTCTGGCAGAAAGACCAGTCCAAACTTTGAAGGCAGGCTTAAAGAAACAGCCTACAGCTTCACTCGATACCAAACTGGACCATCCCTCAAGCAACTATAGGGGTAGCTCCAGCAGAGTTGCTAATGAGGAGAAGACTCTGCACAGGTTAAATCTGGTCTTCCATTCTTGGGCAGAGGGTGAACCGTCATCAGGAACGCCATTGCCCGTTGCAAGGCTCTGCCAAGCGAGTGAGAGTTTACTTCAGGGATGACGTTTGGTGTAGGGACCTTAGGAATGGCCCTGCATGGGTAAGAGGCTTGTTCAACATGGGGTCTAGTCAGTGCTGTATAAAGTTTGGGTCGATGGAATAGTCCTGAACAAGCACGTGGATCATATGAAAGCTGCAAACTCGCAAACATTGCGGGAGCAAGCCATGCCCAGCTCTTCAACAACTTCTGACTCTTTTGGAGCTGTGGGTTTCCCTCTTTGTCAAGCGTTAAAGATACCTTAGAATCTGAGGTGGATATAGTGAATGTTGTAGCCTCGATGCCATTGCCATCTGAAGAGCAGAACACATTTCTCCTGAGATACTCCTGTACAGTACGTATCAGAGGCAGAGCGGGAGGAACCTAACCCCATGCTAAAACACCTCAGGAGGAACTATGTCCTCAAATTCAGGGATGTACTGATTATAACAAGGTCAGCCAGGTGGATCTCAGAGAAAATGAGTTCCCTGATTGGGGCTGTTAATTTGGTCCAATCAGGGAGCCCTGATTGACAGATAAGAACAGTAGTGTCCCCTCTTCTGCGGTTACATTAGAGCCCGGGTGTCCTTGGAGAAGGAGCACGTGGTGTCCACCAACACCCTGGAGTTGTTCAGGGAGAGGTGGGCGCCGCAGGGAGTGGAATGCATTATTTCCCCCTCTAACTCTATTTTGATTTAATCCCTGCCCTCCCTTTCACTGTTTGATCACACAGTACTGCCCTTTTGTGAAGCGCACTGCTTGTCACTGGCCACTTGGGTGTTTTCCTATCTTCCTGGTGGTGGAAATTGAATAAAGATTCATGCACCTTGTGTCTCTCACTGTGTCTCACACCTGCACACACACACCATGGGTGCTGGGGAAAAAATAAGCACTACCGCAGTTTGGCAGTATTGTGAGGGGGGAGGAATAAAAAGAAGAAAAAAAAACTAAACAGAAGTGTCCGACATTATGTTCACTAAAGAAAAAAGAAGAACAGGAGTGTCAGAGGTTCTATCTACTCTGAGAATGGGCTCTGAGGGAGCTGGATCAGTGTCAAGCACCGTCCACAAACAAGAAAATTAAGGGTGACTTGGTCACAGGATACCGGCCTTTGTGGAGTCATGTTTTGCTCCCATTTTATCAAACTTGCCAAAAATGTTTGACAATGGGAAAACTGAACAAGGAGACCAGAGACAGCACTTGGCAGATTCAGTTTCCTCTTGTTCTGAACAACATCCATGTTGGCAACCAAGTGCCTTCTCAGGGCACACTCTGTGAGCGCTGATCAATGGCACACGCATCTCTGGACATTGATATCAAATGTGTGCCAATGTCTGAGAACCCTCATAGCATATCTTCGGTGCAGACACAGGACATTTCTATACTTCAGTGCTGCAGCTGGACTACAGCAGCAACTTTAATTGTAATGCTGCTGCAAAAATACTGTGTACACAGGTACACTCACCAGTTCATGGATTGGACTGGGCTGCATCTCTGTGTTCCTGTTCTCACCCACTCTGAGCTTACCTGATACTCATAACATCCTTGATGTGGATTGCCTCAGTTTCCATTTTGCTCCCAGCCCAGAGATTACATTACTGTTGTATTGCCAGTCCATTTAACTTCGATGTGAGATACACCATTAGGCACGTGTCAAGTAATTACTTAGGAAAATTTGGTAAGATATGCTTACCCTTGTGGCAACAAACTCTCCCAAAAACTTGGCACAATTCGAACCCAGTGCCAAACCTTTCATATTTTTCAGTACGTGGTCTGCCCTCTCCTTGTCGAAATGCTTGTCGAAATTTTCTCTCGTCTTGTGCAACCTCTCCTGACAAACAGGCACCTATGCTATCCTTTGCCTCTGCCATGACTGTAGACCACTAACACGCAGTGTCTTACCATGTGCTGACCTAGCCTCGACACGATCTTCTACATTACTCATGGTGTTGGTATCTGCGCTATAAGTCTGAAATTGAGTGATGTTTTGCTTTCATCATTATTCTCTTTCTCATTCACAGTCTAGAGCTGAAAATGTGTTGCTGGAAAAGCGCAGCAGGTCAGGCAGCATCCAAGGAGCAGGAGAATCGACGTTTCGGGCATGAGCCCTTCTTCAGGAATTCCTGAAGATTCTCCTGCTCCTTGGATGCTGCCTGACCTGCTGCGCTTCTCCAGCAACACATTTTCAGTTCTGATCTCCAGCATCTGCAGTCCTCACTTTCTCCTCATTCACAGTCTAGTCAGTTTGTAACGCCTGATTAATGAAAAGGAAGAAGACACAAAGATAAGACTGTAGTGTGGGGACTGGCAGAAAACACCATTACACCATCTGCAGTTTTAAATCCAAAGAGTGTGGGATGAGGACATTGTGTATTGTGGAGGAAGTGGATTAGGTCTGAGAATCCCATCCCATGACTATTGACTCCTTTATTTTCATCCCAGTATGGTTTAGGATGTGCTATTATACCTGTCCCCCACTGGTTAGCTGCTGCCGCCTCTGATTGTATGTCATGTTGTCCTGCAAGAAAGAGCGAAGGACAGCAGTTAATGTGGTGCACAGTCAGGTTGGGTGATGAGGCTGTCATGGTTGAATAGCTGACAGCTTGCGAACACTGTGAGATGTGGGTGTGAGGTTTGTGGTAATGTGTGAGCTGACAGTGGAGTAGCTCAATTCTTGGGATAAGTTCTGATCGACAGAGATATTTGGCAAATAACATCAAGTATTTGAGCAACAGCTGAGGTTAGTCATGCAACTTTCAATATGATATAGCACTTGAAGATGCAATTACTGATCTTGATCACTTGTGGGATGTCATAGAGTCATAGAGATATACAGCATGAAAGCAGACCCTTTGGTCCAACTCATCCATACCGACCAGATAGCCTGTATAATTCTAGTTTCATTTGCCAGCATTTGGGCTATATCCCTCTAAACCCTTCCTATTCATATTGGTGAAACTGAGGACTGCAGATGCTGGAGATCAGAGTCTAGATTAGAGTGGTGCTGGAAAAGCACAGCAGGTCAGGAAAATTGATGTTTCGGGCAAAAGCCCTTCATCAGGAATGAGCCTTCCTATTTATATACCCACCCAGATGCCTTTTAAATGTTTAAATCATCCACGCCTCCACTACTTCTTCTGGCAGCTCATTACATACATGCATCACCCTCTGCATGAAAAAGTTGCCCCTTAGGTCCCTTTTATATCTTGCCCCTCTCACCTTAAACCTATGCCCGCTATAAGGCCACCCCTCAGCCTCCAGTGCTCCAGAGAAAACAACCTCAGCCTATTCAGCCCCTCCCTACAGCTCAAACCCTCCAACCCTGGCAACATCCTCTTAAATCTTTTCTGAACACGTTCCAGTTTCACAACATCCTTCTGATAGGAGGGAGATCAGAATTGCACACAATATTCCAAAAGTGGCCAAACCAATGTCCTGTACACCTAGCTGATCAAGTTCCTGTTGTAGTCTGAAGTAACATGCATCACGATCCACTACACCTCCAATTTTGGTGTCATTTGCAATCTTACTACTATACCTCTTATGCTCACATCCAAATCATTTATATAAATAATGAAAAGTAGTGGACCCAGCATTGATCCTTGTGGCACTCCACTGGTCACAGGCCTCCAATTTGAAAATCAACCCTCCACCACCACCCTCTGTCTTCTACCTTTGAACCAGTTCTGTATCCAAACAGCTGGTTCTCCCTGTATTCTGTGCAATCTAATCTTGCTAATCAGTCTACCATGAGGAATCTTGTCAAACACCTTACTGAAGTCCAAATAGATCATGTCCACTGCTCTGCCCTCATCAATCCTCTTTGTTACTTCTTCAAAAAATTCAGTCAAGTTAGTGAGACATGATTTCCCATGCACAAATCCATGTTGACGATCCCTAATCAGTCCCTGCCTTTCCAAATACATGTAAATCCTGTCTCCCAGGATTCCCTCCAACAACGTGTCCACCACCAATGTTAGGCTCACCAACCTATAGCTCCTTTGGTTTTCCTTACCACCTTTCTTAAATAGTGGCACAACATTAGCCAAAATCCTGTCTTCCAGCACCACACCTGTGGCTATCGATGAATCAAATATATCAACAAGGGACCAAACAATCTCTCCCCTAGCTCCCCACAGAGTTCGAGGGCACACCTGACCAGGTCCTGGGGATTTATCTACCTTTTGGAATTTTAAGACATCCAGAACCTCCTCCTCTGTAATATAGATATTTTTCAAGATGCCACTATTGATTTACCCACGCTCTATATCTTTCATATCCTTCTCCATAGTAAACATTGATGCAAAATACTCATTTAGTATCTTCCTCATCTCGTGTGGCTTCACATGCAAACACCCTTGCTGATTTTTAAGGGTCCCTATTCGCTCCCTAGTTACCCTTTTGTCCTTAATATATTATGTCCCTTTATTCAGCCAATCAACTTCTGAAAGTTCTTGCCTAATACTGTCAAAATTGACTTTTCTCCAATTTAGAACTTTAACTTTTAGTTCCGAGCTATCCTTTTCCATCACTATTTTAAAACAAATAAAATTATGTCACTGGCTCCAAAGTGCTCCACCATTGATTCCTCAGCTCCACTTACCTGCTCTCTAACCATAACCCTTAATTCCTTTACAGTTCAAAACATTTTCTATCTTAGCTTGAAAAGCTTTTACTGTGGAAGTGTCAGCCACTTCACTGGGCAGGGAATTCCATAGATTCACAACCTTCAGGTGAAGAAGTTTCTTGTCAATTCAGTCCTAAATCTGCTCCCACTAATTTTGAGGCTATGCCCTCTTGTCCTAGTTTCACCCACCAGTGGAAACATCCTCTCTACATCTATCTTATCTATACCCTTCATAATTTTATATGTTTCAGTAAGATTCCCCCATTCTTCTACATTCCAATGAATATAATTCCAGTCTACACAGCCTCTCCTCATAAGCCAACCCCCTCAATGCTGCAATCAACATAGTGAACCCCTTCTGCACCCCCTCTAGTGCGAGCACATCCTTTCTCAAGTAAGGAGACTAACTGCAGTACTCCAGGTGTGGCATTACCAGCACCCTATACAGCTGCAACATAATCTCCCTGCTTTCAAACGCAATCCCTTTAGCAATGAAGGGGAAAATTCTATTTACCTTCTTAATTACCTGTTGCACCTCCAGACTCATCTTCTGTGATTCATGTACAAGGACAGCCAGATCCCTCTGCATTGGAGCATGCTGCAATTTTTTTTATCATTCACGTAATAGTCCTTTTTACCGCTATTCATACAAAAATGGATGACTTCACATACATCTGCTCGACCTTTGCCCACTCATTTAACTGATCTATGTTCCATTGCAAAGTTTCACAGTCCTCTGGTCTCCCTCTCATCTTAATGTCATTGGCAAACTTTGACACACTACACATGGTCCCTAATTCCAAATCATCCATGTGAATTGTAAATAATTGTGATCCCAACACTGATCCCTGAGGCATACCACTAATCACTGATTGCCAGACAGAATAGCACTCATTTATTCCCACTCATTACTTCCTGTTGCTTAACCAATCCTCTATCCATGCTAATATGTTTCACGTAACGCCATGCACTTATCTTATGCAGCAGCTTTTTGTGCAGCACCTTGTCAAATGCCTTTTGGAAATCTAGGTACGCGACATCGTCTGGGTCCCCAATGTCCACTGTGTTCATAAGATCTTCATAGAATTCCAAAAGATTAGTTAAGCATGATCTGCCCTTCATGAACCCATGCTGCGTCTGTCCAATGGGACAATTTCTATCGAGATGCCTTGCTATTTCTTCCTTGATAATAGACTCAAGCATTTTCCCCACTACAGGAGTTAAGCTAACTGGTCTATAATTCCCCACCTTTTATTTACCTCCCTTTTTAAACAGTGACATCAGATTTGATGTTTTCCAATCTGCCCCAGAATCCAGTGAATTTTGGAAAATTACTACAAGTGCATTTGCTGTTTCTCCCACCATCTCTTTTAGTACCCTGAGCTGCATTCCATAAGGGCCAGGAAACTTGTCTACCCTTAGCTCCATTAGCTTGCCCAACATTACCTCTTTCGTGATAATGATCGTTCCTGGGTCCTCACGTAACTTCGCCTCTTTGTCAATTACTGGCATGTTATTCATATCCTCCACTGTGAAGACCGACACAAAATACCTGTTCAATGCCTCAGCCATTTCCTCATATCCCATTACTAAATCTCCCTTCTCATCCTCTAAAGTATCAATGTTTACTTTAGCCACCCATTTTTGTTTAATATATATATCCAAATGTTTCTATCTGTCTTTATGTCCTGAGCTAGCTTTTTCTCAAAATCTATCTTACTTTTCTTTATAGCTCTTTTTGTGGCTTTCTGTTGGCCTTTAAAGCTTTCCGAATATTCTTGTTTCCTGCTGATCGTGGCCACTTCGTATGCCTTATTTTTCAATTGTTTTGCTGTCGCAAGGTCCTCATGGATGAACTCCTGCCTTTGACTGACATGACTAACTGCTTATACCGGCTTTGAATATGTATCTCGAGAGTGTCATCACCCTCTGGGATAGAGGAAATTTGTCTTCTCTCCCTGCCCTCTCACAAGGGATCCTGTATTGTGTCATTTTTCAATGTTTTCCAGGTCAGATTCTCTTCAGTCACAACTCCAAGCATAAGGCTCCTCTTTATTTAAGAAATGCAGGCTACCTTCAAATGGTACTTGTTGCATACAATGAAGCATCAAGACGGTCAACAGCACAACAACTGTTGAATATTAAAATCATTGGAATTAGCAGACTACACTAAGTTTTTATGCTACCTTCATCATAATCAAATTTAGCCCTTATGGAAGTTTGAATTTTTTTTTGGGTTTATGTGTGTTGCTGGAAAGGCCACCAATTTCTGAGGGCAGTTAAGAGTCAACCAGACTGCTGTGAGTGACCTATAGGCATGCTGGGAAAGATTGGCAAATTTCTTCTTTTAATGGGCATTATGATGGCTATTAATAAGAACAGCATTTAATTCGAGATTTCACAGAAACATCATAGAATCCCTACAGAGAGGAAACAGGCCATTTAGTCCATTGAGTCCACACCAACCCTCCAAACAGCATCTTGACCCACCCCTGACCCTATCTCTGTAACCCTGCGTTTGCCATGGTTAACCCTGCACATCCCTGGACACTATGTGCGATTTAGCATGGCCAATCCACCTCACCCCCTGCACATCTATGGACTGTGGCAGGAAACTGGAGCACTGGAGGAAACCCACACATACACAGGGAGCACGTGCAAACTGCACTTAGATAGTCACCTGAGGCTGGAATCAAACCTGAGTTGCTGACGCTGTGAGGCAGCAGTGCTAACCACTGAACCACTGAGCTGCCCTTTAAATTGAATGATAAATTGAATTTAAATATCCCCACTTGGCATGGCAGTATTTGAATTAATATTTCCCAAGATGGAGTCTAGGCCTATAGATTATTAGTTCAAAAGTATCGTCACTATTCTGTCCTTCTCTCTCATGCACAATGTCATTCTACATCAGGAAAAAGATGTGTATCTTCCAATACAAGTTCAGATCCATTGCACTGGCAGAAGGATAAGACAAACATCAAGTTTCTCTAAGTCACTTCATGCAAAAAGAGGCAGTAAATTACGGAATGAGAACCTGAGTTAGTTTGAACTTTGGATTCAGTTTCAGATGATATCAGGTGATATCAATCATGCTGAGGAGCGTGGGCAACAAACACTGCCATTTTTATCTCTGCATCTGAATTGCAGGAAGAATGACTGCCTCAAGCCCATTTACTGTACTCTCTGTTATATTAGGTGTCAGAAGTTCCACTTAGAGGAGGGAAAGATTTATTATAATGAGAAGTTCATAGCAATAAATCTTCAGTTCACTAATAGCCTAAACTGTTATCAATAGCAGCAAAAACAAATGCATTGTGGTGAATTCATAATAGTCATCTCGATAATGTGGTTTTAAAGCAAGTGATATTCACATAATTTTTAGATGAAACCACAGTGTTTAAACTTGCTGCAAGCTCCTGAAGACCTCAAATAGCCTTAGACATTTGGGTTTATCTTGATATCATGTTTGATTTATTTCTATTTAAACATTCCATGTTGCGAGAGGAAACATAAACTAGAGATTAACATGTCTGTGTACTAGATATCAATATAATAAGATGGATGTTAACTTGCCCAAAACTGGATCAGCGATTTCATTCTGATATTTAATTGAGTTTCGAAGATATGCCAAAAATAAAAAAGTAGAAAGCTTTCTGTTTACTTCACCTTTGAAGGAGAGATAGATGTTAATACAAAGTGATAGATTGTCAAAGAAAAATGTTACTGAATAAAATTGACAAGATTGAGAGTTTAGAAGACTGAGAGGTGACTGCATTGAAAAACTTACAGAATTCTTACAGGGATTGACAGGGCTGATACAGGAAGGATGTTTCCCCTGCCTCAGAGTCTAGAATCAGGACAGACGGTCTCAGAATAGGAGGTAGCCCATTTCAGACTGACTTGAAGAGAAATTGTTTTCACATAGAGGATCATGAATCGTTGAATTCCTTGCCCTGGAGGGCTATGGAATGTCATATGTTGAGCATGTTTAAGACACAGATTGATAGATTTCTAGATATTAAAATACCAAGGAATGTGGGGGCTAATGCAGGAAAATGGCTTTCAGGTTGAAAGTGAACCATGAGCCAGTTGAATTGTAGAGTATGCTTGATGGGCCAAATAGTCCACTCTTCTTTTTGTTTCCTAAGTCCTATGTTTTTATCCATTTGAAGCTGTCATCTAACGTTTCCTGCTCTGAAAAATAAGATTGAAAAACGCTCGAGTAAAGTTCGAATGAAAGTTGAATCTGGCTTGTTATATGCTTATTGAAGGGACTAATGATGAAGAAGGTACAGTGTATTGCAGAGGCACATCATAGCAGAAGAATTTTCTCCAGTCTTTATACAAAGCCCTTGCATGCAATTGAGATTTGTCCATTAAACACAATGGCTAGCATAACATCTGGAGAAAGTTTATTTTTTCTTTTACCCTTATCAATGCGAATGGAAAGGATGTAAGGCACAAAGCTTCTTTTTTCTGCAGTTATGACTTAAGCTGTCTGGGAGGAAAATTAAGAGGTATCAACTTTGCAAGAAGACTGAGGTCTGACAGTTGTTGGCTTTTCTCTTTCTCTATTTGTTACAGCTAGAAAACGAAGACACTTTCTATACTTGACTCCTTTTAGGTTTGCATTATGTGGAGCTGCTGCAGCTAAGGATGCTATGAACCTTGTGCAGAGATTATTTATAACTAAGCACGTGATCACTCACATTGAACAGACTTGCAAGATGTTAAAGCGATGGTGCTGATCCATGGATCCGTTGGGGAGGGCTTTAGAATAAGTTCCAACAAGGAGCAGCAAAATTATGGTGGCGTGCTCTGTGAAATGTCCTGTGTCAGGTTAATGCCACACTTCTCAAAGTTCTTTAACATTTAACAAATGTTGAATGAATGATGTATTTATTGTCATATTACAGTGAATAATACAATAAAATGCAGTGGAAAGCTCCAACCATCGCCCCAATCCAGTCTCATTTTAAATAGGTTAAGAATAAAAAGGATAAGAGATAAAGCTGAAGGACAGTCCTGAACTCTGAGTTGGCTCACCAACAACAACTGTGTCCTCATCGCTCCTCCATTGCAATGCTGCTGCCTGTGCCTGACCCACTCTTGAAGTGCCATTTCTTCACCACTGGACCTACCTCACCGCTGCCAATGCCAGCTCCCATGCTGAACCCACACTTGCCCCGCAAACAGGAATCCTTGGCTCTGCTGCCGCCTCACTGATGCCAGGAGTCCCGGCTCCAGACATACCACACTGTCTTTGCTGCAGCCACCATCTTGCCCACGCCAGGAGTCCCCGCTCTGGTCCTACTGAAACCAGGAGTCAGTATCTCTGTTGCCAGACTAGGCTGCCACCACAAGAGTCCCAGTCTGGCCACATTCATTCAAGATGCCGTCTTGATGGTGCTGCCATCTTAAAAAGTTGAAAATGATTTTGAGAAAAGTCTGGCTCAGTTAGCTGCCTTCTTACTTATGGGCTGCAGTGTTCTGGATTTAATTCAGGACTTTACGCATACAAAAACATGCACAAAACACAAGTTTGATACTCTAGCGCAGTGCAGAGGGAGTGCTACATTGTTAGGCATTTTGTCTTTTGCATGAGGAGTTAACTTTGATGCTATCTATCTACGGGTAAATGTAAAAGATTCCATTACATTATTTCATGGAACATCAGGGAAGTTATCCTTGGCATCTTGGCTGATATTATCCATTAGAGCTGAAATGTGTTGCTGGAAAAGTGCAGCAGGTCAGGCAGCATCCAAGGAGCAGGAGAATCGACGTTTCGGGCATGAGCCCTTCTTCGATTCTGCAGTCCTCACTTTCTTCTCCAATATTACCCATTAATCAACATCACAAAAAAGGTGATCTGCTCATTAGCACATTGCTTTATGTGGGAGCCTTTAAAGTACAAATTGGCTAGAATTGGCTGCTGTATATTCTGACAATCCAACCATAGCAACATTTCAGCAAGGATTTAATTGATTGTAAAATAATTTGGCATGTCTGGTGATTGTGAAAAAGTCCTATATAGATACAAGTCTTTCCTTAAAATTATTGGAAGAAGCACTTAGTTTTGTACAACTGTTAACCTTCTCTTGTAGGCCATATCATCAAAGCTGACATTTGAGGTCACAGCAGCAGAACTAGCTTACCTGGCTGGTCTGGTAAGCTGGTATCTGCACTTTTCTCCAACACTGGCTATGGATACTTGTGCCCGTTGTTTCACCTCGTGCACATGCAGCCTTTATACCACCCTTTAAATTCCATGTGATCCATATTTCTGTCCTCAATCTGCTGCACGGTTCCAATGAAGCTCATTACAAGCTTGAGGAATAGCATTTCAACTTCCATTTCAGAACTTCACAGCCATCAGACCTCAACACTGAATTCAACATTTCCAGACCATCCCTCAGTCTCCCATTTTGATTCTTGTTTTCTGCTTTGTGTCAGTCTGTATCTTGTTTTTCATGTCTTTGTATTTGACACAGAGCTAGTCATCATTCTGCCATTCATATTCTAGACAAATGCTTCACTTCTTTACTACCATCATTATCATTCCTTTTGCCTTTTGTTCAATTATATAATTGACATATAATCTCTTTTGCTCTCCACTGTAACGTAGCCTTCCATTTTGTTCTTCACCCATCCTTTCAATGGCATAAAACCCATTACATTTTATTTCCTCCAGTTCAAAGGTTGACTCAAAATGTTAATTATTCTGCTTTTGTTTCTGCAGATGCTGCCAGACCTGGATTTTTCCAGCACTTAGTGTTTTTATCTCCTTTAACAGATTTAGGCTAGTTGAACAACGTGAAGAGTGCTAGATCCACACAGCTATTGCAGTAATGGGGATGCAACACAAAGTTGGCCTTGTGCCTGCAGAACATTCATTGGGCACAGTTCAATTGCACAGTGTGGTTCTTACAATTATTTTCTGGAATTATTGATCCAACCCTCGTTTTCTGTAGCCAGCATGTGTTGAATACTATATCAACATTTCTGAAGTTTATCCACAATCAAATGGAAGAGGGTCCTATTCTATGATTACTCTAGCTGATAACTGGTAGCATTGAGCATGTTACTTCAATATTTGCTTTCTATTAGATGAAGTTTAAGCCAGCTTATCTATATAGATGCATAGAACCTCCACACATTCGGACCTTCCACCTGCTCTGCCATTCAATATGATCATGGCTGATTCTCTATCTCGATGCCATTTTCCTGCATTTTCCCCATACTCCTTTATGCCCTTAAAAATGAAAATGAAAATACTTAGCAATAAGTTTAATACCCTCTAAATGAAGAAGTATTTCCTCATCTCAGTCCTAACTGGTCTACCCAGTATCCTGAGACTGTGTATCCTGCTTCTAGACTTCACAAAAAAGGAAATCATCCTCCTTGCATCCAGTCTGTCTAACCAATTTAGAATTTTAAACCATATTTAAATTTAAATCATATTGACTCTCATTTCTAAATTCTAGTGTATACAGGTCCAGTTGAATCAATCTCTCCTCAGGAAAATCCAGCTATCAGCCTAGTGAACCTCTGCAGCACTCCCTCTATGGCTAGTATATCATTTCTAAGATAGGGACACCAAAATTGCATGCAATATTTCAGGTGTGGTCTTATCTAGGTTCTGTGTAACTGTAGTAAAACATCCCAATTTCTGACCACAAATTCTCTTGCAATGAAGGCCAATTAGTGGGCGGCACGGTGGTTAGCACTGCTGCCTCATAGCGACAGAGACCTGGGTTCAATTCCCACCTCAGGCGACTCTCTGTGTGGAGTTTGCACATTCTCCCCGTGTCTGCGTGGGTTTTCTCCGGGTGCTCTGGTTTCCTCTCATTATCCAAAAATGTGCAGGTATGGTGAATTGGCCATGCTAAATTGCCTGCAGTGTTAGGTGAAGGGACACCCGGACCAACCAACCCAACCACCCCGTGGCTCAACACTTCAACTCCCCCTCCCACGCTACCAAGGACATGCAGGTCCTTGGACTCCTCCATCGCCAGACTATAGCAACATGACGGCTGGAGGAAGAGCGCCTCATCTTCCGCCTAGGAACCCTCCAACTACAAGGGATGAACTCAGATTTCTCCAGTTTCCTCATTCCCCCCCCCCCCACCTTATCTCAGTCCCAACCCTCGAACTCAGCACCACCTTCCTAACCTGCAATCTTGTTCCTGACCTCTCTGCCCCCACCCCACTCCGGCCTATCACCCTCACCTTAACCTCCTTCCACCTATCGCATTTCCAATGCCCCTCCCCCAAGTCCCTCCTCCCTACCTTTTAACTTAGCCTGCTGGGCACACTTTCCTCATTCCTGAAGAAGGGTTCATGCCTGAAACGTGGATTCTCCTGCTCCTTGGATGCTGCCTAACCTGCTGCGCTTTTCTAGCAACACATTTTCAGGCTATTGAATTGCCTTCACAACTTCTGTGGGTGGTTTTGGTCTGCTAACACTGTTAGTTAGGTGAGCTAGCCTACAAATATTTATGTCCACTAATTTAATGCACTTTATATTTAATTAGTCATTATTATTATTATTTTAAAATAAATAAAGGAATAATTTATTCATTCACTAGTTTATGGATATTCTAATTATGTAGTTTGGATTGAATTTGTATTTACCAATAATTTACCATTACTTGTAAGGGATGGCAGTGTAAATCTGGGTATTGGACTCCTCAACACTACATATATCATGTCTTCAACGAAATTTTTATGGTGACAACTGATTCTGTGCAAAATAACTATGTTATGGAGTCATAGAGTCATGGCCCTGTAATGGCACTCAATATGTCTAACTTCATTCTGAGTGAACTCATCCCTTAGCAATGGGCAGTCTCTGATCCCATGCCTTAACACTCTTATTAATACACAAGCTCTCACAGTTGGGTAATGATGCTGATTTGGTGCTTAGTTACGAGGTGCCAAGTGGCTGGTGGTCCATTGGGTCCTCATTACTTTTGTGGAGAGAGCAGATGGTGCATTATGAGTTCATAAGTATACTTACACATTGTAATTAGTCAACTATTATGATCTTGTTCATAATCAGTAGGAAAGGATATGTTTATGCAGTCAATTGTGCAAAACATAGAATATCTAGTTACTATGTCAACTGTTCCACTTTTCACAGTGCCAAAAATCTTCTAAACTTTTCTTTTTGAACAAAGACATCATTGTTTCTCTACGGGTTGCTCCTGAATTGGTAAGGATACAATTTTAGAATTCCATTCTTGACTTCAATCCCTCCAATCCTCATACTCTCTAATCTCTGAAACCACCTCTGAACATGCTGAGATCTTTCTGCTCCTTCAATTCTGGCCTCTAGCATATCATTCTCTTCTCCCTTTCACCACTGGTGACTGTATCTTCAACCATTGCATCACTTAAGTTCTGGAATGCCCCATGAAGTTCTCCACCTCTGTATCTCTCTCTCTTGTCCTTTCAGGTGTTGTTTTCTTCCTTGGTTCAAGCTCTTAGTCACCAGTCCTAAAATCTTCTTGTGCCAAATTTTGTTTGGTTATGTGTCTATGTTTGTTTTACTACATTAATGACACTATATAAATGTAAGTGTTTTGTTGCTCAAAGTTCCTTTACAACTGCAAACCCAACAGTATGTTTGCTGTCTACTTTAGACAATTGCAATTTTTTTTCTGAAACTATAGGTTTGAGATATTATAACTTGTCTTATGGAACTTTCTGCTTGCAATTCCTCCTTTCAGGTATAATTTTAAATGCTTAATCCTAAATGTACCTACTTTCAATGTAATACTTCCCTTGTTACATTCTTGTAGTCATGTTTCTGTGTCATACAGCAATAGTATGCGTATTTCTTTTCAAACAGCAATGTTTGTTCATGCCCTTTAATGTCTAGACCTTGTACTTTAAGATAAGATTCATGACTTCCATCAGTTAAGTCATAAACTTTCTTCGGAATCTCTTACCAGGTCCTGTAAATCATGGGGACAATGTCGATACTGTTTATAATTTACTTTTTATGCACCAAGCTTTCTCTGCATCCTGGAAAATAGTCTTACCCTGTTAAAAATTATTTGCATCACTTCTCTTTCCACCATTTATTGTTGTCGCTGTCGAAAAGTTTTAAGATAGAACTGCAGCCTTCAAATGTGGAGTTATGGAAACTGTTTAGAAAACAAGTGACGTGTTAACAGCTTCAGAAGCATGAGAAGATCATTACTCTGAGTACATTGTAACTGACTGCCTTTGTTGCCATGACAAAATCTCATTTCTCACAGGGGTGTTGTACACTGCCAGAATTTCATTTGTATTTCACTTATGTGGTTGAAAATGATACCTCTTTTCAGCTTCTTGTTCCAAAATGAGAGACATCAGACCTTTAAAACTTATTCTAGCTTGTACCTAAATTCTAATCTTAACTTGGCAGGCTCTGAATTGCCCTGCCGGTTGCTTGTGAATTACAAATGGCTGTCCCCCAGTAGTAAAGCAATCTAAATTCAGAAGATCTATGTTTTCTTGCTGGCTTCCTTAGCCAAACAAAGTGAATAGCCAAACCTGTGAATATATAAATTGATTAAACTAAACAAGTCAAATATTACCAAGGATCACCTGGAGGGCCTGGTGGGCTGAATGATCTATTCCTGTCATGTACTTCTTGGAAATTGGCGGTGAAGTAGGCTGCTTCGCTCGTTCTTTTTTCCCCCGTTTTCTTCCCTTCTGTGTTTTCCCTTCTCTTCTTCTGCCCTGAATGCTCAGCCCTAACCTCAGACTTCAGCTTCTGAAGAGGGGTTGCAGGCCCAGAACTGGGATGTCAGGGACCAGCAGCCTGAAACAGGAAGCCAGCAACCAGCATACCTGGAGTGGGAGCAGGAGCAGCAGCCCACTGCAGAGCATGATGGTAGCCAGCAGTCAGACCACTTGGAGGCTCCTGCAGAGTCTGCTGCAGATGGCCCTTGAAACAGACTGTGATATTTGTCTTTTAACTTTGCTTCTTGTTTTTCTGACTTAAGATTATACTTAAGATTAGCTGAAATGTAAATATTTTTTCTTCAGTTTTCTATTCTGTATCTAAGGATTGTACCTAGGTACTCTGTACCTATGATGGCACTGCATTCATTGTTAAACTGAAACTAATCTTGTAACTGAAGAAGGTGTACCAAGGTACCTTTGGACCTATGATGGTGCTGTACATGTAACAATAAAGCTAATTCAATTCAGATTGAAATGGTGCAGCACCAGAGAAGATGATGAGAGAAATTAAGAACTTCTTTCCCCTCTCAAAAAAAGAAATGGATCCTGTGCAAACTTCAGAAAAGCCTAACATGCAGAGAGACAAAATGGAGGAAAAGGGTGCTATCCATCTGTTGACAATCAGTCCCAGGTTGTTTTCAGGAAGTATGAGGGAGAGGCTGTAATAGGAGTGTATGAGAGAGGAAAATGGGGAAGGTCTGGATACTTCTTTCCAATCACAAAACTTGATACCATCAAGTCAGGACAAAGCTTGATTGGCATTATATACACAAACATCCACACCATCCATCACCAATGCACAGTAGCAACAATGTGTATCATCTTCAAGATGCATTGCAACAAATCATGAAGACTCTTGAGACAGTACCTTCCAAATCCATGACCAATTACTGTCTAGAATAATAAGAGCAGCAGCTACATGAGAATACCCCCACCTGAAAACTCACCTCCAAATTGCACACTATCCTGACTGTGAAATATATCACCATTCCTTCATTGACGATGGATCAAAATCTTGGAACTCACATGTCCAGGGAAATTAGGAATCAACAATAAATGCAACTCCAGCTAGTGACAATCATATTCATGAATAAATAAATAAAACTAAAGATTCCAGAGAAACTGACACAGATAACAAATGATATCCACCTTCTTAAAATGGTTTAAACAGCAAAGTAGCTAAACCGATTACCAGTTAAAATGTCTCTGACAAAAAGATAAACAATAAAGAGGAAACACTGAAGTGGATACTGGCAATCACAGTTACTGTCTGGAATTGGGTACCCTAGAGGCAAGATCCAATATATGGGAAATGAAAGAAAGACTTTTAAAAACTATTTATACTGCATTTATGTTGTGCCTTTCATAATCTCAGGTTGCCCCAAAGCACATTTTACAGCCAATGAATTATCTTTTAAATTGTCGTCACTGCTTTATTTTGTAGCTAAATAAAAGTAAAGCCGCATAAACCCTATGAGACCAAAGGACTTCTCTCTTGTTAGAGAGATCACCAATGGTACTTTAACCTGAAGGTCACCTCACTTCAGGCAAGGTGAAAGGATAAGAAGGAGGGTCCTTCATGGTAATCTCAGCTGGTGCAGGAACTGAACCCACGCTGTTGGCATTACACTGCATTTACAAACTAATTGGCCAGCCAACTGAGTGAACTGACACCTCTGTAGCCAAGTGACTTGCTACGAAATACCCAAATCATATAGGTACTGAACACTGGGAATGCTTTTAGCTGCTTTTAAATATGCCATCCACAACCCTGAATTATCATGCAATTCAGCCCAGTGAAGATTCTGGCGTGCAATAGATGGACAGGCTCTCAGCCTCACAGTCACTCCTGTGATGCATTATGAAACATTATATGCATCGATGGTTTAAAAGGCCTCAAAGATCCATAATGCAGAACCTCAGTATCTGATGCACATCGGTGCAATATAGATATTAAGGATTCCATTACTAAGCCCCTTTTCTTTGTAGGGTAACTCATTAAAGTTGCTGCTTATCTGTTCATCAAAACTAGATACGAGCAGGTGAGAGAAGCTATTTCTAAGTAAGCAAAGCTTCATTTTTAATCATCTGCTGCTTCCTGACATTGAGGTTTAACTGTTTTTTTTAACAAAATATAGATTAGTGAATAATTTAAGCAAGAAGTTGAATTCAGTGTAATTATATCTGGAAGATAAAATGTTAGCTTTTGAGGCTTTTTCACAAATGTCTGCAGTAATAAATGAGTAATGGATTGGCTATGACTTCTTAGATCATGCATAGCTATATTTAAAAATCATCTGGTCAGGCAGGCATCACCTCCACACATGCTAATGTAGGTCTGTGAAATGGTATTATTTTATTGTTATTCTGCTCCACAAGTCCCTTTTAGCCAGAGGGCTGATTGCATCTTTTTAGCTATTGTCATTGACAATAATTTTCTTTCTTTATTTATAATACATGCTGATTTTGCGTGAGCTGAGTACATTACCAAAATGCATTGGAAATAATTAGTGACCTCCTCAAGGCCTCCAACCTCCAGTTAATGAACATTAAGAGTGTACAAATTACCATCACTAATTGCACATTTTTCTCAGTCTAAACTAAAAATAACCGGAATTGGTTACGCTTTTTTGCATCATAACAATTAGCAAAAACATACTTGACAAACTATGTGATATTACTGTGAATACAGTGTGTAGCTTTCGTATCTTTTATTTCAGAGTGAATGTCATTCTCCCTGTAAAAAAATAAGCAAAATGTCATTCTTGTCTTTGTATTTGGCACATATTTAACCTTTTATTTCCTAATCACTGTTGCAATTTTATAGTGATGGCATAGCATTGGTATTTCATTAAAAAAAAGTGTCATTCCCATTCAGCAGGATAGCTGCTATCATTTAGAATCCATAAACATTTAAGTCAAATAGAGACATAGAGTTGTACAGCACAGAAACAGACCCATTGGTTTAATTCATCCGCACCAACCAAACATCCCAATCTGACATAGTCCCATTTGCTAGCATTTGGCCCATATCCCTCTAAACCCTTCCTATTCATACATTCATCCAGATGCCTTTGAAATGTTATAATTGTATCCACTTGCACCACTTCCGCTGGAAGCTCATTCTATACATGCACTCCCCTCTGTGTGAAAAAGTTACCCCTTTTTATATCTTTCTCCCCTCACTTTAAACCTATGCCCTCTAGTTTTGGACTCCCCATCCTAGAAAAAAGACCTTGGCTATTCACACTATCAATGCCTCTCATGATTTTCTAAACCTCTATAAGGTCACCCCTCAGCCTCAGACAGTACAGAGAAAAAATGCCCCTGCCTATTAAACCTCTCCCTATAAGTCAAAGACGCCAGTCCTGTAAATCCCTGTAAATTTTTCTGTACCCTGTTAAGTTTAACAACATCCTTCCTATAGAAGAACAATCAGAATTGTATGCAGTATTCCAAAAGTGGTCTAACCAATGGCCTGTACAGCCGCAACATGTCGTCCCAACTCCTATACTCAATGCTCTGACCAATGAAGGCAAATGTGCCAGAAACCTTCTTCAGCCCCCATCTATCTGTGACCCTACATTCAAGGAAATATGCAAAACTCTAACAGAGTTCAAACTTGTGAGTTTCTACATTTTGTGTTTGAATCCCACTTGCTCCAGAGGTGTGTAATCACATGACAGAACAAGATGATTTGAAAAATAAATGCATACTGTTTCAAATGGACTCATTGTGTCCCTAATATCATTAATGCATTGCTATCAGGTCAGTGCCAGGGCTCCATTTATTCATTTTAAGTGGAAGGCATTTGAAAATTTTTGGGCAGTTTTGATGATGTTTATGATGAAAGGCAGAAGGCTGAGAGGGGATTTGAGGAGCAAGAAATCCATTCAGAGAGTGGTAGGAATCTGGAATGCACTCCCTGGAAGGGTAGTTGAGGCAAGAAACCTCACAAGAGTTAAAAAGAACTTAGATGAGCACTTGAAATGTCAAAACTCTCAAGGTTATGGACCAAGGGCTCGAAAGTGGGACTAGTATAGATGTAGAATAATTTAGTCAGTGCAGACTGGATGGGCTGAAAGGCCTCTTCCGTATCGTATAATTCTATGAACTGGTCAAATTTGACAAATATAATTTGGACTTAAACAGAAGGTGAGTGTGGGTTGTGTCCAAATGGGGGGAATGTAAACTATGAGGACCTAAATTGAACTGAATTATTAACTTCAGAATCCAACATGTGTTTACCCACTTTCTATGTTATTTCTCTGGGGTAGCTCACAATCGCATGAATCACTCAATCTTTACTTTACATTTCAATTGAGAAACATGAACACGTTGAGAAAAGGATCTCGTTGTAAATTGGACCCTTTCTTAGTAAGGAAACGCAACTGACTGCACAAATGTAATGTGAGTTGTCAATCAAACAGCATAGAATTTGCAAGAAAGTAATCGGTGTGCATTTAGAAGTAATAGAGTCTAGCTTATAAATCTATTGAAGACCTTCGAGGTGATTTACAAATCAATGGACACAAGAAACCTAATAACTTACTCACGTTTTCTGAAGCCATTTAATGAGAAGCTTTTTAGAAAGAAGATTCATGGCATTAATCCAAAACTGGATTATAAAGTATTTTAAAAAGAAATAAAGACTTTCATGCTGAGCACTTTACAGCCAGTGAAGTCTTTTTAAATGTTGTCACATTGTAAAGTAGGAAATGGAATCATCAATTTGTGCAAAGAAAGCTCCCACAAACAGCAGCATGATCATTGTTGTTTAATGGAAAAGCAAATTAAGATGGCATAAAGGCAGCAGAAAGCAGAACAGAGCATAAAGATAAGCATATGAAAGCAAAGGACTTAGACACTGCACGAGAACATAGCATTAAGTTACCTATAACATATCAATGTGAATAAAGGGTGCTGAAGAGAGTGACAGAATCTGTGTTAAGGATGAAGGATGCTGTGCCTCAAGAAGAGTGGCAATCTTGATTAAAAGAAGTCACCTCTAAAAGTCTATGTGTGGACACCTAAACCTCAGAGAGATGCAGAAGTAGTGTCAAAGAATATTCATAGAAGGTCCTAGGGAGTGTTGCTGAACAAAGAGACCTTGGAGTGAAAGTTCATAGCTCTTTGAACGTGGAGTCGCAGGTAGATAGAATAGTGAAGAAGGCGCTTGGTATGCTTTCCTTTATTGGTCAGAGTATTGAGTACAGGAGTTGGAAGGTCATGTTGCAGCTGTACAGGACATTGGTTAGACCACTGTTGGAATATTGCGTGCAATTCTGGTCTCTTTGCTATCAGAAAGATGCTGTGAAACTTAAAAGGGTTCAGAAAAGATTTACAAGGATGTTGCCAGGGTTGGAGGATTTGAGCTATAGGGAGAGGCTGAACAGGCTGGGGCTCTTTTCCCTGGAGCGTCGGAGGCTGAGGGGTGACCTTATAGAGGTTTACAAAATTATGAGGGGCATGGATAGGATAAATAGACAAAGTCTTTTCCCTGGGGTCAGGGAGTCCAGAACTAGAGGGCATAGGTTTAGGGTGAGAGGGGAAAGATATAAAAGAGACCTAAGGGGCAACTTTTTCACGCAGAGGATGGAATGAGCTGCCAGAGGATGTGGTGGAGGCTGGTACAATTGCAACATTTAAGAGGCATTTGGATGGGTATATGAATAGGAAGAATTTGGAGGGATATGGGCCGGGTGCTGGCAGGTGGGACGAGATTGGTTGGGATATCTGGTCGGCATGGACGGGTTGGACTGAAGGGTCTGTTTCTGTGTTGTACATCTCTGTGACTCTATGACTCTGGTACTGTGAGGTAGCAGTGCTAACCTCTGTACTACCATGCCACTTTGCTGGCAGCAGCATTTGTACAAATGATGGCAACAAAGGAAATGCAAAATCATCAAACTGAAGTCAGCTCACAGCAAAGTGGGAAGACTCAAAATGACAATACAGAACCTTGCAGACCATCTGGAAGACTCAGGAGAGTAAGCACAGTTGATTGGAAAAATTTGAGTAAATAATGGAAAAAAATTTAAGAACTTCCCCAGGTCAATGCAGCATAGTAATCAATTGGATGGCAACTCCAGTTGAGACACAGCGATTGTTGCAGCAATTTGAAAATGCTGAGGCTTATAATGTGTCCAGACGTAGGAGCTCTGGGAATGGCAGTTCCACAACTGCATCAGGTTTGCATGCAAAGGAATAGAGGCATCAGACCAGGATGTTTTCGCACAGAGGATGCGCAGAGGGATCTTGGAGCCCATGTACATAGATCCCTGAAAGTTGCCCACCCAGGTTGATAGTGCTGTTAAGAAGGCATATGGTATGTTAGGTTTTATTGGTAGAGAGATTGAGTTCTAGCGCAATATTGCCATGCTGCAACTATACAAAACGTTTGAAGAAGGGCTTATGCCCGAAACGTCGATTCTCCTGTTCCCTGGATGCTGCCTGACCTGCTGCGCTTTTCCAGCAACACATTTCCAGCTCTGATCTCCAGCATCTGCAGACCTCACTTTCTCCTCAAAACGTTAGTGCAGCCTCACTTGGAGTATTATGAACAGTTCTGGTCACCCCATTGCAGAAAGGATGTGGAAGCATTGGAAAAGGTGCAGAGGAGATTTTACCAGGATGTTGCCTGTCTGGAGAGAAGGTCTTATGAGGAAAGACTGAGAGACTCGGCTCTGTTCTCATTGGTGAGAAGAAAGCTAAAAGGGAATTTGATGGAGACATATAAGATGATCAGAAGATTAGATACGGTGCACAGTGAAAGTCTTTTTTCCTAGGATAATGATGTTAGCTTATATGAGGGGGCATAGCTGCAAGTTGTGGGGTGATAGGTTTAAGACAGATGTCAGAAGCAGGTTCTTTACTCAGAGAGTGGTAAGGGCATTGAATGCTCTGCCTGCCAATATAGTTAACTCTGCCACATTAGGGAGATTTAAACAATCCTTGGATAAGCACATGGATGATGATGGGATAGCGTAGGGGGGTAGGCTTAGATTAGTTCACAGGTCGGTGCAAAATGGGGGACTGAAGGGCCTGTTCTGTGCTGTATTGTTCTATGTTCTATGTAGCCTGTTAGACCTGCAGCAGATGATGTCCTTGTGAACTAGAGTATGGAAGAAAATACTGCATTGTTGAGATAATCAAGGCATTTGGTGCATATTTTGGTCCAAAGCAAATTCTGATCATAGAAAGAGTAAGGTTTAACCAATCATCTCGATGATAAAGTGAGTTGATTGAAGTGTTTATAAAGATTTATGAAAATTGACGGGATGTTGCTGATATGGAACATTAAAGGACAAGTTAAATCATTTTAAGCATCAATGACAATAAATTGTCAGACTTCCTTCAGTCAAAGGAAGAGCTTGTTTTGGAATAAATGATCCTGTATGCAACTCAAGTGGAGATCAGGGTCCAGAAGTGGTCTATTGTTTCAGGAGATATCAGGGACCATTCCAATATGGTCAGATTGTTGGTCTCAAGATGGCATTGTTGTCCTCCTGAAAGCTCACCAAAATGCCAATACAATGGGAAACAACATCACTGACCATATCAAACTGTTCGAGATGGGATTCTGAACTACCATCTTAAAAGTGCAAAGTCTCAAAACAGAATTTAAACTTGATGGGTCTTGAGAAGATTTATAGCTCAGGTTGTGGATGAAGTCATGGATTCATTTGCTGAGCCAGTGTGCTTTTCTGCAAATGTTTCGTCACCTCATTGATGAAACATTTGCAGAAAGACACACCGACTCAGTGAATGAATCCACGACAGAATTTAAACTTGTTACAGGGGCAGCTGGTTCAATCCTTGCTGACAGCTTGCTGTGGTTTACATCAGCAGATGTTTGACCTGTGAACATAAAATCAGAAGGTCCAGAGAGCAAAGATCTTTATAAGCATGGACAAATCATAATTAACTTCAGCCGCAAAGGAGAAGAAGTCATTGAGACTCTCAACATGTTAAAAAACCAAGACACATCCCTATGAAGTAAAAATGTTTGCATTTGGTTAGGTCTCTTAGAGAGAATGAATGCATTGCTCCAAGACAAAAATGGAAGAGAATTTTGTTGAGAAATTCCAAGCTTACTCCGAGGTATAGGAAAATTAAAACAGAAGCACCACATTTTTATTCTAAAGTTGGAACACTGGCCTACCAACATTTATTGCCCATCCCTAGTTGCCCTTGAGAAAGTAGTGGTGAGCTTCCTCTTGAACCACTGCAGTCTATGCACTACAGATTGACCCACAATGCTGCCAAGGAAGGAGTTCAGATTTTGACCGAGTGACACTGAAGGAACAATGATATATTTCTAAATCTGGATGGTGCGTGGTTTGGAAGGGAACTTGCAGGTGGTAAGTTCATTGGGTTGTTCTCCTGTATCTGCTGCCTTTGTTCTTCTAGCTGGAAATGGCTGTTGGGTTAAAAAGTTTTTCCTAAGGATCTTTGGTGAATTTCTGTAGTATACTTTTAGATGGTACACATTGCTGCCACTGCGTATTCATCATGGAGGGAATGGATGCTTTGAATATGGTGCCAATTAAACATTCTGCTTTATACTGGATGTTCTCAAGCATCATGAGTGTTGTTGGAGCTGGACTCATCCAGGCAAGTGGAGTGTATTCTGTCATATTCCTGACTTGTGCCTTGTAGATGATGGATGGGGTTTGAGGATTTAGGATGTGAGTTATTTGTCTTGTATTCCGAGCCACTGACTCCCTCTTGTAGCCACTGTGTTGATATGGTGAATGTAGTCAACAACCTTGATTCATAGTTTGAGTTTCTGGTCAATGGTTACCCCAAAGATGTTGATAGTATGGTTTTAGTGATGATAATGTCAGTGAATGGTCAAGGGGTGGTGGTCAGATTGTCTCTAATTGAGGATGGGTCATCTTTAACCACTTGTGAGGTTACTTGCCACTTGTCAACCCATATTGTCCAGATCTTGCTGCATTTGAACGTGAACTGCTTCAATATCTGAGGAGTTGTGAATGGTACTGAACATTGTACACTCATCAGTGAACATCCCACTTCTGACCTTATAATGGAGAGCAGGTCATTGATAAAGCAGCTGAAAACTGTTGGGCGAAGGATGCTATTCTGAGAAACACTGAGAAACATCCAAAGATGTCTTGGAGCTGAGACGACTGACCTCTAATAACCACAACTATCTTCCTATGTATTAGTATGACTCCAAATATTGGAGAGTTTTCCCCTGATTTCCATTGACTCCAGTTTTACTAGGCCTCCATTATTTTGACATAAATGTAGTCTTGATGTCAAATGCTGCCACATTTCCCTCACTCTGGCATTCAGCTCTCTTGTCCATGTTTGCACCACTGCGGTAATGAAGACAGGAGCTGAGTGCCCCTGGCTGAACCCAAGCTGGATGTCACTGAGCAGGCTATTGCTGAGCAAGTGCTACTTGATAGCATATTGATGACACCTTCCATCACACTGCAGATGATTGATAGTAGACTGGAGTGGCAATTGACTGGATTTGATCTGTCCTGTTTTTTGTGTATAGGACATACTTGGGCAATTTTCCATCATGTCAAGTAGATTCCAGTGTTGTAGCCATATTGGAACAGCTTAGCTAGAGGCCTATAGCCTTTGCATTATCTTGTGCCTTCAAACCTTTCTTGATATCGTGTGAATAATCTGCAGAAAGATGCTAAGCCAACTGCCTGTACACGCTGAGGAAAATTCTTCATCATCTATTGATAAAGATAAAATCTCACATAGACAGCATGATAAACTGATGTATCTATATCATCAGCGATAGAACTGACACAATGGTGCTTAGTGTTGGTAACAATAATGGAGATTGTGCATGGTTCTCACTTAACCGAACAAATGGGTTCAAAGAGAGTTTCCTCAAATTTCATCAGTCGATGACAATTTGCCCAAATTATCCAGAAGTAAACTCTTTCCCAAATTTGATATGAACAATGGATTTTTGGTAGGTGTCTCTAAACTATGAATCAAGGTTGTTGACTACATTCAGGTTGAAACTTTATTGCTGGAACAGCACAGCAGGTCAGGCAGCATCCAGGGAACAGGAGGTTCGATGTTTCGGGCACAGGCCCTTCTTCAGGAAGGGCCGGCCTGTGCCCGAAACATCGAACCTCCTGTTCCCTGGATGCTGCCTGACCTGCTGTGCTGTTCCAGCAATAAAGTTTCAACTTTGATCTCCAGCATCTGCAGACCTCACTTTCTCCTGTTGACTACATTCACCATACCTTTTGGCCAATTCTGTTTTAATCATCTACTTTTTTGAATCTCAGCCTCACAGGAAATCTTTCAGAGAGGGATATCAAGGATTCTTGAAGGAAAACAAGGGACTATTTGTCACATGGATGATAACTTGGTCTAGATTCACAAAAATAGGCTCTTGACCAAAAGTGTCAGCGAATCTTTAACAGCACTACAAAGTCTAGCGATTGCACTCAATGGGAAACGTCAGTTCACAAAGATAACAGCCATGTTTTTTAGGACATATCACACCTCCGAAGGAATAAAACAGTAGAGCTTGTGAATGATGTATACTGGTCCAACTTGTATACCTCAGGACTTCAACTCTAGTATGATCAGTGCATTCATTTCCAAGTATTGCAGTTTTGTAAAATTGATTTTCCCCTCTGGGCTAGGCACAAGCTATCATTCTGGATCCCAGAAAGATGACGGCCATATGTTAATTTCCACAACTGAAGTGCCTAAGTGATACACAACGTTTCTTAATTGGTGAACCAAGTGGGAAAGCTTTTTCCTGACTTAGTCAGTCTCACTCAACCCATAAGACAGTCTTTGAAGAACAGTGTATTTGTTCCCAGCATTGGATGCCATTCAAGATGGCTGTCTGTGAGGGAGCCATCTGTGCCAATGTCGGTTATTAACACTGTCTCCAGTGACAGGAACTTCAGCTGAGCCAATATGTCTCCTCACAGGCAACATCGCAATTGTATGGTGTCACCACCCTGTGGAATGATGAGGGAGAAGATTAAAACAGAAACACCATTGTTTAACTCCAGTTTCAGTCATAATACAGAAATGGAAAAACATGCAGGCAAAAATAGCAGAATTATCGCTCGAGACACAGGGCAAGAACACTGTCAATTTTGATACCAAATCAGAAAGTCGAGACAAGGGATGGACAAACAGATACAATTATCCTTAGGAAGCAGATCACTCAAAATCACATATAGTCAGAATGTACCCAGGGACATATATTTTCAGTAAGGGATAGGTGACAATACCTCCTTCAGAATAATCCTCAACACTGGTGCCCCACACAGCTGTGTACTCAGTCCCTTACTGTGCTTCTTATACACTTACAACTGTGTGACCAAATTCAGGTCTAATTCCATTTACAAATTTGCTGATGACGACACTATAGCGGGTCGGATCTCAAATAATGAAGATACAAAACACAGATAAGAGTCAGACAGCTTAATGGTTTGGTGTAACGACAACAGTCTCTCCCTCAATGTCAGCAAAACAAAGAAGCAGGTCACCATCATGGAGTGGAGGACATACCCCTGTCTGTATCAATGGTGCTGAGGTGGAGATGGTCGAAAATTTTAAGTTTCTAAGAGTAAATATCACCAACAATCTATTCAGGTCCATTCATGTGAACTCTACAGTCAAGAAAACATTCCAATGCCTCCACATCCTTTGAAGGATAAGGCAATCTTGCCACAATGTCCACAATGATTGTTATCAAATTTTGTAGGTATACTAGAAAGCGTCCTATCTGGATGTATCCCAGCTTGGTATGGCAATTGATCTGTCCAAAATCACAAGAAATTACAGTGCGTTGTAAACACAGCCCATTCCATCACGAAAACCAGCCTTCCTTCCATTGACTCCATCTACATTGCCGTCGACAACAGAGAGCAGTCTCGAAAAGTGTATTTGTAGACACCTAATATCCAGAGGTATAGAGAAGTTTTATTAATGAATGCTAGTACGGAGGTTTGCTGAAAGGATTAAGTAATAATGACTAAATTGTCTGTGTCTGTAATATTGATTGAGCAGTACATGTTGGTCAAGAGATTGGGTAATTCTGCTGGTCATCTGCAAAGTATTGGCGTGTGATCATTTATGTTTACCTTAGAGGGCAAACAGGACCTTAAGTTAACATCGAACTAGAACATCAACCTTGACTTTTGAGCTCAAAGCTGAAGTGGGACCAGAACCCTGAAAACTTAATAAAATTGGAAACATCACATTGGAGTTACAGTGACCTGGGTGAGGGGTGGGGAGGGGGCAGGGACAAAGTCTGTCAGAAACTTATAATCAACAGCACCCTATCACCCATCCCGATGGGATTAGCCCCACTTCCAACACCAGACTGCTCTTATGATCACATACACATCCCCATAGCTTTCAATATTTAGTACAATTGCTCCACTTTGGTCCGATGATCAAAGTCTTCCTGATTTTATCTCATGAGAGTTAATCACCTTGAAAATCAGCAGAACATTGAAGCAGATCTCTGAGTTACAAGTTCATCAACATTGTGTTGCATCTGTTGTTTTTATTTCGCTTTGTTTTTTGGTTGAATTTTATGGAGGGGTTCTCTCTCTCACCAGTTTCCTCACACTATTGGCCTCAGATCACTTCATTTAACTACATACCCTGCCCTTCTGATGATCTTCTGGTGCCACTTCTCATTTGATGCTGGCTCAATTCTGCTACTTGCCGTAGCAGTATGAACTCACCCATGCCTGTGTATCCTGGAACACAATGGCATTACAGTTGATGGTGCCATTTTTAAAAGGACGTTATGCACCAGGGCATGCACTGTCAATCCAGACTTGTCATGCACAATTCATGACATTTGCCCTGAGAAAGGCACAGAGTGAACTTTGGTGCCTCCTTGTGGGCAGGCATTGGAACAATGTAGAGGAGGGACATCTTCTCCCAGGGCTGCCAGAGGAACCTGGTTTAAGGTTACTACTTGGTCTCGACCATCTGGAGAAATGCTCAACAGTGCACTGAAGTGGGAGATGGCACGGGACAGGGTGACACTAGGCACGCAGACACACAAGATGGCCGCTGAACAATAAGTTGGCCACTTGACACACAAGATGGCTGCCGGACCACAACATGGAGAGAGGCAGCAGAGCAATCACAGACACTGCCTGGGGCCACTAGAATGCCAGCACAATGCACTCACAAAATCTTAGTTTAAGGTGGGTGGGGGAGGGAATACACATGAGTAGCATACACTGCTCACCGCAGTGTTTGGGTGCAGTCAACACCTTTGATAGAAATGCTAACAGTTTGATACAGACTCAGTTCAAAGTGCTAACAGCCAGGGCTGCAGTAATTGTCCTTTTTAGGAAGAGCGATTAGCGCCCATTACTCCAACATTGAAACTGACAATGTCTGTACTGAAACTGACAATGATCGAGCTGAAATTAATCAGGGCTGCACCGGAGCTGACAATGACTGCATCGAAACTATTAATGATTTTGCAATGTTTACAACAAACAAACGATGTTACAAAGACAATAACCTCATCACTGACCTATTATATTACAAAATGTATAGAAATATCTTGACATGTTTTCCAGGTTGAGAGAAGAATCACAGCTGACCACTGCGCTGTTGGTGTCTCTCTCTCCCCGGAGCTGTGGTATTTCCTTGCACAATAAATTCTGTCGTTAACCCTGACTCTGACTCTGAGGCTGGTGATTTTCCCCACAACAGCACAAAGAAGGTCAATGACCCTTTTGGATCTATCCGAATAAATGCCACTATTTTCTCTCTGCTACCTTGTACTCACTCTATGTCTGCTACTACATTCACCTCCCCATAAGGCTCATTCTCTAACACTTCCACTCTTGTCTGCAACATCTTCCCTCAATTAATCTCAACCACCCCGATCTTCCCAACACCACAAAACCTGCTTAGATTCTGTGCTGCTTATCCATTCACACGGGACAACTCAGGAAGAACTGTGAGCTTGGTAGCTGCAGCTGAAGGAGGAACTCACAAAAAGGCAAGACAAGGCAGGGATACTGTGAGTGTCCAGGCAGCGAGTGCTAAGGGAACAAGCAAACAGCTCAGATTTGCAGCCTATTCTGACCCGTGAGCTGGGTGCCAGTCCCTGTCACAAACTGTCCTTACAATTATAATTGCTGGACTGTACCTGAGGTTCAGCTTTAAAGCTCCAAAGTGTACCATAAGTGCATAAGAGATGCGCCACAATAGTGCAGAGGGGTCCATTGTCAAGGTTCATAGACATGAGTTGTGAGCACACACTGTTTGTGCACCATGTCCTGAGATGCTGTTACCAGGTGTCTAAACTGCAGTGGCCAGATAATCGTCAGACTTCCATAACGAGATTTCTTGGTGTCTAGCTTGTTCACAGGAGGTGGGTAGGATCAGAGGCTGAATAGTAATGCAGTGAAATCCATGGTTAATAAGGCTGACAACAAGAAATACCCTGCCCCCTCCACTATGGGCATCATGTCGCTGCCTAGTGAAAGTCTCATTTCAATGCCCAGAACTCTGCTGGAAAATGCAACTAGTTCATCTCAACATTGAGATAGGCCTGAATAATTCTCACACAACTCTCCCATAATTTATCATCATAACCACATCGTTCAGACTGCTACAAGATTCCACCAATTATCAGCCTCACCCTCCCTCAGTTGTTGCAATAAACAGTTTGATTTATGTTTTAACCAGAGGTTTCATGCATGATAACTCCTTTAGCTGTTGGCTTGTCCAACATAAGCCAAATCAATTCAAAGATGTAATTGGGTTAAGAGCTAGGTGCAGGAATGCACTGGGGAGTTCTTAACCACTCAAAAGGAATCAGGACTGAATGGGAGACAATTACATCTTCTTTCATTCATTTCTAAGCTTTTCCTTCTCACTATTGATTAAAGGCTTGCATAAACAGCTACTGACAGAGTGTGCTTAATCCTTTTCCTATCTTTTAACTAAGATGACTGTTAGAGCACAATGTGTTATTGGGGCAGATGGGAATGTAAAACTTGTGACTATGTTATTGGGGCAAATGTGAACATAGAATTTTAAAAATTGAATGGCAGAGTAGGCTCAATGGCTGAATGGCCTACTGATGCTCTGAATTTGCATGTTAATAAAGATGTTAAGGACCATTTCCTCTCTTGCACTGATTAGAGGCAGCAACATTTATACAAGGAAAGATTGGTCCTTTTAATTGGGATGCATAATGCTGTGCATTGATTAGACATTTTGATAACCAATCTGTCCAGGGATGTTATTACATACTTCCTAGCTCAGAGATAGGAACACTATCATTGTACTACACTACTCCCTAAGGATATTGATCCACATTGAGAAGATTATGCTTCATTTCATTTCTATGTGTCAACTGTGCACATGGAAGAATAACTGATACAATGGATGCATGATGATATTAGATCAAGGACGTGTAGTTTTAAAGGAAAGTGTCTGTACAGCTGTACAAATGTATAGATGTAGGAAACCCCAACCCTGAACTTAAGTGCTTCTGTGAATAGACTTTCTACACAGTGCTTATTTATACATTAACTTGCGAATTTCTCTACTTCTTGTCACCATCTTACGGGGGCAAAACAGCTTGACAAAAGCATTAAAAATGTTGAGGGCCTTTCATAAGGTCCTTGGGAAAACTATATCATTTGGTTTCAAGAAGCTAAAATTTGGATATTAAAAACAGAAAGTGCTGCTGAAACTCTGCAGGTCCGGCAGCGCCTGTAGAGAGAGGAACAGAGTTAATGTTTTGAGTCCAGTGATCTTTGTCAGGACCGAATTTAGCTGGGAAATGGTGATAATTATGGTGGGGTAGGTAGCAGAATAGATTACATGGAGATGGTGCCCAGAGACAGAGGGAGAAGAAAGGATAGGAAACAAAGAGATTACTCATGATAAACTGAGAATGAGATAAACGCTTGCACACTTGCTGCAAATCTGAAAGGGAAACAAGAAGTTGGAAGTACCCATATGCTTGGGCAGCATGAATAGAGGGGAAAAGAAAATTTTGATTTCACATTGATGGCCCCTCATCAGAGTCGACAATTCTTTTTATATGGCTGCAGAATTCTTATTAAACTTTACAAGTAAAGTGAGAAAAGAAAGATCATAAATGAGGAAGGACAGGGAATGGGATGTTTTTAAGGATCCTGCTGAAAAAGTAACAGGATGCTCGGTCAAGAATAGTCTAAACTTTGATTCCTCAGCAACGGAATAACCACTGAAAAAATTATCATTTGCCTCAAATACTGTGGGTTCTCAGCAGAACTAGATCAGTACATCAGTAAAGATCAGTCTCTTCATCAGAGAGGAAGTGAGAAAGAAAATGTGTGCTTATTTACAATTATGTAAATACTTCAAAAGCACTTGGAAATATTGAAACTACGAGCAAGTGTAGACCATTCAACCCTTCAAACCTGCTCCACCGTTCAATATGATCGTGGCTAATCCTCTATCTCAATGGCATATTCCTACTTTCACCCCACAATGCCTGTGACATCAAAAAAATTATCTATCTCTTCACTGAATATAGTGACCTGATTTCCACAACCTCTGTGGTAGAGACTTCCATAGGTTCACTACCCTTTGAGTAAGGAAATTGTTCCTCATCTCAGTTCTAAATGGTCTATCTTGTATCCTGAAACTGTGCCCCCAGGTTCAAGAGTCCCCTACAGGGAAACCATCTTGCCTGCATCTAGACTGCTCAGCCTTGTTAGAATTTTATAAGTTTCAATCAGATCCCCTCTTATCATTCTAAATTCTAATGTAAACAGGCCTGGTCAAAACAACTTCTTCTCATAGGACAGTCCTACTATACTGGATATTAGTCAAGTGACCCCCTGCTATGCTCCCTCCATGGTTAGTGTGTCCTTTCTTCTCAGCTAGGAAGACAAAAACTGCATGGAATACCCCAGGAGTAGTCTCACCAAGACTCTGTATACTACTTCTGGTCTCAAAGCTTCTTGTAATAAAAGCCAGTATACTATATGTCTTCCTAATTGCTTGCTTAATCTGCCTGTTGACTTTCATCGACTGATTTATGAGGACACATCAATCCCTTTGTAAATGCACACTTCCCAATATCTCACCTTTTACATAATACACTTCATTTCTGTTTTTCACAACAAAGCAATAAATTCACATTTAACCATAGTGTACTGCATCAGTCATGTGTTTGCCCACTCACACAACTTGTCTAAACCATTTTGAAGCATCTTTGGATTCTTCTTACAACTCACTCACAAATCCCCTCCTCCCGGTTTTGTGTCATCATCAAACCTGGAAATGTTGCATTTGGTTCCACCATTAAGGTCATTCATCCTGATCCAGCCCAAAATGCAACCTAGCCCAGGAATCTGAATACCTCCCACTTTACCATTTCTCCTGTTGGTTATTCATCTGGCATATCCTCTTATTTTAACTCTCACTAACATTGACACTGCCAGTAAACCTGACATTACTACCTTTAAGATCTTACCTTTTAAACACTATATTCTGTTTGTAGGACCTCATTTCTTTTTTTAACCTACATTGTTGGTGCTGTTATGTACCATAATCATTGGCTGTTCATGCTCTCCCTTCTGAACAGCCATTTCATTGACTGTCGAGTGCATCAGGACATCTTGCAGTCATGACAGGTCTGATAGAAATAGCTGTTAATTTCTCCTCTTGATCTTTCCATGCTTTTGCATTTCTTTTTGTTGAAAATCACATCATAGGTTTTCAATTTCTAATATTTGTTTTGGGATTAATTGTTTAGAGTAGCAAACAGCAAATATGCATCCAATGAATGGTGTGACAATCTGTTCACCAAAAACTATCAAATTTAGCAGCTGCATAATTCAGTGCTGCACCACGATTGCAAAGACTGTGGTCCTTGAAAATTGGTGGTTTCCATCTCCAGACACAAAATAAAAGGATTACAATGAAGCAGCTAAGTGGCTCACTCTGTCTAAACAAAGGAAATATATAAATTCTCCAGGGCGAAACACCATTGCTCAATGGTTACCGAAAATGCTGGGAAGTGTTGGGTTATGTCGCACATTCAGTATGTCATTGTACTGTTAAGGGGCACAGTATATCTGTACAGCTTTGAGAGATATGCTCATGAAATTATCACTGGATCATAGTATATCACCTGCAACTATAAAGGTCTCAGATCCCAACTTAACTCAGGCCACTGGAAGCAAGATACGCTAATGAAGGTATACTCCCCTTTGTCTGCCCCAGATTCTTCAATGTCTGTGAATCTGATGTTTGTGTATAACCATGAGTTATAATCAACATTCTGTTGGATTCTTCAAAACTGCAGATCCACATCTCCTTCTGAGGAATAATATAACATGGTTGATTCCAGTATGATATCCTGCTGGAGGCAACTCGCACATCTGAAATATTCAGCACGTTAGGCAGAATTGCTGGTGAGGGAAACACGGCTAACAGTTCACGCTGATGGTTTTTCATGAGAACACTACACATTTGTTTTATGTTCACTGGGCTGTGAAAGGCAGCATGCAATATAAATCACGTGGTTCCCATAGCCACTGCAGCTCTGTTTTTTTGCAGTTATTCTGCTGCTTAAAAATACCAGAAGGATCGTAAATCAGGAGAACAGTTTACAATCTCATTTGAATTTGGAGGATTCTGTAAATGTTGGGCCTTGTAACTCACTATTTCTTTTTGACATGGACTCCTGCTTTGAAATAAAATCAGCCAATTTCAGAAAGCTTGGTGACTTAATGAGTATAGTCGCTTATAGCCTAGTGACATGAGTTATTAAAATATGATGATGATTTACATCAAAGTAGCTGGACAGAAACAAAGTTCAACTTCACAAACAATAACCAACTGGTTTTGATTGATATAGATTTAATTTGAGATTGTGACCAAGCTTTTACCATTGTTGCAGCGTGTTGCCTTTTATTTGATGTAGGATGATCATTTGGCAATGGTCCTGATCCCAATTCATTACTGGACTGTCAGTTTCTACTCTGCAATACTTTCGTAACTTCGTCAATTTAACATACACGGCCACCTTGGGTCCCACTAATTTTTAGCACTTTGACAAGATCAGTCGACACGTAAATGCTAAATGGTTTCTGCAGATAAATCCAAAAACTTGCTGAATTTCTTACTCTCTTGGTGAATCTTCCAAATCAAAAACTTCCAAACTTTCCACAGACTGCTGAAACTAAAACAAAATATCAATTCAAAGTGGAAACTGTCAAAAAAACTTCAATGATAAATTCTCTTGTGCAAATAGCTTTCAGCCACCAGTCCTGTTAATCATACTCTTCCTAGCCGGAGCTAGGAGAAGACTTTGCTTTCAACTGGCCAGTTTCCTCTATTGGTCCTGCCACCAGTACTTACTGCGCCTCTGGTGTCTTGTGAATGATGCCAAACTCATAATACTTCACCCATATGAGATATTGACTGGCCCTTTTCCTAATTGCCTTGTTTAAGGGAAGCATGTTGGCTTTGGTATCAGGAGAATGTCCTGCTTTCCTTGGAACAGCACGTGGGATAGGGATCTGTAATGTTTCTTTAAATGCTTCTGTTTAATATCTGAGCCAAAGATAGCACCCTCAGTACTGCAGAACACCTTTGTAACAGCATTGGTACCAATCTAACTTAGGTCCCACAATGGGTCTTAATTTACAATATTTTAGAGTCATAGAGTTCTATAACACAGAAAAAAAGCCTTTGGCCCTTAAAGTCTGTGCCAGTCAAAAACAATCACCTATATGTTCTAATCCTATTTTGTAGCTTTTGGTCCATAGCTTGTATCTCTTTGCATCACCAAGTGTACGTCTAAGAACTTCTTAAAGTTTATGAAGATCTCGGACTCTAGCAGACTTACAGTCAGTGACTTCCAGATTCCCTCCAACCTCTCAGTGAAAACATGTTTCCTCTCATCCCCTCTAAACCTCCTGCCCCTTACCTTAAATGTCTCTCTCCTGGTCATTGAAACCTCCACCAAGGTGAAACATTTCTTCCTGTCTATCCTGTTTATGCCCCTCATAATTTTATACATTTCAATCATGTTTCCTCTGTTCCAAGGTAAACAACTCCAATCTATCCAATCTCTCTTCATTACTAAAACTCTCCAGCCTAGGCAACATTGTCATAATTCATCCTTGCTGAAAATGTGTTGCTGGAAAAGCGCAGCAGGTCAGGCAGCATCCAAGGAACAGGAGAATCGACGTTTCGGGCATAAGTCCTGAAGAAGGGGCTTATGCCCGAAACGTCGATTCTCCTGTTCCTTGGATGCTGCCTGACCTGCTGCGCTTTTCCAGCAACACATTTTCAGCTCTGATCTCCAGCATCTGCAGTCCTCACTTTCTCCTCGATAATTCATTCTTTCACCTCCTTCCAGTACAGAAACATCCCCCTTCTCATATGGATTCCAGAACAGCACACAATACTGCGATTGTGACCTAACCAACTTTTTAATATAGTTACGACATAACCTCCTTGCTCTTAAACAAGTACCCCATATGCCTTTTCAAACCACTTTTTCCACTTGTCCTGCTGTCTTACGGGACTGGTGAACATACACACCAAGATCCTTATTGCTTCCCAGATCCTCAGATTTATCATGTGTTTCCTTGCCTGGTTTGTTTTGCCCAAAAGTCCCCATCACATCACATTTTCCAGATTGGATTTCATTTACCACTAACCGCCCATCTATATACTCCTGTAATCTAAGGCTATTCTCCTCAATATTTCCCTCCCCACCAACTTTCACATCATCCACGAATTTACGAATCAACCTTCCAATATGCAAATCTGAATCAATTACATATATCGCAAACAGCAAGGACCCCAATGCCGCTCCCTGCTGGATATGGCTTTCCAGTCACTATGACACACGTTGGCTATCAGCGTCTGCTTCCTGCCTCAGAATTGAAGAACTACTAAAATGAAAACAATTAATTGCAACTGCTCAGGCTTGATATGTAAAAGTGATACATAGATAATTTCAATAAAATGCAAAACAATAAAAAAAATCAAGATTGTCCTGGTGCATAGCTACCTCACTTTACCCAAACATACCACCATTTTACAATGAGGGTGAAATGCACAGCACTCTCTTAATAAACTAAATAAAATGCACATCTCATGCATTTTTTTTCTGCAGTGAAGCATTATTATAATATCTTTTCCTGTATTTATCTTTTTAACATTAAAAATTAAAGAAGAATTCTTAAGCCTTGTGATTTTTCTTTATGGAGAACTTTTGTGATTTTCTTCTGGCAGGATCAGAAATGATTAGCCCACGCATTTTCCATTCCAGTGCATAATATTCATCAAAAGCTTCATTATCTTTTGACTCGATGAATTGATGCAGGGCAGAATATATCTTTCTAACTCTGGGGATTTCCAGTTCTAACACAGCTTCATTTATATCCTCTGAAGTCTCTGTTTCCGATTTCTTTTAGGTAAAGAGACAATTTGAACATCAGCCATCTCTGTGCAGAAGGCAAGGTCATCATTGAAAAAAAAAGCAAACTCCATCTCAGTCAATTCACCAAGAATCCCCTAACAACTTCCTTTACATTGTAACAGTGACGATAGCTTCAAAAAGACCTTCATTGAATAGGATGGCCTGAGATCTGGAATTGTGTTACACGAATGCAAGTTCTCGGCTTTGAACTGGTCATTGATTTTCTTCTATAGAAATTATACTGAAGTTTCTAAAACAGTTACAAGTCAATACCTTCCAAATTCTATCAGATACTACAGCATCTAACATGCGGTGACTCTTCACATGCAGTGAAGTGCTCGGGTCCTCAGTCCTCAATCCCAAATTACTCTTCAAAGTAGTTAAGAATCAACCAAATTACTGTGAATTTGGAGTTGCATGGAGATCAGACCAAGTCAGAATGGCAAATTTCCTTCCCTAAAGGATATTAGTGAACCAAATCTGGTAAACCCTCTGAAACTAGCAGAGTCTAAAAATCCGGGAATTCAGCCTGTGGTCTACATTGCTAAGAGTAGCTTTCAGTTGAAGTTTATTTTTAATCTGTTGAACTTGTTAATTAATTGATATAAAATTGCATCAGCTGTTATGTTGGGACTTGAACATATGTCCCCAGAACATTAACCTAGGGGTCTAGACTATGAGTCCAATGACACTGCTGAGGGTTACTTGTTCTGGTGGTGCTTTGCATATTAAATTACATCTCGGTATTGAGGATAGATGATGTGGATAGTTTTAGTTGGTAAAGTAAGGAGCTTCATCCCTGCAAGTGATATTACCCATCAGAAATATCCGATAACTTTTTCATTTGAGCATGGAAAGACTACAGCACTTTCTGAAAATTATTTGCACCATCCAAGCATTAGTGCTGCTTTCACAATCAATTGAACTGTTTTGACATTGCGTCTTGCTTTTTGCCATTACAAGAGGTTCCACTTGGCCCAAGCCTATTTGGTCCATGCACATCAATGTTTAATGATCTACTTTAATGATTTTTTCAACACTGCACCTTTTCTTAATGTGAGTATTTTTGGTCAGACAGGCCATGATAGAAACATTTGGAGTCATCACAATTGTAAGTGCATTAGGGTGGACACATTCCAAACAAACCTGTCACTGCTTCCTTAGTGCTAACATCAGGAGCTGGTCCATTACTTTGACTGTTTAATACCTCTGCAAATAAAATTATGTCTCATTTTCTAGTGGATCACGTTCCATCTGATGCTTCTCAGCTCTCTAAGTCCGTTCTGTGCTCATTTGCTTTACCACTCTCCAGACAGTGGGATCTTCCAAGATCTTCAATGACTGAGGCACTTTGAGCAATGCTTCATTGTGGCTTTCACATTCTTACATCGTAGAATCATACAACGGTTATAGAAGAAGGAGGCCATTCAGTTTACAGTGTCCAAGTCCACTTTTTGCAAGAAGATGAATCACTCCCCTACCTTTTGTCACAGACCTGTCATTTCTTTCTCTCCAGGTAATTATCCCATTCACATTTGAAGGCTGTGATTGAATCTGTCTCCATTGCACTTAGGCAGTGCATTCCTGATCCTAACCTCTTGCTGCGTAAAATGGTTCTTCCTTATATGTGATCATTGCTCCTATCACTAATCACTTTGAATTGGTACCTTATCTTATCCTTTAAGACAATATTGCATCGTATTGAGATAGCTGTCTGGAGTATTCCAGGCTCTGGATTTCCACAAATACACTGTTTCTGAGGCTGCTTTCTCCTCATCACAAAGAAAGGCAATTCAACTCCTTATGTGCTGTAATGTTCCTTTGTTTACTGTAATTGTTTATTGCTCATTCTAGACAGGTGTCTTCTGTCTCACTGATCTTAAAGTCTTGTGACCTGTTACATCATCCAGATTTGCATGAATCTCATTGTACCATGCTTGGATTCTTAAACTTAATGCCAATGGGAAGAATTTCTCCCTTTATCCACATCATTCACAATCTAGATCATTTCTATCAAATCTCCTCTTCTCAAAGGAGAATCTTCTCCACTCTATTCCTCATACCTGGAACCATACTCATGCACCTTTTCTGTACCCGATCCAATAGCTCTACATCATATCTGAACATTTGGATACAATACTCCTGCTGAAGTTGAAGCAATCTTTTATACAGCTTCCTCGTAACTTGTTCTGAAGAAGTCACACTGGACTGGAAGCATAACTCCGTTTGTCTCTCCACAGATGTTGCCAGACCTGAGCTGTGTTTGTTTCATCATAACATCCTTGCTTTTGTACTGTAAATCCTAGCTTATAAAGCCAAGCTTCTTATATTCCTTACTAACTACTTCCTTAACCTGCCTAGCCACCTTCAACGATTTGTACATATACCCTGTATGCTGTTGGCTTTTGTTTCCACTTACTCTGGGTCAAATTTGGATATCAATAACTCAAGGCAATAATGAATCCATATACGTGTCTGAAGGTCAGACCAGAGCAGGTGATGACCTGCTCCACCAACTGATCAGATGACCTCTTCTCCACCTAATTAATTGTGCTGTGAGGCAACCTTTTTTTTAATAGTCTTTCTTTATAAAAGAGGCTGTGCATTTACACTATCCAGTCTCCAGCACATTATCAGTTTGACCACTGGCAAATATCACCATAGAAGGTTTCATCAATTAACTCATTTCGAATTGCCAGTGCCTCCCTAGAAAGAGTCGATAAAGTGCGGAGCTGAAAAAAGTTCAGCAGGTCAAGCTGCATCTGAGGACCTGTTCCTGCTGTGCTTTTTCTAGCTCCACACTTTATCGGCTCTGACTTTCCAGCATCTGCAGTCCTCACTATCTCCAAATTGCTGAAAACCTCTGTGGAAAGAAGCTTATGGAGAGTCATAGAGATGTACAGCACGGAAACAGACACTTCGGTCCAATTTGTCCATGCCAACCAGATAACCCAACGCAATCTAGTCCCACCTACCAGCACCTCCAATCCCTTCTTATTCATATATCTATTCAACCTCCAATTGTACCAACTTCCACCACTTTCTCTGGCAGCTCATTCCATACATGTACCACCCTCTGAGTGAAAATGTTTCCCCTTAGGTCTCTTATATCTTTCCCCTCTCATCCTAAACCTGTGCCCTCTAGTTCTGGACTCCCCCATCCTAGGGAATAGACTTTGTCTATTTATCCTATCCATGCCCCTCATGATTTTACAAACCTCTTTAAGGTCACCCCTCAGCCTCCGACGCTCCAGGGAGCCTGTTCAGCCTCTCCCTATAGCTCAAATGCTCCAACCCTGGCAACATCTTTGTAATTCTTTTCTGAATCCTTTCAAGTTTCACAATATCTTTCCGATAGGAAAGAGACCAGAATTGCATGCAATATTTCAACAGTTGCCTAACCAATGCCCTGTACGGATGCAACATGACCTCCCAACCCGTGTACTCAATACTCTGACCAATAAAGGAAAGCATACCAGATGTCTTTTTCATTATCCTATCGACCTACGATTCCACTTTCAAGGAGCTATGAACCTGCACTCCAAGGTCTCTTTGTTCAGCAATACTCCCTAGGACCGTACCACTTAGTGTATAAGTCCTGCTAAGATTTGCTTTCCCAAAATGCAGCACCTCACATTTATCTAAATTAAACTCCATCTGCCACTCCTCAGCCCATTGGCCCATCTGATCAAGATCCTGTTGCAATCTGAGGTAACCTTCTTCGCTGTCCACTACTCCTCCAATTTTGGTGTCATCAGCAAACTTACTAACTATACCTTTTATGCTCACATTGAATTCATTTATATAAATGATAAAAAGTAGTGGACCCAACACCAATCCTTGTGGCACTCCACTGGTCACAGGCCTCCAGTCTGAAAAACAACCCTCCACCACCACCCTCTGTCTTCTACCTTTGAGCCAATTCTCTATCCAAGTGGTGAGTTCTCCATGTAGTCCACGAGATCTAACCTTGCTCACCAGTCTCCCATGGGAAACCTTGTTGAACACCTTACTGAAGTTCATATAGATCACATCTACCACTCTGCCCTCATCAATCCTCTTTATTACTTCTTCAAAACATTCAATCAAGTTTGCGAGATATGATTTCCCACGCATAAAGCCATGTTGACTGTCCCTCATCAGTCCTTGCCTTTCCAACTACAAGTACATTCTGTCCCTCAGGATTCCCTCCAACAATTTGCCCACCACCGATGTCAGACTCATCGGTCTATCATTCCCTGGCTTGTCCTTACCACCTTTCTTAAATAGTGGCACCATGTTAACCAACCTCCAGTTTTCCAGCACCTCACCTGGTACTATCGATGATACAAATATCTCAGTCAGAGACCCAGCAATCACTTCCCTAGCTTCCCACAGAGTTCTAAGGTACACCTGATCAGATCCTGGGGATTTATCCACTTTTATGTATTTCAAGACATCCAGCACTTCCTCCTCTGTAATATGTACATTTTGCAAGATGTCACCATCTATTTCCCTACATTCTATATCTTCCATGTCCTTTTCCACAGTAAATACTGATGCAAAATACTTGTTTAATATCTGCCCCATTTCCTGCAGCTCCACACCAAAGGCCACCTTGCTGATCTTTGAGGGGCCCTATTCTCTCCCTAGTTACCCTTTTGTCCTTAAAGTATTTGTAAAAACCCTTTGGATTCTCCTTAATTCTATTTGCCAAAGCTATCTCATGTCCCCTTTTCGCACTCCTGATTTCTCTCTTAAATATACTCCTACTGACTTTATACTCTTCGAAAGGTTCCCTCGATCTATCCTGTCAGTACCTGACATATGCTTCCTTTTTTTTTCTTAAACAAACCCTCAATTTCTTTAGTTATCTAGCATTCCCTATACTTACCAGCCTTTCCTTTCACCCTGACAGGAATATATTTTCTCTGGATTCTCGTTATCTCATTTCTGAAGGCTTCCCATTTTCCAGCCGTCCCTTTACCTGAGAACATCTGCCCCCTATCTGCTTTTGAACGGTTCTTGCCTCATACCATCAAAATTGGCCTTTCTCCAATTTAGAACTTCAACGTTTAGATCTGGTCTATCCTTTTTCATCACTATTTTAAATCTAATAGAATTATGGTTGCTTGCCCCAAAGTGCTTCCCCACTGAGCCTCAGTCACCTGCCCTGCCTTATTTCCCAAGAGTAGGTCAAGTTTTGCACCTTCTCTAGTAGATACATCCACATACTGAATCAGAAAATTTTCTTGTACACACTTAACAAATTCCTCTCCATCTAAACCCTTAACACAATGGCAGTCCCAAGTCTATGTTTGGAAAGTTAAAATCCCCTACCATAACCACCCTATTATTCTTAGAGATAACTGAGATCTCCTTACAAATTTGTTTTTCAATTTCCCTCTGAGTATTAGGGGGTCTACAATACAATCCCAATAAGGTGATCATCCCTTTCTTATTTCTCAGTTCCACCCAAATAACTCCCTGGATGTATTTCCGGGAATATCCTTCCTCAGCACAGCTCTAATGCTATCCCTTACCAAAAACGCCACTTCCCCTCCTCTCTTGCCTCCCTTTCTATTCTTCCTGTCGCATTTGTATCCTGGAACATTAAGCTGCCAGCCCTGTCCATCCCTGAGCCATGTTTCTGTAATTGCTATGATATCCCAGTCCCATGTTCCTAACCGTGCCCTGAGTTCATCTGCCTTCCCTGTTAGGTGCCTTGCATTGAAATAAATGCAAGTTAATTTATCTCTCCTACCTTGTTCTGTGCTTTGTCCCTGCCTGCTTTGATTGTTTGACTCGCCTTTGTCCTCAACTGTACCAGTCTCAGATTGAAATCTTTCCCTCACTATCTCCCTGCACCCCCCCCCCCCCCCCCCCACCCACCATACTAGTTTAAATCCTCCCAAACAGCTCTAGCAAATCTCCCTGCCAGCATATTAGTCCCTTTCCAATTTAGGTGCAATCCGACCTTCAACTTCCTCCCCAGTGAATCAGCTTGTGAGGAAGGAGAATGGAGAAACTTGGGTGTGCACACTTCTTGGACTAGCAGTGTTGTCCAAATTACTGCAACTAAGACGAGGTATTGCTTCAAACTGGTTTCACTACCTATAACACAGGAGCGTCACCCCTCCCTCTCAAAACAATCTAAAAACGACTTCAAATACTTAGGAGTCTCTAGTTTTTAAGAAACTTTGAGCTCTGTTTTAACTTGCTTTCGGTTATGTCATCCAATCAACCATATCATATTTCATACTTTCACAACACAATTCCATGACAATTACAAATTTAGCTGATAAATAGTTCACATTATCACATCTGAGTCCTGTGTCTGTTTAAACACTACTTCAGCTCTTCCAGAGTTAATGTGACAGATTAACCCACTACTACTCGTTTACTATACTCATTGCAAATACAAACACATTTCCTTCCAACAAATTTTGGATTAATATCTACAATTCCTGTCCTAATTCTCAACTCATTCCTTCAAAATATCGTCCAAGCTTTCCTGAAATCTAGAAACCTGAGACTCAGAATTGTCTCAATTCTGTGAGACTAGCAATGAAGCTTTAATATCATCACACTTTTTAAACATTGAAATGTTCACATGGTGACCAGTAGCAATGCTTTTTTGTTGAGCTATGTTGAAATCTGCCTTATTTTTGTCCAAACATGCGCAATACTAAACAGTCAGATTATGAGAGAAAAACCTTAGTTTGAAAGGTGAAAAGTTGTGTTAAATGATTTATATGTGTCACAACTCCATATAAGTGAGAATGGTGACAAATTAAATATGATAAAACAATGTTTTTTGCAATTAAAGAGAGAGAAAAGATAGGCATGGTTGCATTAACATTGGAAGTTCAATTAGGAAGTATTGCAAATGAATAAGTGCAATTGTGCTATGTGGCATGTCGACTTAAATTTTAAAAAGTGCAACAAGAAAAGTAAACAAATCCTCCTTTGTTCCTATTGAATTAAAATGCAGCCTTATTAATCCAAATAAAACTGTTCATACAGAATGACTGGTGTATTACTCATTCATTAAACAACTTCAGCTTAGATTTGACATCCTATTGTAAATCCTGTGATGTTTGCTTGCATCAATACTGACACAGTTTGGTATCTTTAGATAGAAGCAACCTTTAAATGCAATGCCTGCTAAGCTTTTACAATCTATGAATTACTACATGGGATTTCATTAAGGATGTGGTCACTAAATTTTGTATTCTTTAGAATGTATGTATTGCTGCTCTTGCTTTCTCTCAGGATTCATGGCCATAAGTCACCATGGATCAATATATTTGGAATTCATGGCATTTGTATTCCTTTAGCATTTTAAGCTGGCAGAATGTGTACCGTGTAACAACCATCATGCAGCCATCAAGCTGCAAAGTACTGTCAGAAAACATACGTTTAGCATCATTGTTTTTCACAAAACCCGTGATAAGTCTGAAACTTGTAGCAAAATGCACCTGCTGGTTGATAATTAAACCAAGAATATTGATTTTGAAAGAATAGAACTCTTGGTTAAAGCTCAACTAGCTCAAACATTATCGAAGGGAATAATCCTTTAAATGGTGGGTGGAAGGGAGATTTCCTTGGTAACTAGGTTTTAGTGACACTTCAGACAGAAAAGGAAGATTTTCTGTGGATCAACGATATGAGAAAGCATGGAAACCATAATGAAATGTTTATATTATCAAACTCATGGTGTGTACCAAATTTTTCAGGCACAAATGTGCGCACATAATGATTCTAGCCCTGCATAGAGTGCAGCATGTTATTGCACTGCAGCAGGCACTTGTATGTTTATTTAGTCATAAACTGCTGATCTAGCCTCTTCATGGAGTAGCAACCCTCCAGGTGACTCCAAAGTGTGCTGCCTATTAAAACACAAATCTTCATACCACTATCATCACCGCACCCACAGTCCCCTCACCAACACCCCTCCACCCCCTTTCTGTGGGGCAAGTATGATCACATATTTCAGGCAATTATGGGTGAGGAGATTCAACAGGAAATGCAGAATGCAGTGGACACAAGTGAAGAAGGAGAGAACCAATGTTAGTAATTCCTGAAGGGTCAGTTTGATGCAGTGTAGAGGTCCAAATACAGAATCTTACTACTGAGTTTTATGGAGACATAGATAAACAGGGTAATGAGCCTGTTTTAAAATCAAGGCTGGTGGAGTATTCAGCAACATGGAAGACTTATTAACCTCCCTGCACAGATTAGTGGAAGATTACATAGTGGTATGGAAAAGCTAACACACAGAATGTCTCTGCAATATACACCGTGAGATATATCATGTACCAAAAGTTATCTGCCAATGAGCACATGGCAATACCAGTGTCTTGGCAGCTTAGAAAAGCAACATGTTTCAGTTTATTCCCAGCGACACATACTGGAGGGATGTTCAGTGTTCCATGTTAAAACAGATAAATGGGCTTTATGAGGCAATATCTCATCACAGTGCCTTGGTGGAGTTACACCACAGCAGCTGCTTGCCACTCAAGTTGGTGAAGCCTCTGCCAAGACATTGCAAAACAAGAGAAGCTGTCTCTGATGTGGGAATTGCACCTGTTTGTGACTCTGTCATTGAGAGAAACATTGTAGGGATGGCTTTAATGTCGGTCTTGGAACTGGGTGTGATGTCTCTCATTCTCATTGCTGCTATTTGGTTGTGTCAATGAAAAGCATGGATGTGAGCCAGTGAATGTTAGTAACAGATTGAGAAATGTAAGAGCCAAGTTTCTTAAGCTGGTACAATTGTAATGATGCTTGTGACTGTGCCACGGCATTTTGTTTTGCGCCTTTTATTTATTTTGACTTCATTTTCATTTTTAGCAATATATTTACATTCCTTAATGTTCAAATGCTTTGTCATTTATAATATATGTAAGAATATGTATAATTTGTTGTTTTTGCTATTGAAAACTTTTCTTGTGAGAGTTGCCAGTTGACCCAGCTATTTTTGTGTGATTTATTAGATTTGTGGTGATGGGATTTAGTTGTTTTGGGAATTGTAAGGCTTGACTTCTATGTGCTGGAGTAAATTAGTTCTAAATAGTTATGTACTGGGCGTGCCAGAATAGCAAAAGTGCGGCTGAATTTCCTGATTAGCCCTTTTAAATAATTCAAGGATGCAGATGCTGACATGAGTATATGTAATGAGCACCTGTGCAAGAGTGAAGGATGCAAGAAAGGATGAAACTTGTAAATAATTGGGAATTGGTAAAGGAGAAGAGAAACTTTGGACACTATTAGAACTACAATTTCAACCCATCAGTTTCACGTTGCTGATCATACAGCATGCTTTCTACCTGAAATTTGAACTCTGTTTCTTTCCAGAGATCCTGTCTCAGCCACTGAGCATTTTCAGCATTTCATGTCTTCATTCCAGATTTCCAAAATTTGCAGTATTCTCTTTTTGTCTAAACTCATCAGTACTTATCTTAGTCAATGTGTTCAGACATGTTATGGCACTCTTCTGGTATAAGTGGAACTTGAACCTGGATCTTCTGGCTGAGAGGTAGGGACATTACAATTGCGACACAAGGTCTTCTTCAACTTATTAGTAATGTTTACTAAAGTTGAATGGACAAGAAGAATCAAAACAACTTAGGGAGAGGGAACAGCAACATGAATTGACAGACACATAGGGGTGTGGTCAGCAACCAATGCTGTGTGTGGCTGCTGCTATAAAGGTATAGTGCAGCATAAGACAATTCTGTGGGCTTCACCATTTATGGCAATTTACTGTGTTATTCTTGTAAGTCTGAATTATAATATTTCTGAAAGGAAGTAGAGAAAACTTTATGGCCGCAGTAGCTTAGGCACTGTTATGAGGACCAAACAATGTCAGTGTATATCCCACCGAAATAGCCATGCATCTGACTTCCTGCTGGCATGGATCCTAAAAACCTAGCTCCCCCTGGATCGCTACTAAGCTGGTACAAATGTTTTTTACCGTAGAAGACTATGAGAAGATATTGATCACGACTTCCAACGAATTTATCTGACAATCAAATGAGTCAAGCAATGTTCATTCCTTACCTGGTTGTTGGCCAGGGTAAGGATAAATTGTGCAGCCTGGTTTTGTTTTGATAGACTGGTATTCAATTTCCAATAATGTTTAGAGATTACACCAATTTGCATGGTATTTATTCAAATTGCCATTGCAATGGACATGCAAAGCCTGCCACCAGAAACCCTCATGTTAATAACTCCAAAGCAATCGTGGGCACAAACTGTTTTCTTTTTCATGTAGTGACACAACTTACCACAAGGAACAGATTGAGCTTCTATTTCCTTCAGTGTAGAAAACTAAGGGGTGAACCAATTCCAATGATTAAAGGACATGTTAGGATGAATAAAAATATACGAGGAGAAAGTGAGGACTGCAGATGCTGGAGATCAGAGCTGAAAATATGTTGCTGGAAAAGCGCAGCAGGTCAGGCAGCATCCAAGGAACAGGAGAATCGACGTTTCGGGTTTATGCTCGAAACGTCGATTCTCCTGTTCCTTGGATGCTGCCTGACCTGCTGCGCTTTTCCAGCAACACATTTTCAGCTCTGAATAAAAATATAGGCTTCCTTCAGTGGGACAGACCAGAACAAAGTTATATAACATGGAATCAGGTGTGGGAAGGTGTCAGGAAGCACTTCTTTACCCCCAAAAAATGACAGGAACCTACAAATCTCTTCACCAAACATGGCTATGTCAATGAAAATGTAAAATCTCAGCTTGATAGATATAGCTGGCAACAGATACAGTTAAGGTGATCTAATTGAAAGGTGGAACAGCCTCGTAAAGCTGACTGTTCCTTTGTTTCAGTGATCGATAGGATCATAAGAACATGGCAACAGGAATAGGCCATTCAGCCCCTTGATTCTGCTCCACCAATCTAGACCATGACTGATCATCTACCTCAGTGCTATAATCCCACGTTTTCCCCATATCGATTGGTAAATGTTGACATGACCAATGTTTCAGAATAAGACTGTTTAGGGCTGTTGGTAACTGGAAAATATAACTCCGACTACAAAATATTGATCTGACATTTCTGTTCAGATAAATTACAATGCAGACAAGAGACTGAGATAAACGTCCACCAGCAGGAATGCAGAAGTTTTCTTTTGGTTATTAGAAACCACAAGATTGAGAGAAGCACTCCTCGCCGGTATCATTTTGATTGCCACAAACTACATGCAAAGTGGCAAGGATTGAATTAACCATAAAGTGGTGAGATAATTATTTCTTCCCAGCAGCTGTTGTGTAATAAGTTATTGAGAATCAAGTGACCACTGTGAGCAGATGCAAAGGGCAAAAATGAGGGTGAAGATACTCACAAGGGTGGAAGGAAGTTACAGGTTGATAGTAACTCACTGAAATTACACCAACACTCAAGATTCCCTGCAGGCCCAATTGTAACTCAATAACTCAATCATATATCCAATGGTGACATAAAATTTAAAATTAATCTGATTTTGTTTCATTGAGTTATTTGTTTCTTGGGAAACAACTTTTTCACTCTCCTTTTGCAGTAATTTTCCTCAAAGAAATTGCTTCAAGAAATCTTGTTGAAAAATCCATAATTATTAAATGGTGCTGATTTCCACATCTGGTTTCAGGCAGGGATCCTAAACAATTGATGAGGACTCTGCAAAGTTGTTCTTTGAAAGTTGGTATGAAGCAGGGTTAATTGATGTTTCTTCACTGCATGATATTAATTTAACCACATCTTTGTGCACTGCTGGCCAATAAAAATGTTTTAATATTTTAGCCTGTCAGTTTCTAATACCTATATGAAATGGCATTGGAAATTTGTGAGCTGCTCGTAAAATGGTTTTATGATTCTCAGATGGAATTGCAAGCTGATGGACTCCTGCTAATTTCTCATCAGCTAGTATTTAAGATGGTCTGCATTACTTCATTGGTATTTTGCCTTCTAAATGATAACAGTAAAGTACTTGTTCTGATTCACTTTCTGAGCAGGCTGTTTGGTTCAGCTCTTTCAATTCAGGACCTGCCTGTTACATTTCTATCGAATAAGATGAGCTAAACATATTAGCCTCTTTCTGTTTACCGTTGGCCTATTCAGTTCGATTTTTGAAAATAATGAAAATAATACGGATAGCTGAATTTCCATACTAGGTCACTTTTTCATGGGCTCCCTTCTTTTTGCCTAATTCTATTCCACCAATTTCCTTGTTGATTCCCAAATGACCATTTTCCCATAAATAACAAGTTGTGTGAGATATCCTCAACGTCATAGATATCTATGAGAACTACTGCTTCTCAAAGTTTTGATACTGATACTAATCTAAGTACATCCTAGGGTTTAGTAGGATATTAGACCATAAAACCATAAGATATAGGAGCAGAATTAGGCTATTCGGCTCATAGAGTCTCTGCCACTTGATCATGCCTGATATGCTTCTCAACCCCATTCTCCTGCCTTTTTTCCGTATCCTTGATCCACTTCCTAATCAAGAACCCATCTATCTCCATCTTAAACACACTCAATGACTTAGCTTCCACATTCTCCTGCAGCAATGGGTTCCACATCTTCTCCACCCTCTGAAGATATTGCTCCTCACCTCAGTTCTAAAGGTTCGTTCCCTCACTCTGGGGCTGCTGACCTGTGTCCTAGTGTCTTCTATGAGTGGAAACATTTCCTGCACATCCACTTTATCCAAGCTTGCAGTATTCTGTAAGGTTCAATGAGATTCCGCCTTCACCATACTAAACTCCATCAAGTACAGATCCAGTGTCCTCAACCACTCCTCATATGACAAACACTTCATCCCTGGGATCATTCTTATAAAATTCCTCTGGACCCCTTCTAACACCAGCACATCTTTCCCTAGATATGGAGCCCAAAACAACTCACTTTCTCATACTCCAAATGTGGTATGACCAGAACCTCAATCACCCTCAGCTGTACCTCTCTGCACAAGTACCTCTAGCCACCTGGAAATGAAAGCTAACATTGCATTTGCCTTCCTAACTTCTAACTGAACCTGCATGTTACCCATGAGAGGAATCCTCAACCAGAACTTCTAAATTCCTTTGTACTTTAGATTTCTGAAGTCTTGCCCACTAACAATGCTTCCCACTAAAGTGCAAAACCTCACACTTTCCATGTTGCGTTCCATCTGTCAATTCTTTGCTCACTCTGCTAGCCTATCCAAGTCATTCTCCAGCCTTCCCACTTCCTCAACACTACTTGTCCCTCCACCTATATTTATGTCACCTGCAAACTTTGTCCACATCGTTAATGTACAAAGTGAATAGTTGTGGTCCCAATATTGACCCCTGCAGAACTCTACTAGTCAGTGTCTGTCATCCTGAAAAAGATCTCTTTATCTCCACTCTCTGTCCTCTGTCAGTCACACAATTCTCTATCCATGCCAGTATCTTGCCCTTAATGCCATGGGCTTATTTAGCAGCCTCCTGTGCAGTACCTTGTTGAAAGACTTCTGGGAATCTAAATAGATCATGTCCACTGTATGTCCTTTGTCTAAGGTTGCTCATTACCTCTTCAGATAATTCTAACAGATTTGTCAGTCATGAACTCTCTGTGATGAAGCTGTGCTGACTTACCCCTATTTTGCCATGCACTTCCAAGTACTTGGCGATCACATCCTTAATAATGGACTTTGAAATCTTGCCGATGACATGGGTCAGTCTAACCAGCCTATAGTCTCTTGACTTCTGCCTCTGTCCCTTTGTAAATGGGATGGATATTTTCCAGTCCTTTGGGACCCTCCCTGTCTCCTCAGTCATCTTCAAATTGCATCTATTATGATGATTTCCCTTACATTTCCAAAATGTTCCCCTAACTTTAGTAATCAAAACCATGATAATTTCTGTAATATAATTTATTTTTCCCTTCAAAATTTTACAAATGCTTGACTAGATTTCTTAAAATCCTAATTAATTAGCTTTAGAGACAAGCATTGGGTATTACTCTTTTAACAATTGCATAGATTGCACATTGCTCTTCTGACAAACTAGTGTACTTGGCCAGCATAGACATGGTGGACCAAAAGGCCTGTTTCAATGCCGTATGACTCTATAACATGCATAGCTGTACCTATCAGAATACCCTGTAACACTAAAGTCCAAATATCTTCTGACAACTTCACCTTCCACGCTACCTTTTCAAATTAAGATTCAACAACATGTTCTTTAATTTAAAACATACTGTTGGCACTGCTGGCAAAGCCAGCATTAGTTTCCTCTCCCTATTTCCTCTTGAACTGAATAGATTGCTAGGCCATTTCAGTGCTCAGTTAGGAGTCAACAACATTGCTATTGTCTGGAGTCACATTTAGGCCAGACTGAATAAAATCAACAGATTTATTTCCCTGACGGACCCAGATGGTTTTTCCAGCAAGTGATGATAGTTTGTGGTATTAGTGAGCAACATTCTTTGCAATTTTCTTATCACTATGTGGATCTTCAGAAGTGGAAGCCATTCATTGTTATGCTGATTGATGTGCACTGAGCTCCCTAATGGTCACATAGCCATGCAGCTATGAGGGGACATTGATATTGAGGTTAGCTTTCAACTCAAGATTTAAAATTCAGCTTAAATTCCACAGCTATCATGGTGGGATTTTAACCCATATTACCAGAGCATTAGCTTGGGCATCCACATTACTGGTCCAGTTATATCACCATTACACAATCACATGCCAAAAATACAAAGTTCTAGCCAAATCAAATCCCTTACTGGAACGCCATAACTAACTGAGCTAGCCCCCTGGAACTCACTACTCTCAGAATGGGAAAATTTAATGAAACTGTTGAGAATTCTAGTTTGCCTCTGATCAACTGCTACCCAAAATAAAAGCAAACCAAACTAGTAACCAAAAAATAACACTTTCATTGTGAGACTTGTAAACTTTAACAAGACAGTTGAAAGAACGAGGCTACTAATTTATCTATCATTATCCTTTTGGAATTTACACAGACACACACACAAAAACAGACAAAAGCACCAATACTATGAATGCAGTAACAGAAGAAAATATAGGTGGGCAAACACATTCTTGTATCACAAATTGCAAAACTAAATAGGTTAATTTCATAGTTTTATCAATTTCTTCAATAATATCAACATGTTATAAGCATCATAGAGTCATAGAGTCATAGAGATGTACAGCACAGAAACAGACCCTTCGGTCCAACCCGTCCATGCCGACCAGATATCCCAACCCAATCTAGTCCCACCTACCAGCACCCGGCCCATATCCCTCCAAACCCTTCCTATTCATCACCCATCCAAATGTCTTTTAAATGTTAGTTTACTTGTTCCTTGGTTGAACTTGGTGTCTTTCCTCTTGTCTTTGGGTTTTAGGATAATTTGTTTCAGCATCTCCAACAGAAAATCAGAGACCTACTTTATAGAGATTGCTAAAGTTTTCCTGGCTTCTCTCTTTTCATTTCCCTTACTGCTTAATTTGCAGCTTAACACGGACTCAATCAGAAGTTTGTTACTATCTGAAACTCTCCAAATGGCGCAATTTGTCTATAGTTAATGTCCCCCACCTCCCACCCAAAATCTCCTTTGCATCATTTAGCTACAAACAAGGCCTTGTACATTCTCCCCATTTTAAGAGCAGCATTTATTTTTCTAATCTTCAGTTCGTTGTCCAAAATATGAAATGATGTGATCTCTTACAAAAATCAGAAGAATCCTCTGAGGTCCTATCTGTTCTTTTATCCTATGCTCTGAGAACTTTGTTCACTAAGTCATGTCTTATTTTTCTGTTTCTTTGAAAGTCAGGTTTTATAAATTTCATTTCAACTTCCATTGCTCTTTGTTTTTGTTTTTATTTTCTTTCCAATTCAAGATTTTCACTTCCAATTTCCAATTCTTTTTCCATTTCTCTTTTCCTTTTCTCTTCTGTTCCCATCGTTCTTCAATTCTCTTCTTCCAACTCAAGTTTTCTCATTTCTCTTTCTTTCTCAGTCAATTTTCTTTATTTTGAATTCTAGTGTTAACAGCTTAATTTCAGGTTTCCCTCCTTTTAATTTTAAGTGTTGAATAATTATTTGCTTATATTTCTACCTTCAATATTTGCTAACTTCCTTAGCATAGTCTTTATCACTGATTTTAATAATCCATTATTTTGTTTTCTACTCCCTGAAAGGTCTTAGCAACAGCTAATGTCATTTTGAAATAGTAATTTGTGTAATGAACTTTACAATAACTCCTGATTAACATCCAATTCCTCTACTTATGCATTTCACAGAGTCATAGAGTCATAGAGATGCACAGCATGAAAACAGACCATTCGGTCCAAGTCGTCCATGCCGACCAGATATCCCAACCCGATCTATCCCACCTGCCAGCACCCGGCCCATATTCCTCCAAACCCTTCCTATTCATGTACCCATCCAAATGCCTTTTAAATGTTGCAATTTTACTAGCCTCCACCACATCCTTTGGCAGCTCATTCCATACACTTACCACCCTCTGAGTGAAAAAGTTGCCCTTTATGTCTCTTTTATATCTTTCTCCTCTCACCTTAAACCTATGTCCACTTGTTTCGGACTCACCCACCTCAGGGAAAAGGCTTTGTCTATTTATCCTATCCATGCTCCTCATGATTTTATATAAGATCACTCCTCAGCCTCTGACACTCCAGGAAAAACAGCCCCAGCTTATTCAGCCTTTCCATATAGCTCAAATCCTCCAATCCTTGCACAACATCCTTGGAAATCTTTCAAGTTTCATAACATCCTTCCAATAGGAAGGAGATCAAATTTGCATGCAATATTCCAAAAGTGGCTGAACCAACGTCCTGTACAACGTCTTTAAAGGTTTTCAGATCCCTCTTAAATCCAATGGAATTTATCTCACTAAGCACCCTACTTTATTAAGATCCCTGCTTATGGTAATATTGGACAAGTCAGATTCTAGAGTGATACACCATAAGATTTGTTTTCACAATTTAGTCACCATGGTTGTCAGTCACCGAACAATATGGACTCAAATCTGCCAATGTTATTTTAACAAAAGAGCACAAGTTTATAAACAAAATAAAAATAAAACAAAGATAAGTGCATAAAATAAAAGATGCTATCATAAGCAACAAAAAAAATTCACTCATTTCCCCAGCTATATCCTTTATAGGCATTCAACTGCAGTGAAGTACCACTCCTGTCTACACTTTAACATTTCTTACTCAACTGATGAGGCTGCAAGCATTTCCTCTGGGTGACTTTCTGCACATTTACCTGATCGAATTCTCTGCATCTATCCCAGGGATGCACAGACATTAATTTTTCTCTGTATTTGACTCCTTTGAGACTGCTAAAACAGCTTAAGCTTTCCTTCCAATTCTATTGACCTAACAACTGCCAAAAACTAAACTGCCCTTCTGCCAGTACGAATCTTTCATTTGAAAACAGCCTGTTGGCGGTCCCTGGCTACCTATCTCTCCTGTAGGTTTTTAAAGTTCCACTTAGTAAACACTCCATTAATTATCTTCCGACTTGACTCACTAATCATTTAACTTAAGTCAAATGCTTTCTTGCAAAGCCTGTTTTGAAATCCCTGTTCAGAAAAAATGACTCACCCTTTCTTAATAAAAAAGCAGATCAGACCTTCACAGTACTGAAAGCTGAAAATTCCTTTTAATTCCACTATCGAACAAAGTTCCCAGATAGCATTAATATATTCTAAATTTGTGTCACATGAGTAATTTAAAGAAATATGCATTTCTTGTCTCACAGAATGAAGAAAATGCACTGGGGTTTGAATGAGGCTCTGCAGCTTTCAGTATAGCAGCAAAATGAAGGGGATTTGCTACTTCTGCACAATGAAACATCCTTTAAGATAAAATATCGGATCAAATTAGGAAGCTATGGCATCAAAATAGTTAATTTCAGAGATAGCACAAATAGAACACAATACTGGTCATGCTGGGACAACAATTCTTGAGGTACAGAAAAGCTTCTATGGTGAATTGGCCATGCTAAATTGCCCTTAGTGTTAGGTGAAGGGGTAAATGTAGGAGAATGGGTCTGGGTGGGTTGCTCTTCGGAGGGTTGGTGTGGACTTGTTGAAGGGCCTGTTTCCACACTGTAAGTAATCTAATCTAATCTAATCTAAGCTTGACACCAACATAGAAGCTGAACCAGTAAGTACACCTTCTGTACATAATTGAGAGTACAGCAGATGATGTTATTACTTGCTAAAGGATAAGTTAAACATCTGTCAAATTTGAAGAGATATTGAAAGCCTTTGTCACATATTTTAGCAGTAAAATTAATATAATTCTTGAAATAGCAAGATTAAACAAAACAGCGTAGCATGCAAATGAATCCATATGTGATTACTCTACAGGCCAGTGGAAGGATGCAACTATAGTTACTGAAAGGCAGAATTCAAAGGAGACTGGCATCACTGGTGAATCTTTGTCAGATTTATTACAGTCCAAAGAAGACCTAATGTTAGAGAAAGCCATACAGACAGTGAATGAAGTAAAGGTCTGGAAGCAAAACTAATCAATCCTAAGAGGAGAAGAAATATGAATTTAGCACAAGTTATCGACAGAATCTATTCATTTCTGAAGGAGCAAAACCACAAAACATATATCACAAAAGCTAACATAGTGGACAGGACAGACTAACAGTCCTTGCCAATGCTGTGGAGCAAAGATATCTCACAGGATACAGTGCACAGCTTCATGATGCATCAAGGACATTGTCTGATTCCGAATCATGAAATTCTGCAATTGGCAAATAAGTTGTCAGATGGAATTGCAAGAGATTTTCAGATTACATGCATGGACAAACAATGATAATTGAGACAGATCACAAACCTTCAGATTTTCTTTTAGACAAAAAGGAATTTGTAAGAATGCCTCCAAGAATATAGAGTCCAACTTTATTGTCACTGGAGGTTTGCCTATAGTCTACATGCAGGGGAAATTAAAGGAGAGGGCAGAAAATGAAAAACACAGAGATCCAATTTACCACAGCCTGTGCTGGAGAGACTGGGATTGCACATTGTGCTATCTATGTGTGGGGAGTGACCCATGCAAACCATCTGTAATTTGCCTGATAATTCATAAATATGACTTTCACCCACAGCTGATGATAAAAAGTGAGCATATGTTATAAAATCGGTAAATATATTTACAATGAAGTGTCACCCACCTGTAAGTTCTAATAAGCTCTTCTTTTTCCTTTCTCGTGGAGTCTGTTGGTCTTAGAATTTTGGATGTGCAACTCCAGGGTTACATGTGGCCAGAGGGTTTAAACATGATAAATGTGTCCTGCCCAGATTTAAGTTCATTCTCTTTGGCTTGATTTCCCAGAGGGCTTACAATGACAGACAGTATCAGGATGGAGGTGGAGATGGAGGGTGCAGGTTTGTCTGAAGTATCCTGAGAGGAGATTTCTGAAGAATCTCCATATGTTTCCTCCTTTAGCTGGATACCTACTGGACAGGGGTCAAGTCTCCTCTCCCCTAACATCTTGCTGAGCGCTAATGACCAGAGTGATTGGCTACAGTATGTGCATAAATCCATACTGTATGTGGTGGTCCAGATCAGTTTCTGGTCAATGATAACTCTCAGGTTATTGATACTGTGAGATTCAGTGATGATAAGGCCATTGGAAGTCAAGGGTAATAGTTGGACTCTTTCTTGTTGGACATAATCATTGTCTGGTACTTGTGTGATGTGAATGTTACTCATCATTTATCAGCCAAAGGCTGAATGTTGCCCTGGTCTTCCTGCATTTTGATATAAGCTCATTCAGTATCTGAGAAGTTATGGATGGTATTACATATTATGTGATCAGCAGTGAATATCCTCACTTCTGACATTATGGTAGAGAAAAGTTCATTGAGATGAAACAGTTGAGGATGACTGGGTGTAGGACACTACATAAAAGGATGGTGGATGGGGCCATCGGCTATCATGAGTTGGACCTAAGTTGTGCTACAGCTATAAAAAGATGTGGAGTGGATAGAGGTGCATAATTTGGCATGGGTGTTATAAGGGACTGTGGGGATATATAGGGGGACCATGTAGAAGCATGACTTGGCATGGATGGACTGAGCTGTGTGTGGAATTGTGCGGTGAAGGGCTGTTTTTAGGGAAGCTGGGGAAAAGTGTTAGAACATCGACATCATCCATTTCTATCCCCTGCCTCCCTCTGTGACTGACTCTGAATTCTTCCTGGAGGTAGACAGCAGACCCCAGCTGCCTCCCTGCCCAACCAAGGAACAAGAGCTCAGTCATCAGGGTCCTCCCAAGTCAGGATTATGGGGCCAGGAGTTACCCCAACACTGTGCTCTTTACTCTGGTGCGCAAATTCAGGCCAAAACTCGGTCTAAACAAGATTCTCCATGGCTTTTGCGTGATCTCTATTTTCCTTTATGAGAAAAAGCCTAGAGCTTGGTTTACCTGTGGTGCAACCTTCCAGACTTGTCGTAACTATAGTTATTTTCTGATCAATCTTTCAGAGGTAGGTGGGACTTGAAGCCAGGCCTCTTTTGCTCAGAGGAAGAGGCACCACAATATCCTCACTGCATTTATACTCCGACATTCCTTTGTTTCTCTATCCCAACCAGACTTCCAGCTCATAAATGACCACCCTATCCTTCCTGACAAAATGTACCAGACAACTATTAGCTGCATTGGACTTAATTTACCAAATTTACCCATTTCGCATGCTTTTATTTCTTCCTATAGTTTGTTGGTGTTGCCCCCTGTAATTAAAAGTCAGTGAGGACTGCAGATGCTGGAGAGACAGAGTTGAACAGTGTGGATCTGGAAAAGCACAGCAGTCAGGCAGCATCTGAGGAGCAGGAGAGATGATGTTTTGGTCATAAGCCCTTCATCAGGAGGGTGATGAAGAACTTATGCCTGAAACATTGACTCTCTTGCTCCTTGATGCTGCCAGACCTGCTGAGTTAGAAATTGTATTTTTCACTCCAAATTATAAAGACTTAATCAAAATTAAACAGATCATTAGTGAATTGATCTGAAGATACTGGTAGTCTTTCACCTGGAGAAGATATTCTCCAATGGAAATATAGTACTGCATCATTATGAGCTTTTCACATCTGTAAAGGAGGTTTGATTATGCACTGTGATGAATTTGATCTTTCTGACATAATAAGACTGCCTTTCTGTTTCATGTCAACATTGTTACTGAATGAATAATTAAATAGACAAATATTGAAATGGCTGTATCTGTAGATGCTCAAACGCTGATCAAATAAGTGTTCATCAAAATTCTGCCGCCTTACCAGTTACAAAGTTGTTTATCAAACTCCATCTAGATTGACTTCTTAGGAATAAATGAAGAATTGTTAAGACCTAGTTAAATTGACTTTTACAAATAAATTGCTCATGTATCTGTACCCAGCCACAATTTATTTTACAAATGCTGTCTGTTATTCAAGAATGTTAAAGTATGCTTAACATGTAGATTGGAATCATCAGTCTGAATTCTATGCATAAATCTTGTGGAAATCAGGTCCTCAATCTCAGAAAATGTATGGACCTTTTTTGACATAAAGAAACTTACAAATATGAACACCTCTACTTCATTCATTTGTGGGGTGTGAGCATCTCTGACTGACCAGCATTTAATACCCAACCTTAGCTGCCCTTGAGAAGGTGATGGTGAGCTGCCTACTTGAACTGCTGCAGTCTACTTTGAGTCATGCTGTACATTGACCACAATGCCATTAGAGAGCAAATTTCAGGATTTTGCTTCAGTGAAATTGGAGGAACGGCAAGTCAGTATGGCGATTGGTTTGACAGAGAACTTGCAAGGGGTGGCGTTCCCATGTATCTGCTGCCCTTGTCCTTTTAGATGGCTGTGGTCATGGATTTGGGTAGTGTTGTTGAAGGATTCTTGAATCATTTCTGTAGAGCACCTTGTAGGTTGTACACATTGCTTCTACTGAGCATGGATGGCAGAGGGAGTCAATGGTTGTGAATGTGGTGCTGGTCAAGCAGACTGCTTTGTCCTGGATGAGCATTGTTGGAGATGCACCCATCCAAGCAAGTGGGGAGTATTCCATCACATTCCTGACTTGTGCCTTGTAGATGCTTTGCGAAGTCAGAACATGACTTACTTGCCGCAGTATTTCTAGCCTTTGACCTGTTCTCGTAGTCACTGTTGAGTCCAGTAGCTGTTGTTGATTAAAATAGCACATTTTGTCTTGTGGAGTAATGTATAAAGTGGGGATAGTTCAATCAGTTGGCTAAGAGTTTCATGCAGCATAATGCCAATAGCCTGAGGTGGTTTTTGGAGTCTACATTCTTACCTGACCCCACGGTGATATCGCAGCATTAGCCATGTTGAGAAATCATTGGCTGAAGGGCAAAGGCAGAGCAATGTTCTGTACCAGTCATTGAGTTCAGTTATCAAGTTACCGAGACATCTTAGATTTGCCTTGCCTTTAGGGCCATATAAAAACAGCTGACCTTCATTAATCAAATTCCTTTGTGTTAAAGTATGACCTCTAAAATCACTTAGAAGTTGGACATCCTAAAACAACTACAACTTCAAGATTCCACTACTACTATCATGTAAGTCTTAAATCCTGACAGTATACAACCTCAGCCTGGCATGGCCTCTGCTTGGATGTCTGGCCTCAAGGTGATTCCAGAATGGTCTCCTGGCCTCGAGAGCCTCAAGGTGAAGCTCAGTGCAGTCTGAAGTCAAAGCCCAGTGCAGACTGAAAGCTAGGTGCCAGCGTGCCCTGGCTTAGAAGGACTGTTGTTCTAAACTTTTTATTTCTCTACTTTCTAATTTACTCCTGTGCTCTACAATGGTGGACTTTTTAATTTCTTCATTTTTCTTAATTTTCTTTCCTAAGAACTTGTACTGAAGAATATATACCTAGGTAACTTGTACTTAAGATGGTGCCGTAACTGGTGACTTGTACACTTTTTACTTTATTCATTTGAGTACACATAACACTAAAGCTAATTCTTTCCTGCTCTGAAGAAATGTCTTCTTTGATTTGGTCCTGTTTCCATAACCTGTGGCCTGTTTCATATCCCTTCTTTTCCAGTTGCCTCAAGTGAACAAATTCCCATTGGGAAGCCCATTAGAAGGTGCAAATACAAGTAATGCAATTAATGCAAAATTTAGTAGAACCTGGAAATATCAATTGAAGAAGAAAAAAAAATGGTGCCCAAACGTAACCTTTCTTCCATATACCGCAATGCCCATTTACAAAGATATTAATTGGAAATGGCACAGGCTGAACATAAATGGATTATTACGTTAATTCCACTTCATTACTATATCATTTACAAGTGCTGGCCTGTTTTCCTGATGGGAATGCACACTATGTATGTTAAGGGTCAGAGAGCTGTCATCACTGGTCTTCTTCTTCCATGCCATTACACCCCATGGAGCCAGCACTCCAGTTAATCTGGAGTGATTAACGGCAGAAAAATAAACAGAAGCATTTATTTTTAAAGTAGATCTCACCTGCCTTGTTCCCAAAATGAATGTGGTTGGACTGAGATTGCTCTTCAAATGTAGTCCCATAAATCCCTCTGACACAGGCATACGTGAGCTGCATCAATCATGAAGGAAATTTGCTGTTAACATCCATTAAACTGGTGACAATACTCATTTACGTCAAATCTCTTGAAAATGTCAGGATGCATTTAGGTCTAGTTCCCTGACAGTGAAAATCTAATGCTTTCAACTGCAGCTATTATTGCATAATAGAATGTGGTCACTAGAACATGTGGGCAACAATGCATGTGGGACCACTGCTTTCAAGTAGAAGGTTAATACGGATTAACCAACTCATGAGGGTATCAGGGACAACACTGTGTAGGCCTTGTGTTGGCATGTGTACTTACATTCACTAAGTACAAACCAGCAGTGTCTGTGAGGGTAAAACATTGCATACAATATTACTGAAAAGTGAACATAAAGTGGTTGCAATCATATCAGTTAGCATTGGAGCAATGGCTCCATTGGCTCCACTACCAAATTTGTGGGACCTTTTTTTTGGGTGCCTAAGGTGCATGAAATGTGTTCATGAGAGATTTGGCACCTTTTGAAAGCTTCCCCCTCAGCCAATGCCCTCCCACCCCACCTTCCTTCCTCACCCACACCACTGTGACCCATGCAAACCATGTAAGATAAGATTTTAACAGCATTTTCAATCAGAAGGGGCTGTCACTCCATTTAACCAGCCTTAATACCATGCAGCTCCCTCCCCATCCCAAATCCACTGTGCTAGCTGAGTAAACAACTTTCCAAAACTTAACAAAAGTTAAGTTGCAGAAGTTTAACTTTTGCTGATAGGGTAAACTGCCAATGGACTCTAAAGACATAGAGAAGGCTCCCAGACATGCAATTCTGGAAGAGCTCAAGCATCCTTGTTGTGGTCTAGGCTGCTCAGAAGAGTCTGGGCCTGAAAACAGGGAATAAACCTAAATCATTTGCATGCAATTAGCTGCAGAGCAGCATAACCCACAGCAAGAGCCCTCTTGTAGTGCAATGAAAGCGTCTCTACCTCTGGATTGGGAGGCTTGGGTTTGAGTCCTGCTCCAGATGTGTGTAATAACATCTCTGAACAGATTGATAAGGAAAAATAGGTTAATGAGAAAAAAACATAGCTCACGCCAAGTAAATTCCAGGATGGTTCAGATGTGCAATGAATTGTAATGTGCAACAAAGAAAGACAATGTTTGGGATTTTTAAAGTGCTTTCATGACTATTTTATCTCAAATGAGAGATTTCCCATTGGGAAGTCCACTGCAAGAGAAAAATAACAGTAATACAACAGACACAAGGTTCATTGGAATCTAAGAAGTGCCAAAAGAAGAAAACAAGCAAACATGAATACTCTGATTTAATTTTCCACATACTTATAACAACCAATGACATGGATGATGATTAGAAGTGGCAAAGACAAATTTATAGTTAAAGGAGTACCTTTGAAGTTTAGTCATTGTTGTAAAATAGGAAGCAAGACAGTCCATTCTGTACGTAGTAAACCCCCACAAATGGCAATGAGATAAATGACCAGACAATCTAATTTTGCGATGTTGATTGAGAAATAAATACTAGCCAGGACGCCATAATCTCCCTTGTTCTTTAACAAACATTTATGTTAAACATGAGCTTTGTAAATGAGTTTTGATCACATGAGGCAAGTGTCCTCTCTCTGTGTCTAAGAGTAGATACCAGCTCACTAAAGTTCACTGGACTGAAAGCATAACCTCTGCATCCAATTTTCCTGCCAATTCTAATTTAGTTCACACATTAAGTGTGTGAGGGGGTTGTAAAACACAACTGCTGTCATCATGTAGCAGTAATCCAGGGAAAGTTCCAATGAAAGCTGAGTGGGAGAGCTTCAGAATCAGGAATAGGAATTATATGTGGCATACTTGAGATGATTGAAGTAATTTTCTCCAATCCATGTAGGCCTGTTCCCAACTGCTATTTGAAGGTTGGTGCCCTTATGTTTACTTATAAATAATTTCTGATGTCTGTTAATATGCTTATTTGTCATGCTGTGGCTGGGAAGGCAGTGACATCCTCAGCAAACTTTTGCACCATCCTACAGCATTGCTGTTAGGAGGGCACCATAATAGTAACAGGAATAGGCTGTTCAGCCCATTGAGTCTGTTCCACAATTCAGTTAGATTATGGCTGATCATCAAACACTGTGCCACATTCTAGTGCTATCTCCATATCCCTTGATGTCTATTGATTTCTGTCATGATCCTGCTCAAGGATTGAGCTCCCCATAGACCCCGGGATTGAAAATTCTGAAGTTCCGCTGCTGTCTAAGTAAAGAAATTCCTCTTCATCTCAGTCTTATTCTGGGACTATATTTTCTGGTTTTAGACTAGAAGAAGTATCCTCCCTACCTTGTTATAATGGCTTCATGTGGACTTAATCATTTTTGTGGACTTAAGTTGGAATGAGTTTGAAAATGGAGTTTTTTAAAAAGATGTCAATGAAAAACAGTGGAGCATTTTTTAAAAAGGCATTTCTTAATAATCACATAACTTGTGATTGCTGCTTGTTGACAGATGACAGATGACCCATTGCCTTTTTTAAATAACTGCCAAGTTGCAGTTTATGCTTTAGATATTATTTGCAATCATTAGTAACCAGCCTTCCAAAGGCAAGGGGATCCTAGCTTAGTAGAAAAATGTGGTGCTGGAAAAGCACAGCTGGTCAGGCAGCATCCGAGGAGCAGGAGAGTCGATGTTTCGAGCATTAGCTCTCCTGCTCCTCAGATGCTGCCTGACTGGCTGTGCTTTTCTGACACCACACTTTTCAACCCTGATCTCCAGCATCTGCTGTCCTCACTTTCTCCTAGGATCCTAGCTTAGCCTTCCTGTTCCTGAAAAAAACGTTGTTGTGAATCCTCTTGAAGAGTAACTGAAACACTTCTTGAGATTGTGTTTCATGAGCAAGTTGTATTTGCCAAGAGCGCAGAGAAAACTGCTGATGTTTGGAGGCACCTATCTGCACACACTAGAATGTTAGACTGACAGACATCCGAACATTTCAAGCCTGTAATGCAATGCTTTTAAGCTGCCATGTTTGCACTTTGAACTGTAAGTATGCATGGGCATGATCTGTAATGTTTAAGGGTGGCTTTTTTTAAATGGGAGACATGCTACGGCAGTGGATAAGTGCCAGGATTTCACTATCCTGATATAATTTTTTGCACTTTGGCTCTGCAACATAAATCCGGATAAGGTTACATGTCTCAGAGCTCCTTATTAAGACATGACATTGTCCTCCTTGCCAAACATCCATGACACACTGTCAGGGTTAAACATGACCTTTCATCGTGATTGATGTGAGAGCTCAGGAATACAGTTAATGATAAGCTATTTTATATCCTGCATTCCGCACAGGCTATCAGCTCATGATATGGACTTTGTGCACATTTCGTGTGGACTTGCTGCACAGGTGAACAATGTCAAACATCAATGCAATTACAATGTTGTCAGCAAGAACAGGAACTTCCAGCAACTGCTGCATATCCTACAGAGGGAGAAGCAACTGGTGAACAGCCCCCAAATAGGAGGGGTGGGAGAGGGACGTGGAATGATCAATCCTGAATATTATCAACCTTGCTCCATCAACTTTGCTATATACTGTTCAGGTATAGACCAATAATGTCCCAGGCCATCATCATTGAACTGTTTCATCCATTGGAGCAGATCTTGTAATCGGAAGGAATGTGTGGCCATCCCACTTGGAGGGCCATCAAGGCTACAGCTACCCTGAATGTTCCTGCCAAGATCATGCGTGAGGAGTAGCTGGAGAATGTTATAGCATTGCTCAATTCTTGACCCAGAAATGCATCTTGCATATCATTGTTGCCCCTTTTATTTTCCGATTACACCAGTTTATATCTTTCCCTATGACAAGGAGGGTCAAACAGCTTGGGATATTCCAACATTGCTGGCCTCCTTCAGGGAGAAAGTAATGACTGTAGATGCTGGACCAGATGTTGCCAGACCATTCCTGATGAAGGGCTTATGCCCGAAACGTCGGATGCTGCATGACCAGCTGTGCTTTTCCAGCACCACACTCTTGACTCTGGCCTCCTTCAGGTACAGGTACAGGATGTTCTAGACTGTACCCATTTTTTTTTTAGAACACTCGATTACCAACACGGAAAGTTGTCAGTTGAAAAGGCTTCGACTCCACCAATGTCCAGCTTATCTGTGGTCATTGATGTCAAATTTTGGAGGTGGTCCAGAGCTTTCACAATGCATATATGCTGAAGACTACAGATTTTGATGTCCTTCCAAGCCCCTTAGCCCAGACAGAGATTGCAGCTGTAACAGAAGGGCTTCCCCTCCAAACATTACTTATCTTACTTTAACAACGACTTCAGACTGACACAGAATGGAGATATTATGATGCCCATTCTTTCACCACAGCCCTAGTGGAAGAGACCATTGGTCGCTTTAATGTGAGTTTAATGTCGGGACAGATCTGGCAGGGCCTGGTAGTTTAGCCGAGAAAGATTGTGCTGCATCATTGTGCAATGCTGTGCCCTTCACAAAAAGGGGTGGCCTAGACGCAACTAAAATGGGGGAGCTTGAGCAATTCTCTGAGGATTAAAATGAAGATGATGATCAGGATATTGACCAGGAGGGGCATCCAGGAGAGTATGATTGAGCCATCCACCATAGAGTGTGAAAAATCAGACAGAACATCATTGAAAACCACTACAATTATTAATAAGCTGTGTGTGAACTGCCTTTTATTTTTGGTTTATTCATTCATGCAGTGTGGGCACAATTGGTTGGGCTAGCATTTATTGTTCATTTTGAATTGCCTTCTTGAACTGCTACAGTACATGGTGTGTAGGTAGACTCACAGTGCATTAGAGAAGGTGTTCCAGGATTTGACCCAATAGCACTGAAGGAACTAAAGCAATATATTTCCAAGATAGGATGGTGTGTAGTTTGGAGGGAAGCTTGCAGGTGGTACTGCTTGCGTGAATCTGCTGCACATCCTTCTGATGGAAGTGGTTGCAGGGTTGAAAGATGCTGTCGAAGGAGCTTTGGTGAATTTTGTAGTGCATTTTGTAGATGGTACAAGGTTGAGTTTGATTTATTGTTGTCACATGTACTGAGATAGAGTGAAAAATGTTGTCTTGCATGATCTACAGGCAGATCATACCATACAAAGTACATTAGATAGCAGAACGGGGTACAGAAGACAGTGTTGCGGCCACAGTGAAGGCACAAAGAGAGCGAGATCAACATTAACATTTGACAGGCCCGTTCAAAAGTCTGATAACAGCGAGGATGAAGCCGTTCTTCAATCTGTTTGTAAGTGTATTCAAACTTTTACATCATCTGCCCAATGAAAGAGGGTGGAAAAGAATGTTACTGGAGTGGGAAGGGCTTTGATTATAGTGTTGTGCTTTCCCAGGGAAGCAGGAAAGATGGAAGGAGTGGATATTTCTGAATGTGGTGCCAATCAAGCAGGTTGCTTTATCTTGGCTGTTGTCAAGTTTACTGAGTGCTGTGGAGTTATACTTATCGAGGCAAATGGGGAATACTCCATCACACTCCTGACTGAAGATGAGTAGGTTTTGAGAAGTTAGGAGGTGAGTACTCATTGTGGTATTCCTAGCCTTTGATCAACTTTTGTAGCCAAAGTAATTACATGACAAGTCAATTCAGTTTCAGGTTAATGGTAAACTACACGATGTTGATTGTGTAGCAGTGATGGTACTGGAATTGAATTTCATTAATTAGCTAGATTCTCTCCTGTCAGAGATGATCATTTCCTGACATTTGCGTGGCCTGAATGTTACTTTCCACTTCTCAGCCCAAACCTGGTCATGCTGCGTTTTGACTTGCACTGAAACAAGTACCTGAGGAGGAATGGTGCTGAACTTTGTGCAATTGTCAGCAAATACCCCCACTTATGACCTTATGATGGAGGGAAGGTCTTTGATGAAGCAGGTGAAGATGGTTGGACCTAGAACCCTAACTGACATCTAACAACAACAATAACCATCTACCTTTGTTGGAACAATGATTATCCAGCAGGGAGATTTCTCCCGATTCCCATTTACAGCAATTTTACTAGGGCTCCTTAATGCCTCACTTGGTCAAATGTGGCTTCAATATCAATGACAGTTACTCCCATCTCAGCTCTGGAATTTGACTCTTTTGTCCATGTTTGAGTCAAGGCTGTAATGGGGTTAGGAGCTGACTGATTTTAGCAGTACCCACACTGATGTCACATGAAGTTAATCAAATTGGCTGAATTATACTGGGACTTTAGGAAAAGACAAATTGGATGTACTGGTTGTAGGTTGTTCAACCTTATCTTTGTCTTTTTCATTGTATCTTTTTTTGTATTGTTTAACTTTCTGTTGATTTTATGGCAAGCCACAAGTCATTTCACAGAATTTGTATAAACCTGGTTATTTTTGCACTCCTGAAATCTCTTCTTTTGCTGGATGAATGTTTTCTTATGTATAATGATTGTAAATATTTTAATCTACTTGTCCAGATGTGTTATAACATACCTCTGGAGCAGATGGGGTTTAAACCTAAGCTTTCCACTACACTATGCCACAAGATCCCATGCATTTGATTGGATGCTTGGTATCTTCAGATGATCCCACTTTCAAGTAGGTGAACTATACAGGTCCTACTCAGCATTTGTGGGAAAGCAGCAGTCTGTGAGACAGGGCACTAACATCACTTTATGCTGAGGTTAGGTTTCAGTCAGCAAATGATCACCAAGCATTCTGCGGTGAAATCTCTCATGGTAGGCAGCAGGCTGGGAGTCATCCTGAGACATTACCTTTTCACCTTTCCATTACGGTGATGCTATTGCAGTCAAGGAGGTTGGTTGCTTGTGAGAGATGAGCAGCCTCTACAGACATTCCAAGGATGAAAGATGTTGCAATGGCTGAGCTTTGCTCGTCTCTAACAAGGGTGTGACTTATGAGCAACAACGACACCTCAGCAGCCACTTTAAGAGTGCAAGTGAACGTCTGTTTAAAAATGTGGAAGGTTATCTACAATGGTTTGTTTTTCGAAGCACCTTGTGCTTTTCATAAATTTATTTCCTTCCCTTCCATCCCACTACATCCAAGGCAGCTCTGACTCCTGCAGCTGGGTTGGAAGCAGTCTGACTGTTGTTGGCCTGGAAGACCTGACAAGACATCCCCAGGGCATTTAGGCTTATGGAGCTCATGTCTGCTGAAAGTGTTCTTCCCAGATGCAGGCTCACCCTCATCTTGGACTTCTGCCGTGAAGCTGGGATTTAAAAAGGCCCCAGTGGTATGGACATTGCAAAGCCCTGACATGAGTTCCCTATCTCTTCAAAACGGTTCCAAGAGATGGTTGCTGCTAAGGTCAGTTTCATAAGTGATGAGTTGAAGAGTGAAAGATTGCATGAGAAAAATCGCCATGGCTGCAGTGGACCATGAATCTCACTTGAGAAAACACTTTACCCCAAAAATGGGAAAACTCACCGGCATTTGTTTTAATTAGTTTTGCATCTTCACTGGATATGTTTTGTCTTACAATAAATCAATAATTTTGTGTTTATTAATAAAACTTTGTTGACTGATATTTTTATTTTATGTTGAATATAGAGCAAGGATATAATTGGCTGTATTATGACCTGTGGAGTAGTGAGACTAGAGAGAGACAGTGCACTCCTCCCATTTCGGTCATTACAGCATCCACCCTGTCATGTTCTACAAGGATAATGTCAAGGGCATTGAGATCAACTTTCATTCTTTAAATGTTTAGAGAATATAAGGCCAATTTCCACAATCTAGCCTCATTAGACATCCCCACCATCCTAGGAATGGCTACACTTTATTGGTGAACCTTTATTGCACAACCTCCATTGGATAATCATTGTGTTAGACAAAATAAACTCCCTTCCCATCCCTCAACTCCCTTCCCAGCCCCTCTCATTCCTCTGATCTACCCTTCCTTCCAGCTACCAACCAGGTCATACCCTCTACTTAAGTTCACCTATCCCTATCTGCAGCTCACCTAATGTCCACTCCCGGTCCTGAAGAAGGGTTACACTTGAAACGTTGACTTCCCCACCTCCTGACATTGCCTGGCTTGCTGTGTTCTTCCAGCCTCCCGTTGTCTACTTAGAATCCCTACAGGAAGCATGCCATTCAGACCATCATGTTCGCAGCAACCCTCCAAGGAGCATCCCACCCAGATACACCTCCCATCCTGTTACCAACTCATATCCCATGAATGATCTACCCAGTCTATACATCCCTGCATACTACGGGCAATTTAGTATGGCCAACCTGGACACCTTTGGACTATGAGAGGAAACTGGAGCACCCAGGGGAAACTCTACAGACACAGGAGAATGTGCAAACTCCACACGGACAATCACCCAAGAGTGGAATTGAACCAGGTCCCTGGCACTGTAAGGCAGCTACGCTAACCACTGAGCCACCGTGCAATCCGACGTTGTGAAGCATGAAAGTATAGGAATAGGATGAGGTATGCTCATTTGACTGTAAGGCTTCTCTTTTCATTCCAAAGAGAATGATGTTGATTTATGGTCAGGCCAACTTATTCAGTACTTAAGAGCCAGGTATGTGAAGTACAGGAGAAGGCCAGGCCATTCCCCTGCATTAACTATCAGGAGATAGTAGCCCGAATCATCGATTTTCCTGCTCCTCAGATGCTGCCTGACCTGCTGTGCTTTTCCAGCACGACACTGATCTAAACTCTGGTTTCCAGTATCTGCAGTCCTCACTTTTGCCTAGTAGTTGTTTCCTGTTAACAATCTGAGAAAAAGGTGGTAAAAATGTAATCGACAGACATCTGTAAAACGATAGAGTGGATATACAGAGGATGTTCCCACCTCTGGGGGCCGTGCCAAAAATATTTAATCACTTATAAATCTGGTAGGGAATTGAGGAGAAAATGCTTTGCTTATTGAATGGTTTGAATGTGAAACTCATTACCACAGAGAAAAAGAAATAGCACAACTGGATTTGAATAGCTACATTAATGTAAGAGGGATAAAGGGATTCGTTAACTGGGTTAGATGAAAATGGGTTGTTGGTGTCTTATAAATATATAAGTATCTGAAAGTGTTAATATAGAGAGGACTGCCTTGAGCATCACTCACTATGATGATGTCCTATGGCTTTTGTTGGAGAAGCATATAAAAGGAGGAAGATCTACCAATCAGTTCTTCCTCATTGTATCTGCAATAATGTTTATCATATCTCTGAATGAAATTCCTGTAACTGCCTTCCTAGCCATACTGAGTGCATCTGTACCACAGGGGCTGCAACATTTCAGGAAGGCTGCACATCCCCACCTTCTCAAGGTTAATTAAGGATGATAATAAATGTGGGCCTAGTCAGAGAAGCCCACATCCCATGGTTGAATAAACAAAGAAAATGAAAGACCTTTATTATCAATGATAGCAGCTCTTTTAGGTGCACTAGTGACTAAAAGAGATCCTTCAAATCAGGAGATGAAGTGTCAGACATCATTTTAACCTTGTGCTGTACCTGATGCAATGTGAAGAGATTGGAATGTTTGGCATCCATTAAGTTGAAACTTAGATGCACAGACAGGCACAACCATTTTCAAAACTAGAGAAGAAGTTAGTCCGAAGTGCTAGTCAGGTACATTGAATACAGCCCATTCTTTCTCTTCTTTCCACCCATACCTTGGGTATGATTTGGGAACAGAGCAGGGGAACTCAGTTCTCTGTACTCTTAATGGCTTTTAACAATATGATTTCCTTCTTTACAGGAAGGAAGAGTAAGGAGGCGTTTTGTGTGTAGTTATTAATAATATTATCCCAGAATAGTATGTGAAAGGACATTTTTAATTGGTCATTTGTTAACTGGGCTTAAGTGAATAAATATGACAGGAAATGAGCCAGTTATGAACAATTCTGAAGTAGCTTTAAGTGGTTGGACTGATAAAGTGTTGGGAATCCAGCTGTGCAGTGTGAACCTGTACATAATAGCTCAAGGAGCATGAAATTCCCACACGCAGTTTGTTCAAATGTGTAAATACTTGTAGGTGATCAAACAAGACAGCAAGTTAAAATCCCATCATCAACAGTTGATTAGATCTTTGAACACAATTAGTGGACATTTTCATTTGCTCCTTTATTATATAACAGGGATAAAATAAACTTGCACAAAGTTAACAGTGCAATGCAAAAGCTAAACTGACTCGGAGAAAAATTAAAATCAGAATAAAACAGGAACCTAGCAGAGTACAAAAACTTCTCTAAAGAACACATTTCCTATTGCTTGCTGTATCAGCTGCAGATTTTCTGCTATTAATAGTTTACTTTGGAACGTGAAGACAACACAGAGAGACTTGTAGTAGTAACTTATATAGTAATGACTAGGGGAATGATGGAACAATTCTCAGGTACATTGCACCTGGCAGTATCTATGATCAAGATGAGGGATTGTTCAACCTTTTTGTAACATTATGATAATGTTATTGGACCTGTAATCCAGAGACCTGGACTAGGACCCTGAAGACATGATCCCACCATGGCATCTTTGGTGATTTTGAGAATTAGTTAATAAATCTGGAATAACATTATTATTATGCTATTGTTTTAAAAAACGAATTCATTAATGTCCTTTAAAGAAAGCTATCTGCCATCTTTACCTAATCTAACTGAATGTGAATCCAGACCCACACCAATGTGGATGACTCTTAATTTCCCTCTCAAATGGCCTAGCAAGCTACTGAGTGGTAAGTGAGTCATGATACAGCATGTGTTCAGACAAGGGCAATTAGGGATGGGCCTTAAATATTGGCCTGAATTCTCATAATTCAACATGTGAAAAAAAATCCTAAATAAGAAGAGGGAAAAATTGGTTCCCACTGCACCCAAATTCTGCATGAAAATGTTCACATGGGGAGGCCAATTTTCAGGCTTTAGCTCTTACACCCTACCTCCCCTGGAAATCTGACTGTCAGTTTGGAAGGGCCCTAATAGCTGCTTTAGGACACCACTCCCAAATGTGGCATAAACTGGCCAAACCTTCTGAGTTTATAGTGAACCTTACATAGTAAAGACCATCTGTCTTTAAAAGGTTTAACTTTCCAAACGTAGACTGGGACTGCCATAGTGTTAAGTGTGTGCAAGACAATTTTCTGATTCATTATGTGGATGTACCTACGAGCGAAGGTGCAAAACTTGACCTACTTTGGGAAATAAAACAGGGCAGGTGACTGAGGTGTCAGTGGGGGAGCACTTGGGGCCAGCGACCAAAGTTCCATTAGATTTTTTAAAATGATGGAAAAGGATAGACCAGATCTAAAAGTTGAAGTTCTAAATTGGAGAAAGGCCAATTTTGATGGTATTAGGCAAGAACTTACAAAAGCTGATTGGGGGCAGATGTTCGCAGGTAGAGGGACAGCTAGAAAATGGGAAGCCTTCAGAAATGAAATAACGAGAATCCAGAGAAAGTATATTCCTGTTAGGATGAAAGGGAAGGCTGGTAGGTACAGGGAATGCTGGATGACTAAAGAAATTGAGGGTTTGGTTAAGAAAAAAAGGAAGCGTATGTAAGGTATAGACAGGATAGAACGAGTGAATCCTTAGAAGAGTATAAAGGAAGTTGGAGTATACTTAAGAGGGAAATCAGGAGGGCAAAAAGAAGACATGAGATAGCTTTGGCAAATAGAATTAAGGAGAATCCAAAGAGTTTTTACAAATACATTAAGGACAAAAGGGTAACTAGGGAGAGAATAGGGCCCCTCAAAAATCGGCAAGGTGGCATTTTGTGGAGCTGCAGAAAATAGGGAAGATACTAAATGAGTATTTTGCATCAGTATTTACTGTGGAAAAGGATATGGAAGATATAGACTGTAGGGAAATCGATGGTGACATCTTGCAAAATGTCCAGATTACAGAGGAGGAAGTGCTGGATGTCTTGAAACGGTTAAAGGTGAATAAATCCCCAGGACCTGATCAGGTGTACCCTAGAACTCTGTGGAAAGCTAGAGAAGTGATTGCTGGGCCTCTTGCTGAGATATTTGTATCATTGATAGTCACAGATGAGGTGCCAGAAGACTGGAGGTTGGCTAATGTGGTGCCACTGTTTTAGAAGGGTGGTAAGGACAAGCCAGGGAACTACAGACCAGTGAGCCTGACGTCGGTGGTGGGCAAGTTGTTGGAGGGAATCCGGAGGGACAGGATGTACATGTATTTGCAAAGGCAATGACCGATTCAGGATCGTCAACATGGCTTTGTACATGGGAAATCATGTCTCACAAACTTGATTGAGATTTTTGGGGAAGTAACAAAGAGGATTGATGAGGGCAGAGCAGTAGATGTGATCTATATGGACTTCAGTAAGGCGTTTGACAAGGTTCCCCAGGGGAGACTGATTAGCAAGGTTAGATCTCACGGAATACAGGGAGAACTAGCCATTTGGATACAGGACTGGCTCAAAGGTAGAAGACAGAGGGTGGTGGTGGAGGGTTGCTTTTCAGACTGGAGGCCTGTGACCAGTGGAGTGCCACAAGGGCCAGTGCTGGGCCCTCTACTTTTTGTCATTTACATAAATGATTTGGATGCAAGCATAAGAGGTACAGTTAGTAAGTTTGCAGATGACACCAAAATTGGAGGTGTAATGGACAGCGAAGAGGGTTACCTCAGATTACAACAGGATCTGACCAGATGGGCCAATGGGCTGAGAAGTGGCAGAAGGAGTTTAATTCAGATAAATATGAGGTGCTGAATTTTGGGAATTAGCAGGACTTATACACTTAATGGTAAGGTCCTAGGGAGTGGTGCTGAACAGAGAGACCTTGGAGTGCAGGTTCATACTCCTTGAAAGTGAAGTCGCAGGTAGATAGGATAGTGAAGAAGGTGTTTGGTATGCTTTCCTTTATTGGTCAGAGTATTGAGTACAGAAGTTGGGAGGTCATCTTGCGGCTGTACAGGACATTGGTTAGGCCACTGTTGGAATATTGCATGCAATTCTTCCTTCCTATTGGAAAGATGTTGTGAAACTTGAAAGGATTCAGAAAAGATTTACAAGGATGTTGCCAGGGTTGGAGGATGTGAGCTATAGGGAGAGGCTGAACAGGCTGGGGCTGTTTTCCCTGGAGCGTCAGAGGCTGAGGGGTGACCTTGTAGAGGTTTACAAAATTATGAGGGGCATGGATAGGGTAAACAGACAAAGTCTTTTCCCTGGGGTCAGGGAGTCCAGAACTAGGGGGCATAGGTTTAGCGTGAGCGGGGAAAGATATAAAAGAGACCTAAGAAGCAACTTTTTCACACAGAGGGTGGTACGAGTATGGAATGAGCTGCCAAAGGAAGTTTTGGAGATTGGTACAATTGCAACATTTAAGAGGCATTTGAATGGATATATGAATGGGAAGGGTTTGGAGAGATATGGGCCGGGTGCTGGCAGGTGGGACTAGATTGGGTTGGGATATCTGGTCGGCATGGATGGGTTGGACCGAAGGGTCTGTTTCCATGCTGTACATCTCTATGACTATGACTCTATGGTTTGTAAGGAGCTGCTAATGCATGAGCTACATGGCAATGCAGCGATCAACTGCCATATAGAATTCTCTCATATCAGATGTGCATCCCTCCCTTCTCCCAGGCCCTGTACTGCCTGTCATATTCATCATATTGATACTTACTGCTTGTATTACTGGGTTTCAGCTCTTCACATTTTCTGTTTAAAAAATAAATGGAGGCAGATTCTAACCATGGAAATTCAGCAATTCCAAGAAACTAGCCTGGAACTGAGTGAGGTCGTGACATTTTAATGAGACTGTATTGAATCCAGTCAGACTCATGAAACAAATTAATTTTCTCTATCAACTATCACGGCTGCAAGTAAAAGGGACATGGGGTGTTAAAAGCCTATCTGCTACTATTCATTGTAAATAACTCACAGTCCTTTCCTGTTGCTTTTGAGTACTGCCATCAGTTCTGGGCCTCAGTTGCGGAAACCAGTAGGTGTGGTATATTTGGATTTCCTTAGAGCTTTTACTGAAGTCCCAGATAGGAGATTAATAAACAAAGGTAAAGTGCACAGAATCAGAAAGTCCTACAGATGTTGTAAATCAGAAACAAAACAGAGGTTGTTGGAAAAGCTCAGTAGGTCTGGCAGCATCTGTGAAGAGGAATCAAAGTTAATGTTTTGAATCCGGTTAAGAGTTTTGACAAAGGGTTATCAGACCCAAAACATTAATTCTGATTTATTTTCACAGATGCTGCCAAACATGCTGAGCTTTTCCAGAAATTTCTGTTTTTGGGATTGTTGTTGATGAAGTGCATAGATTTAGGTCAATATCACAGCATGCACTGAATATTGATCAACATTCTCAGGTTATTGGGAGCCTGTGACTGGTGGAGTCCCAATAAGGACTTGGGCCCCAGACATTTACAATCTATATTCATGTGCAAACTGCACTCAGACAGTCGCCCGAGGCTGGAATCGAACTTGGGTCCCTGGCACTGTGAGGCAACAGTGCTAACCACTCAGCCTCCATGCTGCCCCGTGTTTGAGTGGGTTTCCTCTGGGTGCTCCAGTTTCCTCCCACAATCCAAAGATGTGCAGGTTAGGTGAACTGGCCATACTAAATTGCCCATAGTGTTCAGGGATGTGTAGGTTAGGTGCATTAGTTAGGGGTAAATGTAGAGTAATAGGGTAGGTGAATGGGTCTAGATGGGTTACTCTTCGGATGTTCGGTGTGGACTTGTTGAGCCAATGACCTGTTTCCACACGGCAAGGATTCTATGAAATATTCATGATTTAGATGGAAGGACCAATTGTAATTTTTTTCCAGGCTTGCAAACTTGGTGGGAAAGTGTGTTGGGAAGAAGAATCAAAGTGGCTTCAGGAAAAGTTAGACAGACTAAGACTTAAGTGACAAATATGAGGTTATCCAGCTTGGTAGGAGGAATAGACATGCAATGTATTTCTTGAATGGTGAGAGGTTGGAAACACTACTATCTAGAAGAGCATGGGCAGCAGATACATAAGATAGACTTCAAACAAATCTAACAATTTAAAACTGGACATTCATGAAGCACTGTGCACCACCAACAGTAGCAGTTTTGTACTCTGAACAATTTGCAACTTCATGGCCCAGCATATATTCCGATCTACCATTCCCATTGAGTTGGGGGATCAAGCCTGGTTCAATGAAGAGTGCAGGAGACAATGCCAGGAGCAGCACCAGATATACCTAAAAATGAGGTATTAACCAGGTGAAATTACCAAACAGGACTACTTGCAAGCCAAACAGGATAAGCAGCAAGTGATAGGCAGACTAAGCAATGAAAAAACAAATGAATTAGATTAAATTCTTTGGCCTGTCACATTTAGTTGTGAATGATGGTGGCAATTTAACAACACACTCAAGGAGGAGTGTGAATATTTTGTGATGTTTGCACAATGTTCAGCATTTTTCACTTCTCAGATACTGAAGCAGTCCACGTCCAAATGCAGTAAGGTCTGGATAATATCCAGGTTTGAGCTGACAAGTGGCAAGTGCCAAATTTGAGCCACAAAGATGCCAAGCAATGACCATCTTCAACAAGAGAGAACTGAGTAATCACTCCTTGCCATTCACTGTCATTACCAGCACTGAATCCCTCACTGTCAACATTCTGGGCAATTACTATTGACCAGAAATTGAATTGGACTGGCCATATAGTAACTAGTAACTCACCTCCTGACTAATTAACACTTGTCTACTATCTACAAGATGCAAGTTAGGAATGTGATAGAATTCTACTCATTTGCCTTCATAAGTGCATGTTCAACAACACTCAAAAAGCTTGATGACATACAGGACAAAGCAACCTGCTTAGTTGGCACCAGACTTATGAGCATCCACTCCTTCTATTATCGATGCCCTGTAGCAGCACCATCTACAAAGTGCACTGCAAAAATTCACCAAGGCTCCTTAGACAGCACCTTCCAAAACCTCAACTACTACTATCTAGAAGAACATTGGCAGCAGATACATGGGAACACTACCACCTAGATGTTCCCCACCATCCTGTTTTGGAAATATATTGCTAGTTCTTCACTGTTGCCGGATTGACATCTGTAATTCTCTCCCTAACAGCATTTGGGTTTACCTACAATGCACAGGTTTTAGTGGTTCATGAAGGCAGCATCACCTTTTTAAGGTAGCGCGGCAATAAATTCTAGCCCAGCTAATCATGCACACATCTCATGAATGAATAAAAAAAGGACCATGGTATTCTGTTTTTTTAATCGTTGAAAGCTAGAATGAATGTATAGCAAGCAATTCAAAAACCAAACAGTTCATTAGCTTTTATTGCAAGAGGATTTGAGTGCACAAATAAAGAAGTCTTGGCTTCACTTTTATAAGAAAAGTGAGACTGCACCTGCAGTATTGCAAGAAGATCTGGTCCCTTGGTTAAGGAAAGGTTTCCTTACCATGAAACAATTACGGCGAGGATTATTTCACTCAGAGGGTGGTGAATCTTTGAATTCTCTATCTCAGAGGACAGTGGAAGCTCAAGCATCATGTAATTTCAACACAGCGTTTGATAGATTTCTAGTTACTAATAACATGTAGGAACATACAGGTATTGTGGGGATATGGCATTGAGGTAGGTGATCAGCTGTTATCTAGAATAGCAGATCAGTTTTGGGATGCTGAATGGTCTGCTCCTATGTCCTCTTCTAAGGTAAAGCTTAAGTGAGGAATTTTACCTATTTGGCTACAGCTAATGCACCTCATTTTCTGTTTGGGTTCCCAGCAGCCCTCTGGACTTAATATCAAGGTCAACAATTTTAGGGCTTGAGCACCTCTCCCCATGATTTCCCCACCTCCACACACTAGGCCTCATCATTACGTGGACTGTTAACACACAATATCAATTGTCAGCCACTAATAGACCCCATTAGCAGCTATTCATTTCCCAGACTGTCTTTGACAACTCCTTTGTCTGTCCAACTGTTTTTCTCTGTCTTTGGGCTCTTTCTCTACCAGTTGTTTACTCTTGCCCCTTCTTCCACCTCATCTTCTGTATAAAAACCATCCTTTTCTGAGCTACAATCAGTTCTGAAGAAGGGTCACTGGACCCGAAATGTTAACTCAACTTTCTCTCCACGGATGCTAATAGACTTGCTGAGGTTTTCCAGCAATTTCTGTTTTTGTTCTTAATGTTTAACGTCCGAAGTGGAATGTGTTTGTCTTCCAGTGTCACTGATATGAATCACCTTGTTAAATGCTGAAATTAGTTGGCTGATGTATCTACTTGCATGACAAAGCTTGTACCTAATGCACATCTCGCTTGCAAAACCCATCTGTCGTATTTGGACATGATTGACTCAAACAAGATTAGTTACTACATCAAACATAACCAGGCAGAACAGAAAATTACCGATGATACATCTGACCAGAGAGCTTTAATAAATTGCAAGATAATGACCAACAAGCATCAAAAGATTGTCCAACAAAATGTTCTGAATAGTTTTCCTTGGTCTCATAGTTGTCCTTTGTTCAGTGCTTAAAGAATAATTTATAATGTCACTTGCATAGAAAAATAAATGAACATAACAACATTAGAACCAGGAGCAGGAGTAGACCATCTGGCCCTTCGAGCCTGCTCTGCCATTTAATAAAATCACAGCTGATATTTTTATGCCCTCGACTCCACTTACCCGACCTATCACCATAACCCTTGACTCCTTTACTGTTCAAAAAACGATCTGTCTTAGCTTTAAAAACATTCAATGAGGAAGTCTCAACTACTCCAGACAAGACCATTAAACTTAATTCACCAGTTTGGTCAGCTGAAATAGTTGAAATTTTGGTCAGATGGTGTGCTCACAATGAAGGTGAGGCAAAAGGAGTAAAAGCTACAGCAAATTCAGGTGAGGAGCACAGGGTGGTTACATACAAACATCCGAACGTTTTTGTCTGAGTTGTCGCCCTCTGCCATTAGCTTCACAAAAGCAACACCTTGCTGTCTGGATGCCCTGCCATTGAAACCCACTGAATATTACAATGTTACTGTATTTGAGCAGCAGATACAAACTAAGCCCATCACAGAAAGTTGTGTTATCTATTTTCCATCCAAAAAACCTTTATTAATGCAATACGCTAATGACAGTCAACTTCTCTGACTCTGAAAATTAATTATCAAAAGTGTGGACTGTCATTCCTTTGGTTTTAATTATTATTGACAATTTGACAAATATAAAATGTAGCTTTTTAACAACTTTTCCTGACCCCCTTCTTTCTGTTTCAATCAACCCTTATATTTCCCCCTTAATTTTCTTTCTGTACATAATTTGGCATTGAACTCAGTCTTCAAATTTATCGGAACTTGTTCAGTTTTCTACTGACGAAATCATACTCTTTTGATCTATGATTAAGGAAATGCACACTTTATTGTTAGTCACTCAGATTTGAGCTACAAAGTTTCCCTTGATGTTAAACTAGCACCCTCAGTAACTTGAAAAATATTTTTAAATTCCAGCATGAAAGGACATTCGTGGTTGGATACATTGCTCCCTGGACTAATAATGTTTTTACCACAGTCATCCTTTGACCTCTTGGCGTCCTGTGACATGTGGCTATTATGGACCCAGGCACCCTTGAATGAAGAACGCCCAACAAACAATGGATCAGAGCTTCCATAATACACAAAAAAATCCCCTTCACCTGCATCCGATAAACGTATTTGGTTTTGAAATAGGATAACATTCATACCCTTTCAATGACCAGTCTTATAGGCAACTCAAAGGGAGATCAGATTTCCACATGCTGCACAGCATTTTGTTGAACCAGAGAACACATTTTAAAGCAGGAGGTGAAAGGCATTAAATACCAACAGACTTTAAGCAATTAACAGTGAGGAAGGCCATTCTGAGAGCTCATTGTGAACCATCTGGCGGACTTAGTGAAGCAAACAAAATCTGTCAGCTCTGAAACCGTGTAGTCATGAACTCCTGAACTACATTTGAAGTTACTTTGGCAACAAAGAAAATGTAGCCATCTGCATTTGAGTGTTTGTAACATATGAGCTCACAATAATAATGAAAACATGCTCTCATCAGTACCATCCCAGGAAAACTGTTTTTGATCCCAGACTTCAATCTCAGTCTGCTGTGACACTCGAACCTCATCAACACCTACTCCAGCTCCTCACTTTGGATTTTAATGCCTCTGGTTATCAGATAACAAGAAACAGATGATTTTATATCCTCCTTTATTCCAAATTTGCATTCTGTTTCATCCCATTTTTATTATTATCCTGTTAATAATATTAACCCTGTTAGTGTATTCTACATGATTGTCCTACTCCCCAGTTTTCTCTGTGCTGCATTCCCCACCCAACTCTGTTTTCTCTTGCTTTTACCCTGTCTTTCCAAGATTCCTGAAGAAGGGCTTATGCCCGAAACGTCGATTCTCCTGTTCCTTGGATGCTGCCTGACCTGCTGCGCTTTTCCAGCAACACATTTTCAGCTCTGATTTCCAGCATCTGCAGTCCTCACTTTCTCCCTTTTCCAAGATTGTCACAACTTGGAGCTTATGGGCTAAGAGTTACCTGATCTGGCCTATGTGAATTCAAAACCATAACAATGTTGTTGAATCTTTGCCTTCTGGGCAAGTAATGATTGGTAATAATCGCATGAATGAGTTTGAAAAAAATAATCTTTTCCATTGTTTTGGGTGCAGAGTTGCAATTAGCAACGTGGCTGCACAGTCTCATTGGAGACAGGCAGCAAGTACATTTGCTGCTACCACCTCATGACGTTGCAGCATGGAATGAGGGAGTCTCCTGACCTTGGGCTTCCTATGTGCCACTGCCGGCTGCCTTTGCACTCAGCTGAGACTGACAGGATCTGGAGCAGCCACCCATTCCTCTTCAGACAGTACAGCTTAAAGGTCTGCTGCACTGAATAATATTAAGGCAATCTAACGCTGGACCACAAAGATAGAATCCTTACTGTGTGGAAACAGGCCATGCTGCCCATTGAGTCCACTTCGACACTCCAAAGAGCATCCCACCCAGACCCACACACCTTACCATTTCCCTGTAACATTATATTCCCTAGCCTGCACATCCATGGGAGGAAACCATATCACCTGGAAGAAATCCATGTAGACACGGGGCGAATGTGTAAACTCCACACAGGTAGCCTAAGGGTGGAATTGAACACTGGTCCCTGATGTTATGAGGCAGCAGTGCTAACCACTGAGCCATTGTGCCGCCCTGATCTACCCGATATGTGAATCCAAAATCACAGGATGTGGTTGACGTTTTGCCTTCTGGGCAGCTAAGGATGGACAATAAATTGTGGCGCAGCCAAATGGTTAAAGGTTGATGGTGGGCAGGAAAAGAGACGCCATAGAGTCACAGATCTGTGGGAGGCGCAGGGTGCTCTCAAAGATCACTTTCAACAGGAAAGGAAAGTCAACACCCAGAGTCCGGACTTGGGACCAATACCTCAGGGAGCCTAATGATCTCACGTTGGTTATCAAGGTCAGCAAATGCATCTTCACCTGATAATACCTCATTCATTCAGCAGCACTGCCTGTTACCCAGGGCACCTGTCTAACATCCAGATACTCTTCCTCACCCACATGTACCTACTAATGCTGCAGACTCACCCCCACCTCTCACTGCCCTCCACATTTCTCCAGCTCTGGAGCTATAGCAGGTATATCACCAAAATACAGTGCTACACAATCACTAAGATTCCTCTATCCTGCTTGCAGGACACATGATAGAAAAACAGCAGATCAGAACCACTGGGACCAAGGATGACTATATATCCTGAGCCCTGCAGAACAGAAGACTCCTAACATCATGGCTAACAGTCACCGAGTCATCTGGAATTAATGAGAACATGAAGGATGATGCTATGTTCTTGCTATATGCACCTTCTCTGAATAAAATCATTTAATTCTACACTCAAAGCTAGATACTACTTGTGTTACAGATTTCATAAGAGGTTGGAGTAGAGTTAGGATCAACATGTGGAGTTGGGTTAATGGGGAAGAGTGGGCTGTAATCGGGCCAGAGTAAAGGATCGTTGCTTACTATCCCATTGGACGGTGAGGTCACAGAGCTAAAACGCTTCAGCGGACTCATATGAGGACCTGGGCAAGATGGCTGACAGGAGAACACTGATGAGCATTCACATGTAACACTTGATGCTTTGATTCAGTCTCCAGTCACTGTCAAGTAGCATGGAGGAGTTTGGTTCCAATGTAGCTGAAAACATGTAGAAAGTTTGCCCTCTCCACTGCCTCTTCCCATCTCTGTGTTTTGCTGCAAATCCAGAAACACTGCTGCCCATCCTCAATGGCTATTGGAGCCTGTGGGTGAACAGATCCTCAAACGCTCTCAGTGAGGAGGCAACAATATTCCAGCAAATCCAACAACTCACCACATCCTCTTCCAAAAATAGGCACAGTTCTATCAGGAAATTTCAACAGGTGGATTCTTTAAATATTTATCTTGCCTTGTATTTCAGATATCTGGCTCTTTATATAATAAGAATGCAGGGAACATTTTATAACATAATGCTTGTCATTTACAGAGCTATGTCTGAATTTACTGCTTGACCTGTAATGGTATTGCATCAGCTAATTAGACTGTTTGCCGTCAGGACAATGTTCCTTCACATCATAGAGATATACAGCCCAGAGAAGGCCTTTTGACCCATTATGTCTGCACTGACTTATCTACACTAATCCTGTTGTCCAGTGCTTGGCCTGTAGCTTGATTGTTATGACATTTCAAGTGCTCATCCAAGTACTTATTAAACATTATGAGGTTTCCTGCTTCAATTACCATCACAGGCAGTGCACTGCAGATTCACACCACCCGCTGGGTGAATTTTCACTCTAAACCTCCTGCGGTTAACCTTCACCACATCCTTCTGGTACACACCCAAGTGGGTAGCCTTCTTAAGGAGGCTTTGTGTGGGCAATACAGGAGGTGCAGTCTGCCCAGCAAAATGGTACCAGGCTTTGCTATACAGATTAAGTTTTGTGCCCTTTAAGAAAAAAATGGAAACTTTGGAATAACAGAAACTCTTACCGTATTGATAACTCTACTTCGATAACTCTTCAATAGCCTTACAGAGCAAGTTACTCTTCACCTTCTGACACCCCGAATCCAGTCCACCATCTACAAGGTACAAGTCAGGAGTGTGATAGAATACTCCTCACTTGTCCGGTTCAGTGCAGTTCCAACGATCCACACAAGAAGCTTGATACCATTCAGGTCAAAGCAGCCTGCGAGAGCAACTTAAAACCTTCACTCTCTCTAACCCAATGCACAGTAGCAGCAATGCCATGCTGTCTGGTGGCTAGTGTCCTTCGGTTCATTTGTAGATGTGACCATCCTGCCCCATTATTTTGTATTGTTGTATGGCCTGGCTGCATTCAAGTTCCACATTTTCACTCAACACTCTTTATACTGTGATCCTGAGTCTTCTTACTATTCATTCAGAATTTATTGTTTTCCTTAATTGTCCTTAATAGGTGGTGATGAGCTACCTTCTTGAATTGCTGTCGACTATTTGGAGTAGCAGCCCATGTGATTGGCACTGCATCCACAAACTTGCACTCCCTCCACCACCGATGCTAAGTCAAAGTAGTGTGTAAGATCAACGAGATACGCTGCAGAAATTCACCAAGGCTCCTTAGACATTTTCTTTCAAACCCTTGACCACTAACAACTAGAAGGTCAAGGGCAGAAGATATGTGGAAACACCATCATCTCCAAGTTCCCCTTCAGACCTCACACAATCCTGAGTTGGAAATATATTGCTGACTTCTCGGTGTTGTTGGTCAAAAGTCTGGAACTGTCTTCCTCAAAGCACTGTGGGTGTACCCGCACCATTTGGACAGTTCACCTCCACCTTTTCAAAAAGTAATTTAGGATTGGCAAGAAATTGCTGTCTCAGATAGTGAGATCTGCATCCTGTGAAAGAATTTTAAAAATTACAATTTCTGTTGGCATTGTTCACTTGCCTTTCACCTTTATATGTTGGAGAACAAATTGACAAGGTTTGAAAACTAATGGAAACCAGGAGTGATGGGATCTCCAACAGCAACTGGTAGGGGAGAACAGTTCAGTTCTTCTGGGCCCATTCCCATAAGGGAGCAGAGCCTTTGGCAAGCTGTGGGATAGAGGTCGAAGGCATGGGAAAGGGACAGAAAATAAGGAAAAGAGGTCAGGATTTGAGTAGGAAGCCTCTGATGATTGTTAGAGAACTAGGAATGGAAATTGCAGAAAGCATGCAAATATTGATGACCTCACCACTCTGGCGGGCAGCACCACTTAGTCAGAGCAGCCTCATGGAACAAGAGCAAAAGAGTAGCGCAGCAGCCACATGTTAGACAGAGTCTGTCAGTCAGTATTGAAAAGCCATGGGCATGAATAGTGATGACAAAAGCTACTGGTGGTAGTTAGAAAGCTCAGAGGTGCTTTTGGAGTTAGCTATCAGCTACGGGAGGTCAAATTGGACTATGAGGGGCCAACCCTTGAGATTAAGAGACTATGCACACTTGAAAGAGCTCCTTTGTGTCTGGGAGGCAAGGTAATCAGTGTTACACAGTTATTTGAGTTCCTTCAACTGAATTCATTACCTGGCTGATTAGAGATCGGGATTTAAACCCTACAACAATATCCTGATGAATATGCAACATTGGGTGAACACCTACAGTAATTAACTTATTCCTCAAAGTGAAGATTTCTATTAATGCTTATTGAGAATTATTGCCAGTGGAATAAAAAAACCTTCTTTCATAATCTTTGAACAGGACATGAGTTTTAACTGCCTGTTATAACAGGTTTAGAAATAGAAGCATAAAGCACAGTAACAAAAAAAATGCGAAAAATATTGCTAAAAATCACGCAACATCAAGTTATAGTCAAACAGGTTTAATTGAAAGTACATGTTTTTGGACTGTTGCTCCTTCATCAAGTATTAATGCTCTGAAAGCTCATACTTTCAAATAAACCTGTTGGACTATAACCTGGTGATGTGTGATTTTGAATTTTGTCCACCCCAGTCCAACACCGGCACCTATACATCAAAAAAATAATTGATTAGGTTGCTTAGAATACCTTGAGTCTTAGCCTCATTACTTCAGATTGGATAGGAAGAAAAGAGATTTAACACACGTGAAACCAAACTGGGATCTTTTTCATAATCACAAAATAAGATAAGAGGTCTAATAGAAATCGTTAAAATTCTGACAGATTCTGGTAAAGTCATTTGGCAAACTTCAGTTTGTTTCAGAGCACACATAAATCGTTTGGTCAGATAGAAAAAGGTTATATTTCTGAGCCCTCACCCTCACCTCAACCCATGAACCTCTGGACTTTATGGAGGCAATTCAGGAAGCAGACATCCAACCCATATTCAGGAATTGATTTGCCAATTTAAATATCTTCCAGCCTCAAGACCCTCACAGCTATATTGAGGAAAGACACCTCCAGGGAGTAAATAGCTTTATTGGCTGGACCATTCTCCTTCCCAAATCATCAGGTTCACTCCCATCTGACCCTCCTAATTAAAAATACCTCCAAGTGTCAAGGACTAAGAAGTCCCTCTCACACACCAACCTAGGATCTAGAATCTAGATTGGATCTGTCACTGGGTCGGAAACAGGTTTCTCTGTTGAGATCAGGATACCTTCCAATTCCTCAGATACCTGAGCCTCTTTGGAGCTTGAGATTTGTCAGCGTAAGTGGCAGCCCTGTTGCAGCTTGCCGATTTTGGCATGAGGTAGCTGTTTGCAGTGAAATCGAGTTGGGTACCAATATACCCCTCCTGTATCCACAAAAATATTTAAAAGTTCCTTTCAGAAGGACAGCCATTAAGTTATTTGAAAAATATGGATGTATTATTAATCTCAAAAACATCCAGCTGGCAAAGGAATGCACAGAAGCCCTTCTGTCTTAATTCCACATTGGCTTCTTTACAATTGTCAATACAGTATAAATGCAGATTGCTTATCCCTTCCACAATCTGGCCCCTTCAATGTAGAATCTGGTTTTTATATTTTATCAACCTAATTGTCCATGTTATGGTATCCTTCCAGGACCATCTCATCCTGAGGTGAGGTTTGAACCCAGACTTTGTGTTGACACTACAACCTACACTAAAGGGACATCTGTAAGCCTAGTGCATCTGGTATTCTCATTTAACCACTAACCAGGCCTAAGTTGACTTAGTTTCTGAGATCAAGCATTTTCAGACTAGGATGGCCATAGGCTCTGGTTGTTATGTATATGCCATAATCTTTTCCCAGTGAGTATCAGCTGCTCTTAATCACAACTCGATCATGTACATATTCACTTTTCATAACATTCACAACATTAGTACATATATAATACATCACTTTTCTCTCCCTTGAAGATTTCAACAGAGATTCAATTTTCAGATTTAAACAATATTGGTTAGCTCAGTTGGGTGGATGGCTAGTTTGTAATGTAGAATGATGCTAATCAACATATATTCAATTCCCACATTGGCTGAAGTTATCATGAAGGATTGTCCTTCTCAACTGCTCCCCTTTTATGAGATGTAGTAACCTTCAGGTTAAACCAGCATCACCTGTCTCTATCCGGTAAAGGAGCAGCCTCAGGTTTTGGTTGGAATATGGCAACTTTACCTTTACCCTCCCCCTACACACTCTCCAACTCCACCCTGGTTCTGCTTAGAATGGCGGTTGGGGGTTGGGGGGGGAGGTGAGGAGGAGGTGGTGGGAGCGGGGGCATTATTTAAAGTTAACATTTGTTAAGGCAGGCAAATAACTGCACAAAACTCCCACCAGACTTTTAACTGCCTCTGTCCTGTTCTTCCTTTGGAGAGAAATAAGCTTCCTGTCATCAAACATCTCCCTTTCGGATTTGAAAACTCTACCAAATTGCTGTTTAAATAATTTATGAGTGGGATCGGTCTATGCCAATAGCCGTGAAACAGCTGGTATCCAATCGACAGCATGTCATATATTGTGGTAGATTTTATTATCTATTGGCTTGGAAAATATTGCTACCATTTTTAATTTGTCAAGTAAATGTTATTGTGGAAATAAGAAATGAATCTCTAAAAAGAGATGGAGCTATCAATCTGTGAACTTGGCTTTCTTACCAAGTTGAGCTTTCAAAAGTATAGTTTCCCAAAATTACGCTGTTTAAATCCATGAACTTTTTCTACAAAAACTCTTTATTAGCAGCTAGATGTTTGCAAATATTATACCTTCACATGAAGTTGGAGCCTTTGCCTTCCACAGCTCTCTACATAAATCTGTGCCTGACACCTTATGACATCATCATTGTCATGAAAGAGGAGTCAGGAGACTCCTCTTTCATGACAATGATGACAATCCCCATAGAGATTTGGGGGAGAAAAAAATGAATTTTACTGGACACAAGTTGCTTAGAAAATAAAGCTGCCACAAGTCACTTGGCTGTGCAGCTATAAGCTCTAAGGTATGCTCAGATATGTAAAGCATCTTGAAGTACCAGGAGTTCGCAAATGTGCAATTAAGGTGTAAGAATTCAAGTTTCAGCGCAGGGAGGAAGAAGAATTTCAAAGGGACACAATCTAATATCCTGCTTTGTTAGATGGAACACATGATTCCTCAAAATTAACACACTACCATTTTGACCTTTGAATTGTATCAAAAGAAACTGGCTATAAACTGAAGGTTCCAACTTCATCATTCCTGATGAAGGGCTCCTGCCCAAAAAAGGCCGATTGTCCTGCTCCTCGGAAGCTGCCTGACCTGCAGTGCATTTCCAGCACCACTCCAATCTTGACTCTAATCTCCAGCATCTGCAATCCTCATTATAAACTGCAGGTGTTCAGAATACAAAAAGGTTTTGAGAATTACCCTGCTGGGTGGGGAGGGAGGATTTGATTGAGTGAGGGCAAAGAGAAAGGCTATAGAAACCACTCACTGTTTGTTTTGAAGGTGCAGGTTCATTTGTACAAGAAAGCAGCAAGAAAACGTTCAGCTACAGATGCCATCAATAGCTGCTATCAGCTGAATCGATTTCAAATATTTACCCCTTCATTTCAGCAACAAACAACTCAAGCAATATTGCAGAAACTTATTGGGACTTTCATCTTATGAGTATTCCTTTAGCTCATTTGTATTTAGCTTATTTGTGTTATTTTTGGTATCTCTATCTTTTACTTTGTAAATTTACCTAATTATTCATAAAGAATGTTCAGCAATGATGTGGAATAAACTGACCTTTAACCTACGTAATCAAGAAGTTTGACTGCTCGTCCACTTTAACTTGTACCAGTAAAAATTTATAAAGTGCTACATGAGCTTTACTAATCTACAGTTCACTGACCATGTGGTTGACATGCCTAGTTACCACGTATGTTTTTGATTTTAATCCTATTAATCTACAAACTTCAGTGGAAAGAAGATCAAATAAGGTGGAAACTCAGCTTGTTGTCATGTTGGCATGGACCAACCTGACCTCCTTTACCATTTGTTATTACATCAGAGTTGAAAATGTGCAGTAAGTTGTGTAGCATTTTACGTTTAAATTCTAGGTGAGGTTTGAAAAGTTATTCCAATTCTAGATGGGAGACTCCAGATTGTCACGCTCTTGGGTGAGAAGGAGTGAACTGACTCTCTTCCTTTATTCACCCACCTCCTCAAGAGTTCACAACAAGGTTAATTGACAAAGAATCCCTTCCTTTGTGGATGATTTCTACAAAACAAGTCAACTTTAACCAGGCTTTATTGAGTTAAAGAATGAGTTTATCAGTTACTAAGTATAAAAAGAAATAATAAATACAACATACATGCACACAGTTAAAATAAAAGGTGAGTCCAAAAAGAAGATAAAAGTTATGGTATAAATTTCTGTCCTAGGTTATCCATGAAAGTAGATAGTGGAGCATTGATAGTCAAGCAGTCGATTCTGAAGTTAGAAATTGCTGAAAAACTCAGCAGGTCTGGCAACATCTGTGGAGACAAAGCAGAGTTAATGTTTCAAGTCCAGTGACCCTTCTTCACAACTGATTGTTGCTAGGAAAAGGTTGGTTTATATGCTGAAGCTAGGGTGGAGGAGGGAGAAGGAGTAAACAGTAGGTGGAGATGGAGCCCAGAGAGAAAATTTGGGCAGACTAAGAAATTGGTAAAGGTAAGCCTGGAGAATTGATAACTAAAGAGAACAATAGGTTGTTTGATTAGCAGACCATGTGATGACAAGGCCTGGTATGTGGGGTTGGGGTAAGGACATGGAAGGTGCTCAGGTCCTTATATGATTGGAGTTGATACTGAGTTCTGATGGCTGCAGAATCCCCAAGTGGAAAATGAGATGCTGTTCTTCGAGCTTGTGCTGGGCTTTGCTGAAGCACTTCAAAAAGCCCAAGCCAGGGATTTTGGCCAGGGAACATGGTGAAGTGACAGGCAACAGGAAAGTCAGGATCATTTTTGCTGAGAGAATGTAGGTGTTTTGCAAAGCAGTCAACCAGTTTGTGTTTGGTCTCCCCACTGTAGAGCAAATCATATTGTGAGCTGTGTATACAGCAGATGTGACAGAGTGAAGTGCAGGTAAAGTACTGCTTCACCTGGAAGATCTGCTTGAGGTCTGGGATGGTGAGGAGGGAGGAAGTAAACTGGTGCATGTTACATCTTCTTTGATTGCATTGGAAAGTGCCTTAAGGAGTATGGGCTGGTGTTGGGAGTGGAGGAAGTTCGACCAAGATGTCCAGGAAGATACATTCCCTGCAGAAGGCTGACAAGGAGTAGGGAGGGAGAGATTCGATTCTGCAAGTTGATTGAAATTATTCTGGACTGGTTTGCTGGCTTTTAGCAGTTAGCATCCAGGCTGAAGCCCATAGGTACCTTAGCCCACTGCCATACACAAGCACCTCTGTTCACTAACACACCTTCTTCTGTACATGTTCTCCCTGTTTTTGTGTATTCTTGGAAGGAGAAGACAAAAATCACCCAACTGCTGTCGTTTCACTCATCATGTTACCAATCTGAGATAATCTACAGGCAATAGGCCTCTAATATAATATTTCATAAATGGGCTTCCGACGATCATGCGCAGCAGTGACATCTGAAACTGAAAGCATCGGCACACCTATCATGTCGATTGGCGGGTGTAGAACTTCAGAGTGGCTGGGTGACCACAGAGCTTAAAGAGAATATTGCACCCATGATATTTTGTTTATTTTGTCCTAAGCTTTTCTCTTTTAAGCTTCCTTGACACATTATTGGGGGTGACATTCCAGGGCATCACTCTCCAGACATTGGCTGGATATACATTTTCAGTCACTCTGGGTGTCAGCACTCTGTTAAAACCAGATGTTGGAATTAAAGTTCAGTACGTCCTTAGGTGATCAGTGGCTATAATTCATGGTCATGACAAAAATAGACTTATTGATATTTGATTATAGATGATTGATCAATATTATGCTAATAGACTATAATTTTTGTTTAAAAATTGAATATTCTATTATTGCCATGATATTAAAAGCACATAATGCTATGTGAGGTCATTTTAATCATGAATAATATCATGAAGTGGGTGCTAATAAATTTAGTCACCTTTTATATGTCCTTAATTATTTTATCTTTCATTAACTTCAGTGGAAAAGAAAATCAGCTTCATAATAAAACTGGTGCCTATCTTTATATCATCAATTTTCCATTATTGTCAACAATTAAAATTACACCAACTAAGTGTGGAGTCTCCTTCCACCCTACTGTGAACAATAATTTCAGTAATCAGTGTTGAATTACATTGCTGTGATAAAATTGTGTATTTTGGATAACCTATTTCAAAGGCATTTAATTGCACCATGTTATGACAGCCAATATGACAAGATCACTGACACCAAAAATATTACTGCAGGGCTATGAATGCTGAGTAACATACATTTGGTCCCAGAATAGAAGCATTTTTGCAGTGGGAAGTGTGTCTAATTCTGTATATTAACTCTACAATGGTTCGGCAGAGGGCTATGAGTGGTGCTGAATATAACAAAATGGTCAGAGATGATCTTGGCTATGAGCAATTTGACAAAAGGAGACAGATTGTAAGATCAAGGTCAAGGACATAATGATGGTTAGAAGAATTTCTGTTGAGGGAGACATTGAAGGCAGACAGGAGGGCAGTGAATCAAAGGATGGCAGGGAGCAGAGGTTCAGCTCAAGACTTGAAGATCTAGATACTTGAGGAGAAAAAGATTGAACATATAACTGAGTGAAAAGGGATTTAGGTGAGAGTTAAGGATGATTTTAAAAGAAAGGAGAGAGGCACCTATTCGTCTGTTGGGTGTCCAACAGATGAATAGGTGCCAGGTAAGAAGTAGTAAAAACCAAGATGGGATTTGGTGATAAAGATCATGCAACCATTGAAGTCAACGTTAAGCTAATTGATATCTGAACGTATGGAATGGCAACTCAATTTCCTGTCACTATAGATACCAGGACACAATCAGCATAATTCAAGGTCCTTGTCTAGGACAATGATTGAATCAAATCCGAGTTAACTGATATCTCTGCAAGAAGCCCTGAGGAGTATACAATGTTTTTATAATAAGGCCACAAAGATTTGAAAAGTTTTCTGAATGTTAAACTTCAAAGTCATATTGCACTAACACGTATACAAGCAATGGTTAGTCACTCTGCTACATCTCTGCACTTACATTTTGAAATAATAGAAGACAAATCATATATGAACTGTCAGGTGTAGACTAAAGGAAAGAGGTGCCAAGAATTTTGAGGAACAGAGCTCTATATTAATAGCACGGATCTCTCTTTATATCTTTTGATTTCTAGATTGTATTGGATCCTGGAGGATTTTGAAACTTATTCCATTGTGTGAAAAATATAAATTGTTTCTCAAATCCTGAGGTGACTGAGTGCAATGATAAGAAAATAACTGAGTGCTTTTCATTTTTATTTATTCTGTGACTGTTAATAACTCCCCAACCTAATCTCTTACTGTTGAGACATAAAAAGAATGAGTTGATTGACTTCTGATGTTTTCTCATCTGAATGTAAAGTAGCCAATAGACAAACAAGGGGGGTTGGGGTGAATGTGGCACTAAGAAAATGTGTTCCCTTACAGTTATATTGTGGAACATATTCGATCAGTAATTTGAGAAAAAGGAAAACATGTTTTTCATGTTCTCTCATCTGCAGAGATGCAGTAAAGTTCACAGTCAGAATGTCCATATTTAACTTAGAAATAATGATTAGAAATCATTTTCTCCTTTTGGCTATTAACTTCTTGATCTACAGTACCATCTTTTTAGCTGAGAATATAAAACTCTATCATTCTCACAGTAGTGACAATGGGAAATCCTAGCTTCTTATTCATTTCATTCATTCTTGGGATGTGAGTGTTGCTGGCAAGATCAGATTTATTGCCAGTACTATATGCCCATGAAAAGATGGTGGTGAGCTGCTACCTTGAGCTTCTGCAATCCAGCTGGTGCTCATAAAATCACAGTGCTGTTAACTTTTACATCCAAGTTTTAGCCATTCTAAATTGCTTGCTTGGCCATTTCAATCACAGTTGAGAATCAACTATTTTCACTGGTTCCACTGTAGCATGTTGACCAGGTAGGACAAAGACAACAAATGTCTTTTTCTAAAAGACATTAGTGAACCACATAATTTTTGTTTTTCATAGTAATCTGACAGTTTCATAGTCACTATTATTGAGTTTTTTAAAAGTATTCTGGATTTGTTTAGAATCCCAAACAATCATGGTCAAATTTGGACTCTCAAGCACTAGTGTAAGCTTCTGGATAACTAGTGGAATGATAGAACCACTAGGCTACCATTCCCCAAAATTAAATGAAGACTAAGTGATGCTATAGAGTTAAACTGAGTATCCCTTTACTTCCAGTTGACAAGACAAGCAGCACTACGGGGAAGCCCTTTCTGCTCCTCCACGTATTATCAAATGAAAGATGTTTTTGCATATATCCAATAAAGATATTTACATATAGTGATCACTAGCAAATTGACTGGCTCTGTTCATAGGACCCAGAGGATAAGCTGGTTTATGGAACTGTGATATTTTTAAAATTTCCACACAGATCTGGAAGTGTGATCTAGATAGTTAAGTGTGTGGCACATATACAAATCTGGGCAAGATTTTTTATATGTTTCAAAATGTTTCTCCCACGAATGCCTGCCTCTGTGGCCCTTACATTAAATCTTGTGTGTGGCTCATTAAACATGGGCTTTCGGGCATAAGGAAACTCCAGTTCCTCTAGATATATTGTGCATGCATTAGAGAGAAAGAGAGAGAGAGAGAGACAGAGAGAGAGAGAGAGAAAGCAATACCTCATAGAAGGTACAACATCTACCTTGTTGCTGTGGAATTATTGTGCTCAAACAGTACAGCTACAGAGCAAACAAGAGGGCTGCTTACTGGCAGCTGTATGGCATAAGCTAAAGAAAAAATAATTAAGAATTGAGAAAGCCTTGTACCCACCAATTAATATCACTGAATTAAAATCCTGAGTTATCAATGGCTTGGACAAAGCTTATTTTTCATGGAGAGGGGCTCATGTTTAAGTGGATCTAATGCTATATTCATACCTTGCAACCAAAACCTGACAATAAAGGACCATGGAGATTGAACACTCTTCATCGGAGATTGGCCTGTGGTGAACTCATCCCGACATACAGTGTAATGACAGCCTAAATCAAAACTGCATGGGGATGATGGGATAAAGTCTTTTAAATGATTTATATGACAAAAGGAACTTAACCATATATTACAAGTGTAATTGGAGCACATTTTCTGCATTACATTCTTGCATGAGAGGAATCAGAGGCTGGTAGGTGATCATGGAAATGAGAGGATGATTAGTGTTTGGTAGTGTGGGGCTTGGGGTCTGTAAGGTTCAGAGACTGGTGGAGATGGCCTAATGCTGGTCAAGGGATCATAATCTGGTGGGGGAGAGGAGAGACAACCAGTGGTCTCAGTGTAAAGTTACAGTGAGGTAGGTCTTTCATCTTAGGAATTTTCTTCCCTGGTTCCTTGACAGTCAGGAAAACTGCCTAACAGCAGTTTGTTTAAAACCTGCCAAACTGCGAGGCATGTAGCCTCATTTGCACATTTAAATGTACAGTGTCATTCTCTGGATTGGATGCTGCTCACTTGTCCAACCTCCAGCTTCAATTCAAGTCTGAATTGTGAGCATTGGAGGAAGGGTTGGGTCTTCTTCTGACTTTAACAAACACCCAAATGTAACCTGAACCAAAACTGCTCCATCTCTCTCTAATTATTCCTTCCAGCAATTTTTAAGTTCTAACGGATCTATAATTTCCTCATTCTGGCTTATTTCCCCTATTAGCATGGTATCAGCCCCTCAGATTCCTACTGAAACATTCCCAGATCCCAGATTGAGCTGTTAAGAAGTGAGTGAGAGGTTTTCAGAGTGCAGTTTCCGTTTCTTTAATTTTGTTGGTTAATGAGGTGACGGAAGACTGAAGGTTGGCTAACGTGGTGCCACTGTTTAAGAAAGGTGGTAAGGACAAGCCAGGGAACTATAGACTGGTGAGCCTGACGCCGATGGCGGGGAAGTTGTTGGTGGGAATCCTGAGGGACAGCATGTGCACGTATTTGGAAAGGGAAGGACTGATTGGGGATAGTCAACATGACTTTGTGCGTGGGAAATCATGTCTCACAGACTTGATAGAGCTTTTTGAAGAAGTAACAAAGAGGATTGACGAGAGCAGATGGTAGATGTGATCTATATAGACTTCAGTAAGGTATTTGACAAGTTTCCCTATGGGAGACTGGTGAGCAAGGTTAGACCCGATGGAATACAGGGAGAACTCACCATTTGGAAACAGAACTGGCTCAAAGGTAGAAGACAGAGGGTGGTGGTGGAGGGTTGTTTTTCAGACTGGAGGCCTGTGACCAGAGGAGTGCCACAAGGATCGGTGTTGGGTCCACTACTTTTCATCATTTATATAAATGATTTCGATGTGAGCATGAGAGGTATAGTCAGTAAGTTTGCAGATGACACCAAAATTAGAGGTGTAGTGGACAGTGAAGAAGGTTACCTCAGATTACAACGGGATCTTGATCAGATAAGCCAATGGGCTGAGAAGTAGCAAATGGAGTTTAATTTAGATAAATGTGAGGTGCTTCATTTTGGGAAAGCAAATCTTAGCAGGACTTATACACTTAATGGTAAGGTCCTAGGGAGTGTTGCTGAAAAAAAGAGAGCTGGGAGTACAGGTTCATAGCTCTTTTAAAGTGGAGTCGCAGGTAGATAGGATAGTGAAGAAGGCATTTGGTATGCTTTCCTTTACTGGACAGAGTATTGATTACAGGAGTTGGGAGGTCATGTTGCAGCTGTACAGGACATTGTTTGGCCACTGTTGGAATATTGCGTGTAATTCTTGTCTCCTTCCTATCGGAAAGATGCTGTGAAACTTGAAATGATTCAAAAAAGACTTACAAAGATGTTGCCAGGGTTGGAGGATTTGAGCTACAGGGAGAGGCTGAACAGGCTGGGGCTGTTTTCCCTGGAGCGTCGGATGCTGAGGGGTGAGCTTATAGAGGTTTATAAAATCATGAGGGCCATGGATAGGATAAATAGACAATGTCTTTTCCCTGGGGTGGGGGAGTCCAGAACCAGATGCCATAGGTTAAGGGAGAGAGGAGAAAGATATAAAAGGGACCCAAGGGGCAACGTTTTCACACAGAGGGTGGTACGTGTATGGAATGAGCTGCCAGAGGAATTGGTGGAGGCTGGTACAATTGCAACATTTAAAAGGCATCTGAATGGGTATATGAATAGGAAGGGTTTGGAGGGATATGGGCTGGGTGCTGGCAGATGGGACTAGATTGGGTTAGGATATCTGGTCGGCATGCATGGGTTGGACAAAAGGGTCTGTTTCCATGCTGTACATCTCTATGACTCTTTGACTCTATTACTCTAAATATGTTGAGGCTATGAGTCCAGTCAATTTTCATAAGCCATACTCTCATTAGACCTACATCTGCATATCAACCCTCTGCTGCAAAATGAATAGCTTTGCAACTGTTTCTCTGGTGACGACTGATGCAAAGTATCCATTTAAAACCTCTGAAGTGGCCAGATAATTCTCTCAAAACTGCCTTTGATGATCTTTTGACTCCTAACATATCTGAAATGCAACTTTCTATTCTGCCACAATTATTCACAGCCCTGAACTCCAATGTCTTTTAGGCTGCATGGTATCTTGTGGCCTATCTGTGTTCTAAGATGTATTTTATTTTACTCTCAAAATGTATTTCTACTAAACCCCACCTTAATAGTCTAAACATTGTAAAGAATTAGTCAGAATGTAATGACCATTTCACAGGCCATTTGACCCTTAGTGCTTATGGTCTACACAAGACCTGTACTCACTCTTGGTGACCTTCCCTCAACTCTAAAGGTAGATATGCTTCCCTTGGCATAGTATTGAAGACATTCAATGTTTCCTCTGTGTTGCCAATGCTTCCACCAAAGCAAAAGTGAGGACTGCAGATGCTGAAAACTAGAGTTTAGATCAGAGTGGTGCTGGAAAAGCAGGATCCGAGGTCAGGCAGCAACTGAGGAGCAGGAAAATCGACGTTTTGGGCAAAAGCCCTTCATCAGGCAGGATCACCCAACTGTTAAGTCATCTGTTGTTTTCAAACATCTATTGCTCTTAAAACGTTTGTTTTAGTTTGTTAAGTAAATCTTAATAATAATGGTCGCCTAATTCGCCTTTGGTTAATCCAGCATACATTTAATGCGGTGGGTGTCGATCAAGCTTTAATAAATGGTTGTGCTTGATGCAAATTACAGGCCAAGCATTACTTAAGCTTTCCACTCTGTGGTTACCATGACCTATTATTCTGGTGACAATTTGTTTCACAAGCCTAATGTTCCTCTTCAATGCTGTAACACTCATTGATCACTTCTGCTTGTGATGGGAAATGAGGATAACTAGTCCATTCTTCCAATAACAGTCCTTCTTAATCCACAAACTGTGCATTAAATTCTGATCTTTCATTATTTTATTTTGAAAGCAAACATTTTATCGATTTCTCTTCCATTTTTCTCTCCCTTGGATACCAGTGTCTTTGTTTTTTCTTCAGTGCATATATTATGACTGCTGGTTCTAAGATTACAGTAGCCCAGCAATTTATAGAATAAAAGTGATAATTTGCTCCAAATCTAATGAAGCATTTTCCTCACCACTGGAAAATGACAAGAATGAGTCACTGTCACTTTCAATTATGAATCCCTTTGTGAATTCATGAGCAACAGCTTTAATCTCCAAGAGCTGTTCCTTAGTGCTGTATTTTGTGATATGATGAGCACTGTATGAATATTGCACAAGATAAATAATACTGCGTTGTGTTTGTACCACAACAACAGTACCTTATCAAGGATGCTGAAGTGAGTGTCTCTTATCAATATGACACCTTTCAGTGTCAAGTCTAATATAACATCGCTGTGTTGAAAGAAGTATGCATTCACAAGATCGATATTGGAACAGGTTTGCTGTACCATACCAGAGCTAAATCATGATGGCATTGAAATGAAGTGATCAATCTGACCTATGCATTTGGGTGGCAAAGGATAATTGCTGGTTGGTGATTGACAGATGAAAAACTGAAGACCTGATCTCATTCTTGTGGCTCTTGTAAATTATCGATTCATTTGCTCAATTGACCGCAGGCCCTTTGAATGCAATATCCCCTCCCAATCAATGGAAAGATTGTGATCCTCGTTGCACTTGTCTCTTTCATTAGGGGAAGATGCTTAAGAACTTGCTTTAATTAGACTCATGTAGAAAACCTCTCACAGCAAAACAAATTGCGTGAAGTGGCAATGAAGAGACATCCTTTCAAATAGTTTACTTAAATGTAGCAGTAAATTGCTTCCAGGAAACTAGAAAATTTTCCATTCCAGGAGAAGTTGGATGGGAAATCCAGCATTCAGATGTTAATCAGGGACAGAGATTAGGCCTGAAATTAGGCCTGAATACTTTATATTCACTCTCCTCATCCAGAGGAAACCCACACAGACGCAGGGAGAACGTGCAAACTCAAGACAACCCAAGGCTGGAATCAAACATGGGTCTCTGGTGCTGTGAGTCAGCAGTGCTAACCACTGTGCTGTCCATATAACTGAAACACCATCAATAATTGCCATCTCGTTCACAAAATATATAGACAGTGATCTCTAAGTGCTGTATATGAACAAGAGATGACCACAAATAATATGGTCATCTCCCCAGAATCCCTACAGTGTGAATGCAGGCCCTTATGCCCATCAAGTCCACACCAACCCCCTGAAGAGTCTCCCGACCAGGACCGCTCCCCACCCCCATCCTATCCCTGTATTTCCCATGGCTGATTCACCTAACCTGCACATCCCTGGACACAATGAGCAATTTAGCTGGGCTAATCCAGCTAACCTACAACTCTTTGGACTGAGGGAGGAAACTAGAGTACCTGGAGGAAATCGACACAGACACCAGGAGAATGTGCAAACTCCACACAGTCGCCTGAGGGTGGAATCAAGACTGGGACCTTGGCGTTGTGACACATCAGTGCTAACCACTGAGCCACAGTGCCGCCCTTTGTATTTTTGTGAATGTTATCACAGGCAGGAGTGATCCTGAAAGGATTGGAGAGTACCTAAAATGAGCTGGAAACCTTCTACCCCTTAGGGAGAAGACAGATATATTTGCGTCAGTAGTCTGTTTTCTTATAACAATGTATGTTTTCTGCTGAATGCTACAAACACTGCATTTATAGTTTATAACCAGCCGGACAAATCCCAGAGGGTCCCAAGAATAATCTGCCAGCCAAGTGGCGAAAATAAAAATGTTCATGCAAAAGCAAAAACCATGGACACAGGAAAACGGAAACAAAATCAAAATAATACTGGAAATGCTCCACAGATCGGGGCAGCAACTCTGCAGAAAAACATAGAGGAGTTAATGTTTCGGATTGATGACCTGATGACCTTTTATTAGAACTGTTTTGCTGAAAGCTCAACAATTTGAGATGTTAATTCATAGGCAAGCGCATGCCTGATTCAAAATATAGTTGAGACTCTGGTGCTGAAAAAGCAGGTCAGGCAGCATCCGAGGAGCGGGAGAATAAACCCTTCATCAGGAATCAGGCCTGGTTCTGCCTGACCTGCTGTACTTTCCCAGCACACACTCTCGACTCTGACCTTCAGCATCTGCAGTCCTCACTTTCTCTGAGCTGATTCAAAATATAGTTTGATATAAGAGTAAGCCATTAGGCTACTCAAAGGATAAGCTTTGACGTTACAAAACGTCATTTCTTTTCTTGATGTTTCTAATGTTGTGAAACCATTGGAGTTGAGAAAATAGGCTTCTTTATGCCCTTTGCTTGAATGCTACAACGCCCCTACAACTTCAAGCATTGCATCAGCAGTAAGTGGGCACAGCTGAAAGGTGTATTGCTGGACAACATATTGATGAGAATATCAACTCAGGGTAGGCAACATCTTTTGGAGATAGGTGCAGCCAAGTCTCCATTATTATTGTCCACATTGTGGTGGCACGGTGGCACAATGGTTAGCACTGCTACCTCACAGTGCCAGAGACCCAGGTTCAATTCCTGCCTCAGGTAACTGTCAGTGTGGAGTTTGCACATTCTCCCTGTGTCTGTGTGGGTTTGCTGCAGTTTCCTCCCACAGTCCAGGTTAGGTGAATTGGCCACGCTAAATTGCCCATAGTGTTAGGTGAAGGGGTAAATGTAGGGGTCTGGGTGGGTTGCACTTCGGAGAGTCGGTGTGGACTTGTTGGGCCGAAGTAAGTAATCTAATTGTGTGAGACCTTGGGCAGCAAATCTTGAGATCAGTTGACAAGCAACACTGATTTTGAAGACCACTGTAGCATTTCAGAGATCACATGCGCTCTCGTAACCAGCTGGTACATGTATGGTTACCAACAGTAAAGTGACAAGTACATACATCCTAAAATACTCACTAAAGGGACCAAGTGCTACTTACAGTTTAACGACAGGTGAATTTTTTCTGGTTATTACGATGATTGTATAAATGGTTGTTACCTACAAAAGTCTACAGGTTCTGTTGTAACAGGTGCTAAACAGCCTTTTGCTGCCTTCTAGAATTCTGCAAAAGCCAACAGTTTTCAGGCCTGAATGCAGCTGTGGATAGTACTCTTGGTATAGTATGGTAACTTACAGAATATACAGAGACCCTCCAGATCAGGACAAGTTGGACACGGCCTTCCATTCTCAGTTGAAACTCAGACTCCCACCCTCAGCGTGCAATCAGACACCCACTCTCAGTGTGCACTCGGACTCCCACCCTCAGCGTGCACACAGACACCCAAACTCAACATGCACGGTGACTCCCACCCTCAGCGTACACACAGACTCCAACACAGCGTACACTTGGACCCCCAACTCAGTGAGCACTCAGACTCCCACCCTCAGCGTGCACTGGGACCCCCACCCCCTCAGCTTGCACTCTGAATCCCACCCTCAGCGTGGGATCGGACTCCCACCTTCAGCGTGCACTCAGACATCCACCATCAGCATGCACTCGGACCCCCACCATCTGCGTGCACTCGGACACCCACCGTCAGTGTGCACTCGGATGCCCACCCTCAGCGTGGACTCGGACCTCCACCCTCAGTGTGCACTCAGACACCCACCCTCAGCATGAACTCGGACCTCCACCCTCAGTGAGCACGCGAACTCCCACCCTCAGAGTGCACTCAGATACCCACCCTCAGCTTGCACTCTGACTCCCACCCTCAGCGGGCACTCTGACCCCGCCCCTCAGCGTGCACTCGGACCCCCACCCTCAGCTTGCACTCAGAATCCCACCCTCAGCGTGCACTCGGACCCCCACCCTCAGTGTGCACTCTGGCTGCCACCCTCAGTGTGCACTCGGATTTCCACCCTCAGCGAGGGCTAGGACTCCCACTCTCAGTGTGCACTCCGACTCCCACCCTCAGTGTGCACTCGGACTCCCACCCTCAGCGTGCACTCTGGCTGCCACCCTCAGTGTGCACACTGACCCCCACCCTCAGCGTGCAATCAGACACCCAAACTCAGTCTGCACTCTGACTCCCACCCTCAGTGTGCACTTGGCACCCAGCCATCAGCATGCACTCTGACTCCTACCCTCAGCGTGCACTCTGACTCCCAGCCTCAGTGTGCACTCGGACTCCCACCCTCAGCGTGCACTCTGACTCCCAGCCTCAGTGTGCACTCTGACTCCCACCCTCAGCGTGCACTCTGACTCCCAGCCTCAGTGTGCACTCCGACTCCCACCCTCAGTGTGCACTTGGCACCCAGCCATCAGCGTGCACTCTGACTCCCACCCTCAGCGTGCACTCTGACTCCCAGCCTCAGTGTGCACTCGGACTCCCACCCTCAGTGTGCACTTGGCACCCAGCCTCAGTGTGCACTCTGACTCCCACCCTCAGCGTGCACTCGGACTCCCACCCTCAGTGTGCACTCGGACTCCCACCCACAGTGTGCACTCAGACTCCCACCCTCAGCGGCACTCTGACTCCCACCCTCAGCGTGCAATCGGACCCCCACCCTCAGTGTGCAGTCAGACTCCCACCCTCAGCGTGCAATCAGACACTCAAACACAGCCTGCACTCTGACTCCCACCCTCAGTGTGCACTTGGAACCCCACCCTCAGCGTGCACTCTGACTCCGCCCCTCAGCGTGAACTCGGACCCCCACCCTCAGCTTGCACTCAGAATCCCACCCTCAGCGTGCACTCGGATTCCCTCCTTCAGCGTAGGTTAGGACTACCACTCTCAGCGTGCACTCGGACTCCCATCCTCAGTGTGCACTCGGACTCCCGGTCTAAGCATGCACTCTGAATCCCACCCTCAGCGTGCACTCTGAATCCCACCCTCAGCGTGCACACGGACCCCAAACCTCAGCGTGCACACTGACCCCCACCCTCAGTGTGCACATGGCACCCCACCATCAGCGTGCACTCTGACTCCCACCCTCAGCGTGCACTCTTACTCCCAGCCTCAGTGTGCACTCTGACTTCCAGCCTCAGAGTGCACTCTGACTCCCAGCCTCAGTGTGCACTTGGACTCCCACCCTCAGCCTGCACTCAGACTCCCAACTTTACTTTGCACCCAGACGCCCAACTTCAGCGTGCACTCGGACCCCCTCACTCAGCGTGCAATCGGACCCGCAACCTCAGCGTGCACTCTGACTCCAAGCCTCAGTGTGCACTCTGACTCCCACCCTCAGTGTGCACTCAGAATCCCACCCGAAGCGGGCACTCTGACTCCGCCCCTCAGCGTGCACTCGGACCCCCACCCTCAGCTTGCACTCAGACTCCCACCCTCAGCGTGCACTCGGACCCCCACCCTCAGTGTGCACTCTGGCTGCCACCCTCAGTGTGCACTCGGATTCCCATCCTCAGCGAGGGCTAGGACTCCCACTCTCAGTGTGCACTCCGACTCCCACACTCAGTGTGCACTCGGACTCCCACCCTCAGCGTGCACTCTGGATGCCACCCTCAGTGTGCACTCGGATCCACACCCTCAGCGTGCACACTGACCCCCACCCTCAGCGTGCAATCAGACACCCAAACTCAGTCTGCACTCTGACTCCCACTCTCAGTGTGCACTTGGCACCCAGCCATCAGCGTGCACTCTGACTCCCACCCTCAGCGTGCACTCTGACTCCCAGCCTCAGTGTGCACTCGGACTCCCACCCTCAGTGTGCACTCGAACTCCCACCCACAGTGTGCACTCAGACTCCCACCCTCAGCGGGCACTCTGACTCCCACCCTCAGCGTGCAATCGGACCCCCAACCTCAGCGTGCAATCGGACCCCCACCCTCAGTGTGCAGTCAGACTCCCACCCTCAGCGTGCAATCGGACCCCCACCCTCAGTGTGCAGTCAGACTCCCACCCTCAGTGTGCAGTCAGACTCCCATCCTCAGCGTGCAATCAGACACCCAAACTCAGCCTGCACTCAGACTCCCACCCTCAGTGTGCACTTGGAACCCCACCCTCAGCGTGCACTCTGACTCCGCCCCTCAGCGTGAACTCGGACACCCACCCGCAGCTTGCACTCAGAATCCCACCCTCAGCGTGCACTCGGATTCCCACCTTCAGCGTAGGTTAGGACTACCACTCTCAGCGTGCACTCGGACTCCCACCCTCAGTGTGCACTCTGACTCCCACCCTCTGTGTGCACTCGGATACCCACCCTTAGTTTGCACTCAGATTCCCATCCTCAGCGTGCACTCGGACCCCCACACTGAGCTTGCAATCGGGCCCGCAACCTCAGCCTGCACTCCGACTCCCACCCTCAGTGTTCACTCTGGCTCCCATCCTCAGCGTGCACTTGGACTCGCAGCCTCAGTGTGCACTCTGACTCCCACCCTCAGTGTGCACTCCGACTCCCACCCTCAGTGTGCACTCCGACTCCCACCCTCAGTGTGCACTCTGGCTCCCAGCCTCAGCGTGCACTTGGACTCACAGCCTCAGTGTGCACTCTGACTCCCAGCCTCAGTGTGCACTCGGACTCACACCCTCAGCGTGCACTCAGACTCCCACCCTTAGTTTGCACTCAGACTCCCATCCTCAGCGTGCAATCGGACCCCCAACCTCAGCCTGCATTCCGACACCCACCCTCAGTGTGAACTCTGGCTCCCACCCTCAGCGTGCAGGACTCACAGCCTCAGTGTGCACTCTGACTCCCACTCTCTGCATGCACTCTGACTTCCACCCTCAGCATGCACTGTGACTCCCACCCTCGGCGGGCACTCGGACCCCCACACTGCGCTTGCATTCGGACCCCCAACCTCAGCCTGCACTCCGACACCCACCCTCAGTGTGAACTCTGGCTCCCACCCTCAGCGTGCACTTGGACTCACAGCCTCAGTGTGCACTCTGACTTCCACCTTCAGCGTGCACTGTGACTCTCACCCTCAGCGGGCACTCAGAATCCCACCCTCAGTGTGCACTCGGACTCCCACCCTCAGTGTGCATTCTGGCTCTCACCCTCAGAGTGCACTCGGATGCCGACCCTCAGTGTGCACTCGGACACCCACCCACAGTGTGCACTCTGAATCCCACACTCAGTGTGCACTCTAATTCCCATCCTCAGTGTGCACTCTAACTCCCACCCTCAGTGTGCACTCTGACTCCCACCCTCAGTGTGCACTCTGACTCCCACCCTCACTGCGCACCCGGACCCACACCCTCAGCGTGCAATCGGACCGTCACCCTCAGCGTGCACTCTGACTCCCACCCTCTGCGTGCATTTGGACTCCCACACTCAGCGTGCACTCTGACCCTCACCCTCAGCATGCACTCTGACTCCCACCCTCAGCGTGCACTCTGACTCCCAGCCTCAGTGTGCACTCGGACTCCCACCCTCAGCGTGCACTCAGGCTCCCACCCTTAGTTTGCACTCTGACGTCCACCCTCAGCGTGCACTGTGACTCCCACCCTCAGCCGGCACTCTGACTCGCACCCTCAGTGGGCACTCGGACCCCCACCCTCAGCTTGCACTCAGAATCCCACCCTCAGTGTGCACACGGACTCCCACCCTCAGTGTGCACTTTGGCTCTCACACTCAGAGTGCACTCTGACTCCCACCCTCAGCGTGCACTCTGAATCCCAGCCTCAGTGTGCACTCTGATTCCCAGCCTCAGTGTGCACTCGGACCCCCACCCTCAGCGTGCACTCTGACTCCCACCCTCAGTGTGCACTTGGACTCACACCCTCAGTGTGCACTCAGACTCCCACCCTTAATTTGCACTCAGACCCCCACCCTCCGCGTGCACTCGGACCCTCACACTGAGCTTGCAATCGGACCCCAAACATCAGCCTGCACTCCGACACCCACCCTCAGTGTGAACTCTGGCTCGCACCCTCAGCGTGCACTTGGACTCACAGCCTCAGTGTGCACTCTGACTCCCACCCTCAGCATGCACTCTGACTTCCACCTCAGCGTGCACTGTGACTCCCACCCTCAGCAGGCACTCTGACTCGCACCCTCAGCGGGCACTCGGACCCCCACCCTCAGCTTGCACTCAGAATCCCACCCTCAGTGTGCACTCGGACACCCACCCACAGTGTGCACTCTGAATCCCACACTCAGTGTGCACTCTAATTCCAACCCTCAGTGTGCACTCTAATTCCCACCCTCAGTGTGCAATCTAACTCCCACCCTCAGTGTGCACTCTGACTCCCACCCTCAGCGGGCACTCTTACTCCACCCCTCAGCGTGCACTCGGATTCCCACCCTCAACGAGGGCTAGGACTACCACTCTCAGCGTGCACTTGGACTCCCACCCTCAGCGGGCACTCTGACTCCCATCCTCAGCGGGCACTCGAACCCCCAACCTCAGCTTGCAATCAGAATCCCACCCTCAGCGTGTGCCCGGACTCCCACCCTCAGCGTGCACTCTGACTCCCACCCTCAGCGTGCACTCTGACTCCCACCCTCAGCGGGTAATCTGACTCCGCCCCTCAGCATGCACTCGAACCCCCAACCTCAGCTTGCACTCAGAATCCCACCCTCAGCGTGCACTCGGATTCCCACCCTCAGCGAAGGCTAGGACTCCCACCCTCAGTGTGCACTCGGATCTCCACCCTCCGCGAGCACACTGAGTCCCACCCTCAGTGTGCAGTCAGACTCCCACCCTCAGCATGCACTCTGGCTGCCACCCTCAGCGTGCCCTCGGATTCCCACCCTCAGCGAGAGCGAGGACTCCCACTCTCAGTGTATACTCGCATTCCCACCCTCAGCGAGGGCTAGGACTCCCACTCTCAGTGTGCACTCCGACTCCCAGCCTCAGTGTGCACTTCGACTCCCACCCTCAGCGTGCACTCGGGCTGCCACCCTCAGTGTGCACTCTGACCCCCACCCTCAGCATGCACACTGACCCCCACCCGCAGCGTGCACTCAGACACCCAAACTCAGCCTGCACACTGACTCCCACTCTCAGTGTGCACTTGGCACACCACCATCAGCGTGCACTCTGACCCCCACTCTCAGCGTGCACTCTGACTCCCAGCCTCAGTGTGCACTCTGAGCCCCACCCTCAGCGGGCACTCTGACTCGCAGCCTCAGTGTGCACTCAGACCCCCACCCTCAGCTTGCACTCAGAATCCCAACCTCAGCTTGCACTCGGACTCCCACCCACAGCATGCGCCAGGACTCCCACCATCAGTGTGCACTCTGGCTCCCACTCTCAGCGTGCTCCTGGACTCACAGCCTCAATGTGCACTCTGACTCCCACCCTCAGCATGCACTCTGACTTCTACCGTTAGCGTGCACTGTAACTCCCACCCTCAGCGGGCACTCTGACTCACACCCTCAGCGGGCACTCGGACCCCCACCCTCAGCTTGCACTAGAATCCCACCCTCAGTGTGCACTCGGACTCCCACCCTCAGTGTGCACTCTGGCTCCCACCCTCAGCGTGCAATCAGACCCCCAAATTCAGCCTGCACTCTGACTCCCAGCCTCAGTGTGCACTCTGACTCCCAGCCTCAGTGTGCACACTGAATCCCACACTCAGTGTGCACTCGGACTCCCACCCTCAGCGTGCACTCTAACTCCCACCCTCAGCGGGCACTCTGACTCCCACCCTCAGCGGGCACTCTGACTCTGCCCCACAGCATGCACTCGCACCCCCACCCTGAGCTTGCACTCGGACTCCCACCCTCAGCGTGTGCCCGGACTCCCACCATCAGCGTCCACTCTGACTCCCACCCTCAGCGGGTAATCTGGCTCCGCCCCTCAGCATGCACTCGAACCCCCAACCTCAGCTTGCACTCAGAATCCCACCCTCAAAGTGCATTCGGATTCCCACCCTCAGCGAAGGCTAGGACTCCCACTCTCAGTGTGCACTCGGATTCCCACCCTCAGCGAAGGCTAGGACTCCCACCCTCAGTGTGCACTCAGATCCCCACCCTCCGCGAGCAAACTGAGCCCCACCCTCAGTGTGCAGTCAGACTCCCATCCACAGCGTGCACTCTGAATCCCAGCCTCAGTGTGCACTCTGACCCCCAGCCTCAGTATGCACTTGGACTCCCACCCTCAGCGTGCACTCGGGCCCCCACACTCAGCTTGCAATCGGACCCCCGACCTCAGCCTGTACACTGACTCCCACCCTCAGGTGCACTCTGACTCCCAGTCTCAGTGTGCACTCGGACCCCCACCTTCAGCTTGCACTCAGAATCCCACCCTCAGTGTGCACTCGGATTCCCACCCTCAACATGAGCTAGGACTCCCACTCTCAGCGTGCACTCGGACTCCCACCCTCAGCGTGCACTCTGACTCCCACCCTCAGCGGGTAATCTGACTCTGCCTCTCAGCATGCACTCGAACCCCCAACCTCAGCCTGCACTCTGACTCCCACCCTCAGGTGCACTCTGACACCCACCCTCAGTGCGCACTCTGAGCCCTTCCCTCAGCGGGCACTCTGACTCCCACCCTCAGCGTGCACTCGGACTCCCGGCCTAAGCATGCACGCTGAATCCCACCCTCAGCGAGCACTCTGAATCCCACCCTCAGCGTGCACTCGGACCCCCACCCTCAGTGTGCACTCTGGCTGCCACCCTCAGCGTGCCCTCGGATTCCCACCCTCAGTGAGATCTAGGAATCCCACTCTCAGTGTACACTCGGATTCCCACCCTCAGCGAGGGCTAGGACTCCCACTCTCAGTGTGCACTCGGATCCCACCCTCAGCGTGTGCCCGGACTCCCACCATCAGCGTGCACTCTGACTCCCACCCTCAGCGGGTAATCTGACTCCGCCCCTCAGCATGCACTCGAACACCTAACCTCAGCTTGCACTCAGAATCCCACCCTCAGCATGCACTCGGATTCCCACCCTCAGCGAAGGCTAGGACTCCCACTCTCAGCGTGCACTCTGGCTCCCACCCTCAGTGTGCACTCTGACCCCCACCCTCAGCGTGCACATTGACCCACACCCTCAGCGTGCACTCAGACACCCAAACTCAGCCTGCACTCTGACTCCCACCCTCAGTGCGCACTTGGCACACCACCATCAGCGTGCACTCTGACCCCCACTCTCAGCGTGCACTCTGACTCCCAGCCTCAGTGTGCACTCTGAGCCCCACCCTCAGCGGGCACTCTGACTCCCAGCCTCAGTGTGCACTCAGACCCCCACCCTCAGCTTGCACTCAGAATCCCAACCTCAGCTTGCAATCGGTCTCCCACCCTCAGCGTGCGCCCGGACTCCCACCCTCAGTGTGCACGCTGGCTCCCACCCTCAGCGTGCTCCTGGACTCACAGCCTCAATGTGCACTCTGACTCCCAACCTCAGCATGCACTCTGACTTCCACCGTTAGCGTGCACTGTAACTCCCACCCTCAGCGGGCACTCTGACTCGCACCCTCAGCGGGCACGCGGACTCCCACCCTCAGCTTGCACTCAGAATCCCACCCTCAGCGTGCACTCGGACTCCCACCCTTAGTGTGCACTCTGGCTCCCACCCTCAGTGTGCAGTCAGACTCCCACACTCAGCGTGCAATCAGACCCCCAAACTCAGCCTGCACTCTGACTCCCACCCTTAGTGTGCACTTGGCACCCCACCCTCAGCGTGCACTCTGACTCCCACCCTCAGCGTGCACTCTGAACCCCACCCTCAGCGTGCACTCGGACTCCCACCCTCAGTGTGCACTCTGACTCCCACCCTAAGCGGGCACTCTGACTCTGCCCCACAGCATGCACTCGCACCCCCACCCTGAGCTTGCACTCGGACTCCCACCCTCAGCGTATGCCCGGACTCCCACCATCAGCGTGCACTTGGACCCCCACACTGAGCTTGCAATCGGACCCCCAACCTCAGCCTGAACTCCGACTCCCACCCTCAGTGTTCACTGTGGCTCCCACCCTCAGCGTGCACTTGGACTCACAGACTCAGTGTGCACTCTGACTCCCACCTTCAGCATGCACTCTGACTTCCACCCTCAGCATGCACTGTAACTCCCACCCTCAGCGGGCACTCTGACTCGCACCCTCAGCGGGCACTCGGACCCCCATCCTCAGCTTGCACTCAGAATTCCACCCTCAGTGTGCACTCGGACTCCCACCCTCAGTGTGCACTCTGGCTACCACCCTCAGTTTGCATTTGGCACCCCGCCATCAGCGTGCACTCTGACTCCCAGCCTCAGTGTGCACTCTAACTCCCACCCTCAGTGTGCACTCTAACTCCCACGCTCAGTGCGCACTCGGACCCACACCCTCAGCATGCAATCGGACCCTCACCCTCAGCGTGCACTCTGACTCCCATCCTCAGCGTGCACTCTGACCCTCAACCTTAGCGTGCATTTGGACTCCCACTCTCAGCGTGCACTCTGACCCTCAACCTCAGCATGCACTCTGACTCCCATCCTCAGCATGCACTCTGAATCCCAGCCTCAGAGTGCACACTGACCCCCACTCTCAGCGTGCATTTGGCCTCCCACTCTCAGCGTGCACTCTGACCCTCAACCTCAGCATGCACTCTGACTCCCACCCTCAGCATGCACTCTGAATCCCAGCCTCAGTGTGCACACTGACCCCCACCCGCAGTGTGCAGTCATACTCCCACCCTCTGTGTGCACTTGGCACCCCACCCTCAGCGTGCACTCTGACTCCCACCCTCAGCGTGCACTCTGAACCCCACCCTCAGCGTGCACTCGGACTCCCACCCTCAGTGTGCACTCTGACTCCCACCCTAAGCGGGCACTCTGACTCTGCCCCACAGCATGCACTCGCACCCCCACCCTGAGCTTGCACTCGAACTCCCACCCTCAGCGTATGCCCGGACTCCCACCATCAGCGTGCACTTGGACCCCCACACTGAGCTTGCAATCGGACCCCCAACCTCAGCCTGAACTCCGACTCCCACCCTCAGTGTTCACTGTGGCTCCCACCCTCAGCGTGCACTTGGACTCACAGACTCAGTGTGCACTCTGACTCCCACCTTCAGCATGCACTCTGACTTCCACCCTCAGCATGCACTGTAACTCCCACCCTCAGCGGGCACTCTGACTCGCACCCTCAGCGGGCACTCGGACCCCCATCCTCAGCTTGCACTCAGAATTCCACCCTCAGTGTGCACTCGGACTCCCACCCTCAGTGTGCACTCTGGCTACCACCCTCAGTTTGCATTTGGCACCCCGCCATCAGCGTGCACTCTGACTCCCAGCCTCAGTGTGCACTCTAACTCCCACCCTCAGTGTGCACTCTAACTCCCACGCTCAGTGCGCACTCGGACCCACACCCTCAGCATGCAATCGGACCCTCACCCTCAGCGTGCACTCTGACTCCCATCCTCAGCGTGCACTCTGACCCTCAACCTTAGCGTGCATTTGGACTCCCACTCTCAGCGTGCACTCTGACCCTCAACCTCAGCATGCACTCTGACTCCCACCCTCAGCATGCACTCTGAATCCCAGCCTCAGAGTGCACACTGACCCCCACTCTCAGCGTGCATTTGGCCTCCCACTCTCAGCGTGCACTCTGACCCTCAACCTCAGCATGCACTCTGACTCCCACCCTCAGCATGCACTCTGAATCCCAGCCTCAGTGTGCACACTGACCCCCACCCGCAGTGTGCAGTCATACTCCCACCCTCTGTGTGCACTTGGCACCCCACCCTCAGCGTGCACTCTGACTCCCACCCTCAGCGTGCACTCTGAACCCCACCCTCAGCCTGCAATCGGACCCCCAACCTCAGCCTGCACTCTGACTCCCACCCTCAGGTGCACTCTGACTCCCACCCTCAGTGCGCACTCTGAGCCCTTCCCTCAGCGGGCACTCTGACTCCCACCCTCAGTGTGCACTCGAATTCCCACCCTCAATGAGGGCTGGGACTCCCACTCTCAGCGTGCACTCGGACTCCCACCCTCAGCGTGCACTCTGACTCCCACCCTCAGCGGGCACTCTGACTCCCACCCTCAGCGGGTAATCTGACTCCGCCCCTCAGCATGCACTCGAACCCCCAACCTCAGCCTGCACTCTGACTCCCACCCTCAGGTGCCCTCTGACTCCCACCCTCAGTGCGCAGTCTGAGCCCTTCCCTCAGCGGGCACTCTGACTCCCACCCTCAGTGTGCACTCTGACTCCCACCCTCAGCGGGTAATCTGACTCCGCCCCTAAGCATGCACTCGAACCCCCAACCTCAGCCTGCACTCTGACTCCCACCCTCAGGTGCACTCTGACTCCCACCCTCAGTGCGCACTCTGAGCCCTTCCCTCAGCGGGCACTCTGACTCGCACCCTCAGTGTGCACTCGGACTCCCACCCTCAGCGTGCACTCGGACCTCCACCCTCAGCGTGTGCTCGGACTCCCACACTCAGTGTGCACTCCGACTCCCACCCTCAGCGTGTGCCCGGACTCCCACCCTCAGCGTGCACTCTGACTCCCACCCTCAGCGGGTAATCTGACTCCGCCCCTCAGCATGCACTCGAACCCCCAACCTCAGCTTGCACTCAGAATCCCACCCTCAGCGTGCACTCGGATTCCCACCCTCAGCGAAGGGTAGGACTCCCACCCTCAGTGGGCACTTGGATCCCCACCCTCCGCGGGCACTCGGATCCCCACCCTCCGCGAGCACACTGAGCCCCACCCTCAGTGTGCAGTCAGACTCCCACCCTCAGCGTGCACTCTGAATCCCAGCCTCAGTGTGCACTCTGACTCCCAGCCTCAGTGTGCACTCGGACTCCCACCCTCAGCGTGCACTCAGACTCCCACCCTCAGCGTGCACTCAGACTCCCACCCTCAGCGTGCACTCGGACCCCCACACTCAGCTTGCAATCGGACCCCTAACCTCAGCCTGCACTCTGACTCCCACCCTCAGGTGCACTCTGACTCCCAGCCTCAGTGTGCACTCGGACCCCCACCCTCAACGTGGGCTAGGACACCCACTCTCAGCGTGCACTCGGACTCCCACCCTCAGCGGGTACTCTGACTCCCACCCTCAGCATGCACTCGAACCCCCACCCTCAGCTTGCACTCAGAATCCCACCCTCAGCGTGCATTCAAATTCCACCCTCAGCGAGGGCTAGCACACCCACTCTCAGCGTGCACTCGGATTCCCACCCTCAGCTAGGGCTAGGACTCCCACTCTCAGTGTGCACTCCGACTCCCACCCTCAGCGTGCACTCGGATTCCCACCCTCAGCGAGGGCTAGGACACCCACTCTCAGCGTGCACTCGGATTCCCACCCTCAGCTAGGGCTAGGACACCCACTCTCAGCGTGCACTCGGATTCCCACCCTCAGTGTGCACTCTGACTTGCACCCTCAGCGTGCACTCTGACTCCCAGCCTCAGTGTGCACTCGGAACCGCAGCCTCAGCGGGCACTCTGACTCCCAGCCTCAGTGTGCACTCGGTCCCCCACCCTCAGCACGCACTCTGACTCCGCCCCTCAGCGTGCACCGGGATACCCACCCTCAGCGTGGGCTCCGTCTCCCACTCTCAGCGTGCACTCGGACTCCCGGCCTAAGCATGCACGCTGAATCCCACCCTCAGTGTGCACTCGGACCAGCACCATCAGCGTGCACACTGACCCCCACCCTTAGCGTGCAGTCAGACTCCCACCTTCAGCGTGCACTCTGACTCCGCCCCTCAGCGTGAACTCGGACACCCACCCTCAGCATGCACTCGAACCCCCACCCTCAGTTTGCACTCAAAATCCCACTCTCAGCGTGCACTCGGATTCCACCCTCAGCGAGGGCTAGGACTCCCACTCTCAGTGTGCACTCCGACTCCCACCCTCAGTGTGCACTCGGAATCCCACCCTCAGCATGCACTCTGACTCCCAGCCTCAGCGTGCACTCTGAATCCCAGCCTCAGTGTGCACTCTGACTCCCACCCTCAGTGTGCACTCGGACCCACACCCTCAGCGTGCAATCGGACCCTCACCCTCAGCGTGCACTCTGACTCCCATCCTCAGCGTGCACTCTGACCCTCAACCTCAGCGTGCATTTGGACTCCCACTCTCAGCGTGCACTCTGACCCTCAACCTCAGCATGCACTCTGACTCCCACCCTCAGCATGCACTCTGAATCCCAGCCTCAGTGTGCACACTGACCCCCACCCGCAGTGTGCAGTCATACTCCCACCCTCTGTGTGCACTCTGAATCCCACCCTCAGCATGCACTCGGACTCCCAGCCTCAGCGTGCACTCTGAATCACAGCCTCAGTGTGCACTCTGACTCCCAGCCTCAGTGTGCACTCGGACTCACACCCTCAGCGTGCACTCAGACTCCCACCCTTAGTTTGCACTCAGACTCCCACTCTCAGCGTGCACTCGGACCCCCACACTGAGCTTGCAATCGGACCCCCAACCTCAGCCTGCACTCCAACTCCCACCCTCAGTGTTCACTCTGGCTTCCACCCTCAGCGTGCACTTGGACTCACAGATTCAGTGTGCACTCTGACTCGCACCCTCAGCGGGCACTCGGACCCCCACCCTCAGCTTGCACTCAGAATTCCACCCTCAGTGTGCACTCGGACTCCCACCCTCAGTGTGCACTCTGGCTACCACCCTCAGTTTGCACTTGGCACCCCGCCATCAGCGTGCACTCTGACTCCCAGCCTCAGTGTGCACTCTAACTCCCACGCTCAGTGCGCACTCGGACCCACACCCTCAGCGTGCAATCGGACCCTCACCCTCAGCGTGCACTCTGACTCCCATCCTCAGCGTGCACTCTGACCCTCAACCTCAGCGTGCATTTGGACTCCCACTCTCAGCGTGCACTCTGACCCTCAACCTCAGCATGCACTCTGACTCCCACCCTCAGCATGCACTCTGAATCCCAGCCTCAGTGTGCACACTGACCCCCACCCGCAGTGTGCAGTCATACTCCCACCCTCTGTGTGCACTCTGAATCCCACCCTCAGCGTGCACTCGGACTCCCACCCTCAGCGGGCACTCTGACTCCCACCCTCAGCGGGTAATCTGACTCCGCCCCTCAGCATGCACTCGAACCCCCAACCTCAGCCTGCACTCTGACTCCCACCCTCAGGTGCCCTCTGACTCCCACCCTCAGTGCGCAGTCTGAGCCCTTCCCTCAGCGGGCACTCTGACTTGACTCCCACCCTCAGTGTGCACTCTGACTCCCACCCTCAGCGGGTAATCTGACTCCGCCCCTAAGCATGCACTCGAACCCCCAACCTCAGCCTGCACTCTGACTCCCACCCTCAGGTGCACTCTGACTCCCACCCTCAGTGCGCATTCTGAGCCCTTCCCCCAGCGGGCACTCTGACTCGCACCCTCAGTGTGCACTCGGACTCCCACCCTCAGCGTGCACTCGGACCTCCACCCTCAGCGTGTGCTCGGACTCCCACACTCAGTGTGCACTCCGATTCCCACCCTCAGTGTGCACTCTGACTCCCACCCTCAGCGGGTAATCTGACTCCGCCCCTCAGCATGCACTCGAACCTCCAACCTCAGCCTGCACTCTGACTCCCACCCTCAGTGCGCACTCAGAATCCCACCCTCAGCGTGCACTCAGAATCCCACCCTCAGCGTGCACTCGGATTCCCACCCTCAGCGAAGGGTAGGACTCCCAGCCTCAGTGTGCACTCGGATCCCCACCCTCCGCGAGCACACTGAGCCCCACCCTCAGTGTGCAGTCAGACTCCCACCCTCAGCGTGCACTCTGAATCCCAGCCTCAGTGTGCACTCTGACTCCCAGCCTCAGTGTGCACTCGGACTCCCACCCTCAGCGTGCACTCAGACTCCCACCCTCAGCGTGCACTCAGACTCCCACCCTCAGCGTGCACTCGGACCCCCACACTCAGCTTGCAATCGGACCCCTAACCTCAGCCTGCACTCTGACTCCCACCCTCAGGTGCACTCTGACTCCCAGCCTCAGTGTGCACACTGACCCCCACCCGCAGTGTGCAGTCATACTCCCACCCTCTGTGTGCACTCTGAATCCCACCCTCAGCGTGCACTCGGACTCCCACCCTCAGCGGGCACTCTGACTCCCACCCTCAGCGGGTAATCTGACTCCCCCCCTCAGCATGCACTCGAACCCCCAACCTCAGCCTGCACTCTGACTCCCACCCTCAGGTGCCCTCTGACTCCCACCCTCAGTGCGCAGTCTGAGCCCTTCCCTCAGCGGGCACTCTGACTTGACTCCCACCCTCAGTGTGCACTCTGACTCCCACCCTCAGCGGGTAATCTGACTCCGCCCCTAAGCATGCACTCGAACCCCCAACCTCAGCCTGCACTCTGACTCCCACCCTCAGGTGCACTCTGACTCCCACCCTCAGTGCGCATTCTGAGCCCTTCCCTCAGCGGGCACTCTGACTCGCACCCTCAGTGTGCACTCGGACTCCCACCCTCAGCGTGCACTCGGACCTCCACCCTCAGCGTGTGCTCGGACTCCCACACTCAGTGTGCACTCCGACTCCCACCCTCAGTGTGCACTCTGACTCCCACCCTCAGCGGGTAATCTGACTCCGCCCCTCAGCATGCACTCGAACCTCCAACCTCAGCCTGCACTCTGACTCCCACCCTCAGTGCGCACTCAGAATCCCACCCTCAGCGTGCACTCAGAATCCCACCCTCAGCGTGCACTCGGATTCCCACCCTCAGCGAAGGGTAGGACTCCCAGCCTCAGTGTGCACTCGGATCCCCACCCTCCGCGAGCACACTGAGCCCCACCCTCAGTGTGCAGTCAGACTCCCACCCTCAGCGTGCACTCTGAATCCCAGCCTCAGTGTGCACTCTGACTCCCAGCCTCAGTGTGCACTCGGACTCCCACCCTCAGCGTGCACTCAGACTCCCACCCTCAGCGTGCACTCAGACTCCCACCCTCAGCGTGCACTCGGACCCCCACACTCAGCTTGCAATCGGACCCCTAACCTCAGCCTGCACTCTGACTCCCACCCTCAGGTGCACTCTGACTCCCAGCCTCAGTGTGCACTCGGACCCCCACCCTCAACGTGGGCTAGGACACCCACTCTCAGCGTGCACTCGGACTCCCACCCTCAGTGGGTACTCTGACACCGCCCCTCTGCATGCACTCGAAACCCCACCCTCAGCTTGCACTCAGAATCCCACCCTCAGCGTGCACTCAAATTCCACCCACAGCGAGGGCTAGGACACCCACTCTCAGCGTGCACTCGGATTCCCACCCTCAGCTAGGGCTAGGACTCCCACTCTCAGTGTGCACTCCGACTCCCACCCTCAGCGTGCACTCGGATTCCCACCCTCAGCGAGGGCTAGGACACCCACTCTCAGCGTGCACTCGGATTCCCACCCTCAGCTAGGGCTAGGACTCCCACTCTCAGTGTGCACTCCGTCTCCCACCCTCAGCGTGCACTCGGATTCCCACCCTCAGCGAGGGCTAGGACACCCACTCTCAGCGTGCACTCTGAATCCCACCCTCAGTGTGCACTCTGACTTGCACCCTCAGCGTGCACTCGGATTCCCACCCTCAGCGAGGGCTAGTACACCCACTCTCAGCGTGCACTCGGATTCCACCCTCAGCGAGGGCTAGGACTCCCACTCTCAGTGTGCACTCCGACTCCCACCCTCAGTGTGCACTCGGTCCCCTACCCTCAGCACGCACTCTGACTCCGCCCCTCAGCGTGCACCGGGATACCCACCCTCAGCGTGGGCTCCGTCTCCCACTCTCAGCGTGCACTTGGACTCCTACACTCAGCGTGCACTGGCACTCCCGGCCTAAGCATGCACGCTGAATCCCACCCTCAGTGTGCACTCGGACCAGCACCATCAGCGTGCACACTGACCCCCACCCTTAGCGTGCAGTCAGACTCCCACCTTCAGCGTGCACTCTGACTCCCAGCCTCAGTGTGCACTCTAACTCCCACCCTCAGTGTGCACTCTAACTCCCACGCTCAGTGCGCACTCGGACCCACACCCTCAGCGTGCAATCGGACCCTCACCCTCAGCGTGCACTCTGACTCCCATCCTCAGCGTGCACTCTGACCCTCAACCTCAGCGTGCATTTGGACTCCCACTCTCAGCGTGCACTCTGACCCTCAACCTCAGCATGCACTCTGACTCCCACCCTCAGCATGCACTCTGAATCCCAGCCTCAGTGTGCACACTGACCCCCACCCGCAGTGTGCAGTCATACTCCCACCCTCTGTGTGCACTCTGAATCCCACCCTCAGCGTGCACTCGGACTCCCACCCTCAGCGGGCACTCTGACTCCCACCCTCAGCGGGTAATCTGACTCCGCCCCTCAGCATGCACTCGAACCCCCAACCTCAGCCTGCACTCTGACTCCCACCCTCAGGTGCCCTCTGACTCCCACCCTCAGTGCGCAGTCTGAGCCCTTCCCTCAGCGGGCACTCTGACTTGACTCCCACCCTCAGTGTGCACTCTGACTCCCACCCTCAGCGGGTAATCTGACTCCGCCCCTAAGCATGCACTCGAACCCCCAACCTCAGCCTGCACTCTGACTCCCACCCTCAGGTGCACTCTGACTCCCACCCTCAGTGCGCACTCTGAGCCCTTCCCTCAGCGGGCACTCTGACTCCCACCCTCAGTGTGCACTCGGACTCCCACCCTCAGCGTGCACTCGGACCTCCACCCTCAGCGTGTGCTCGGACTCCCACACTCAGTGTGCACTCCGACTCCCACCCTCAGTGTGCACTCTGACTCCCACCCTCAGCGGGTAATCTGACTCCGCCCCTCAGCATGCACTCGAACCTCCAACCTCAGCTTGCACTCAGAATCCCACCCTCAGCGTGCACTCGGATTCCCACACTCAGCGAAGGGTAGGACTCCCACCCTCAGTGGGCACTCGGATCCCCACCCTCCGCGAGCACACTGAGCCCCACCCTCAGTGTGCAGTCAGACTCCCACCCTCAGCGTGCACTCTGAATCCCAGCCTCAGTGTGCACTCTGACTCCCAGCCTCAGTGTGCACTCAGACTCCCACCCTCAGCGTGCACTCAGACTCCCACCCTCAGCGTGCACTCAGACTCCCACCCTCAGCGTGCACTCGGACCCCCACACTCAGCTTGCAATCGGACCCCTAACCTCAGCCTGCACTCTGACTCCCACCCTCAGGTGCACTCTGACTCCCAGCCTCAGTGTGCACTCGGACCCCGACCCTCAACGTGGGCTAGGACACCCACTCTCAGCGTGCACTCGGACTCCCACCCTCAATGGGTACTCTGACACCGCCCCTCTGCATGCACTCGAACCCCCTCCCTCAGCTTGCACTCAGAATCCCACCCTCAGCGTGCACTCAAATTCCACCCACAGCGAGGGCTAGGACACCCACTCTCAGCGTGCACTCGGATTCCCACCCTCAGCTAGGGCTAGGACTCCCACTCTCAGTGTGCACTCCGACTCCCACCCTCAGCGTGCACTCGGATTCCCACCCTCAGCGAGGGCTAGGACACCCACTCTCAGCGTGCACTCGGATTCCCACCCTCAGCTAGGGCTAGGACTCCCACTCTCAGTGTGCACTCCGTCTCCCACCCTCAGCGTGCACTCGGATTCCCACCCTCAGCGAGGGCTAGGACACCCACTCTCAGCGTGCACTCTGAATCCCACCCTCAGTGTGCACTCTGACTTGCACCCTCAGCGTGCACTCGGATTCCCACCCTCAGCGAGGGCTAGGACGCGCACTCTCAGCGTGCACTCGGATTCCACCCTCAGCGAGGGCTAGGACTCCCACTCTCAGTGTGCACTCTGACTCCCAGCCTCAGTGTGCACTCGGTCCCCTACCCTCAGCATGCACTCTGACTCCGCCCCTCAGCGTGCACCGGGATACCCACCCTCAGCGTGGGCTCCGTCTCCCACTCTCAGCGTGCACTTGGACTCCTACTCTCAGCGTGCACTGGGACTCCCGGCCTAAGCATGCACGCTGAATCCCACCCTCAGTGTGCACTCGGACCAGCACCATCAGCGTGCACACTGACCCCCACCCTTAGCGTGCAGTCAGACTCCCACCTTCAGCGTGCACTCTGACTCCCAGCCTCAGTGTGCACTCTAACTCCCACCCTCAGTGTGCACTCTAACTCCCACGCTCAGTGCGCACTCGGACCCACACCCTCAGCGTGCAATCGGACCCTCACCCTCAGCGTGCACTCTGACTCCCATCCTCAGCGTGCACTCTGACCCTCAACCTCAGCGTGCATTTGGACTCCCACTCTCAGCGTGCACTCTGACCCTCAACCTCAGCATGCACTCTGACTCCCACCCTCAGCATGCACTCTGAATCCCAGCCTCAGTGTGCACACTGACCCCCACCCGCAGTGTGCAGTCATACTCCCACCCTCTGTGTGCACTCTGAATCCCACCCTCAGCGTGCACTCGGACTCCCACCCTCAGCAGGCACTCTGACTCCCACCCTCAGCGGGTAATCTGACTCCGCCCCTCAGCATGCACTCGAACCCCCAACCTCATCCTGCACTCTGACTCCCACCCTCAGGTGCCCTCTGACTCCCACCCTCAGTGCGCAGTCTGAGCCCTTCCCTCAGCGGGCACTCTGACTTGACTCCCACCCTCAGTGTGCACTCTGACTCCCACCCTCAGCGGGTAATCTGACTCCGCCCCTAAGCATGCACTCGAACCCCCAACCTCAGCCTGCACTCTGACTCCCACCCTCAGGTGCACTCTGACTCCCACCCTCAGTGCGCATTCTGAGTCCTTCCCTCAGCGGGCACTCTGACTCGCACCCTCAGTGTGCACTCGGACTCCCACCCTCAGCGTGCACTTGGACCTCCACCCTCAGCGTGTGCTCGGACTCCCACACTCAGTGTGCACTCCGACTCCCACCCTCAGTGTGCACTCTGACTCCCACCCTCAGCGGGTAATCTGACTCCGCCCCTCAGCATGCACTCGAACCTCCAACCTCAGCTTGCACTCAGAATCCCACCCTCAGCGTGCACTCGGATTCCCACACTCAGCGAAGGGTAGGACTCCCACCCTCAGTGGGCACTCGGATCCCCACCCTCCGCGAGCACACTGAGCCCCACCCTCAGTGTGCAGTCAGACTCCCACCCTCAGCGTGCACTCTGAATCCCAGCCTCAGTGTGCACTCTGACTCCCAGCCTCAGTGTGCACTCGGACTCCCACCCTCAGCGTGCACTCAGACTCCCACCCTCAGCGTGCACTCAGACTCCCACCCTCAGCGTGCACTCGGACCCCCACACTCAGCTTGCAATCGGACCCCTAACCTCAGCCTGCACTCTGACTCCCACCCTCAGGTGCACTCTGACTCCCAGCCTCAGTGTGCACTCGGACCCCCACCCTCAACGTGGGCTAGGACACCCACTCTCAGCGTGCACTCGGACTCCCACCCTCAGTGGGTACTCTGACACCGCCCCTCTGCATGCACTCGAACCCCCTCCCTCAGCTTGCACTCAGAATCCCACCCTCAGCGTGCACTCAAATTCCACCCACAGCGAGGGCTAGGACACCCACTCTCAGCGTGCACTCGGATTCCCACCCTCAGCTAGGGCTAGGACTCCCACTCTCAGTGTGCACTCCGACTCCCACCCTCAGCGTGCACTCGGATTCCCACCCTCAGCGAGGGCTAGGACACCCACTCTCAGCGTGCACTCGGATTCCCACCCTCAGCTAGGGCTAGGACTCCCACTCTCAGTGTGCACTCCGTCTCCCACCCTCAGCGTGCACTCGGATTCCCACCCTCAGGGAGGGCTAGGACACCCACTCTCAGCGTGCACTCTGAATCCCACCCTCAGTGTGCACTCTGACTTGCACCCTCAGCGTGCACTCGGATTCCCACCCTCAGCGAGGGCTAGGACACCCACTCTCAGCGTGCACTCGGATTCCACCCCCAGCGAGGGCTAGGACTCCCACTCTCAGTGTGCACTCTGACTCCCAGCCTCAGTGTGCACTCGGTCCCCTACCCTCAGCACGCACTCTGACTCCGCCCCTCAGCGTGCACCGGGATACCCACCCTCAGCGTGGGCTCCGTCTCCCACTCTCAGCGTGCACTTGGACTCCTACTCTCAGCGTGCACTGGGACTCCCGGCCTAAGCATGCACGCTGAATCCCACCCTCAGTGTGCACTCGGACCAGCACCATCAGCGTGCACACTGACCCCCACCCTTAGCGTGCAGTCAGACTCCCACCTTCAGCGTGCACTCTGACTCCGCCCCTCAGCGTGAACTCAGACACCCACCCTCAGCATGCACTCGAACCCCCACCCTCAGTTTGCACTCAAAATCCCACTCTCAGCGTGCACTCGGATTCCACCCTCAGCGAGGGCTAGGACTCCCACTCTCAGTGTGCACTCCGACTCCCACCCTCAGTGTGCACTCGGAATCCCACCCTCAGCATGCACTCTGACACCCAGCCTCAGCGTGCACTCTGAATCCCAGCCTCAGTGTGCACTCTGACTCCCAGCCTCAGTGTGCACTCGGACTCCCACCCTCAGCGTGCACTCAGACTCCCACCCTTAGTTTGCACTCAGACTCCCACCATCAGCGTGCACTCGGACCCCCACACTGAGCTTGCAATCGGACCCCCAACCTCAGCCTGCACTCCAACTCCCACCCTCAGTGTTCACTCTGGCTCCCACCCTCAGCGTGCACTTGGACTCACAGACTCAGTGTGCACTCTGACTCCCACCTTCAGCATGCACTCTGACTTCCACCCTCAGCGTGCACTGTAACTCCCACCCTCAGCGGGCACTCTGACTCGCACCCTCAGCGGGCACTCGGACCCCCACCCTCAGCTTGCACTCAGAATTCCACCCTCAGTGTGCACTCGGACTCCCACCCTCAGTGTGCACTCTGGCTACCACCCTCAGTTTGCACTTGGCACCCCGCCATCAGCGTGCACTCTGACTTCCAGCCTCAGTGTGCACTCTAACTCCCACCCTCAGTGTGCACTCTAACACCCACGCTCAGTGCGCACTCGGACCCACACCCTCAGCGTGCAATCGGACCCTCACCCTCAGCGTGCACTCTGACTCCCATCCTCAGCGTGCACTCTGACCCTCAACCTCAGCGTGCATTTGGACTCCCACTCTCAGCGTGCACTCTGACCCTCAACCTCAGCATGCACTTTTTCCCACCCTCAGCATGCACTCTGAATCCCAGCCTCAGTGTGCACACTGACCCCCACCCGCAGTGTGCAGTCATACTCCCACCCTCTGTGTGCACTCAGACTCCCACCCTCAGCGTGCACTCGGACCCCCACCCTCAGCCTGCAATCGGACCCCCAACCTCAGCCTGCACTCTGACTCCCACCCTCAGGTGCACTCTGACTCCCACCCTCAGTGCGCACTCTGAGCCCTTCCCTCAGCGGGCACTCTGACTCCCACCCTCAGTGTGCACTCGAAATCCCACCCTCAATGAGGGCTGGGACTCCCACTCTCAGCGTGCACTCGGACTCCCACCCTCAGCGTGCACTCTGACTCCCACCCTCAGTGTGCACTCGAATTCCCACCCTCAATGAGGGCTGGGACTTCCACTCTCAGCCGGCACTCTGACTCCCACCCTCAGCGGGTAATCTGACTCCGCCCCTCAGCATGCACTCGAACCCCCAACCTCAGCCTGCACTCTGACTCCCACCCTCAGGTGCCCTCTGACTCCCACCCTCAGTGCGCAGTCTGAGCCCTTCCCTCAGCGGGCACTCTGACTCCCACCCTCAGTGTGCACTCGGACTCCCACCCTCAGCGTGTGCTCGGACTCCCACCCTCAGTGTGCACTCCGACTCCCACCCTCAGTGTGCACTCTGACTCCCACCCTCAGCGGGTAATCTTACTCCGCCCCTCAGCATGCACTCGAACCCCCAACCTCAGCTTGCACTCAGAATCCCACCCTCAGCGTGCACTCGGATTCCCACACTCAGCGAAGGCTAGGACTCCCACCCTCAGTGGGCACTCGGATCCCCACCCTCCGCGAGCACACTGAGCCCCACCCTCAGTGTGCAGTCAGACTCCCACCCTCAGCGTGCACTCGGACTCCCACACTCAGCTTGCAATCGGACCCCCAACCTCAGCCTGCACTCTGACTCCCACCCTCAGGTGCACTCTGACTCCCAGCCTCAGTGTGCATTCGGACCCCCACCTTCAGCTTGCACTCAGATTCCCACCCTCAGTGTGCACTCGGATTCCCACCCTCAACGTGGGCTAGGACTCCCACTCTCAGCGTGCACTCGGACTCCCACCCTCAGCGGGCACTCTGACTCCCACCCTCAGTGGGTACTCTGACACCGCCCCTCAGCGTGCACTCGAACTCCCAACCTCAGCTTGCACTCAGAATCCCACGCTCAGCGTGCACTCGGATTCCCACCCTCAGCGAGGGCTAGGACTCCCACTCTCAGTGTGCACTCCGACTCCCACCCTCAGTGTGCACTCGGACTCCCACCCTCAGCATGCACTCTGGCTGCCACCCTCAGTGTGCACTCTGAGCCCTACCCTCAACGTGCACACTGACCCGCCTCAGGCGACTGACTGTGTGGAGTTTGCACGTTCTCCCCGTGTCTGTGTGGCTTTCCTCCGGGTGCTCCGGTTTCCTCCCACAGTCCAAAGATGTGCAGGTCAGGTGAATTGGCCATGCTAAATTGCCCGTAGTGTTAGGTAAGGGGTAAATGTAGGGATATGGGTGGGTGACGCTTCGGCGGGTCGGTTTGGACTTGTTGGGCCGAAGGGCCTGTTTCCACACTGTAAAGTAATCTAATCTGACCCCCACCCTCAGTGTGCAGTCAGACTCCCACCCTCAGCGTGCAATCAGACACCCAAACACAGCCTGCACTCTAACTCCCAGCCTCAGTGTGCACTTGGCACCCTACCATCAGCGTGCACTCTGACCCCCACTCTCAGCGTGCACTCTGACTCCCAGCCTCAGTGTGCACTCAGATCCCCAACCTCAGCATGCACTCAGAATCCCAACCTCAGCTTGCACTCGGACTCCCACCCTCAGCGTGCGCCCGGACTCCCACCCTCAATGTGCACTCTGACTCCCACCCTCAGCATGCACTCTGACTTCCACCCTTCGCGTGCACTGTAACTCCCACCCTCAGCGGGCACTCTGACTCGCACCCTCAGCGGGCACTCGGTCACCCACCCTCAGCTTGCACTCAGAATCCCACCCTCAGTGTGCACTCGGACTCCCACCCTCAGTGTGCAGTCAGACTCCCACACTCAGCGTGCACTCTGACTCCCACCCTTAGTGTGCACTTGGCACCCCACCCTCAGCGTGCACTCTGACTCCCACCCTCAGCGGGAAATCTGACTCCGCCCCTCAGTATGCACTCGAATCCCCAACCTCAGCTTGCACTCAGACTCCCACCCTCAGCGTGCACTCGGACCCCCACCCTCAGCCTGCAATCGGACCTCCAACCTCAGCCTGCACTCTGACTCCCACCCTCAGGTGCACTCTGACTCCCACCCTCAGTGCGCACTCTGAGCCCTTCCCTCAGCGGGCACTCTGACTCCCACCCTCAGCGTGCACTCGAATTCCCACCCTCAATGAGGGCTGGGACTCCCACTCTCAGCGTGCAGTCGGACTCCCACCCTCAGCGTGCACTCTGACTCCCACCCTCAGCGGGCACTCTGACTCCCACCCTCAGCGGGTAATCTGACTCCGCCCCTGAGCATGCACTCGAACCCCCAACCTCAGCCTGCACTCTGACTCCCACCCTCAGGTGCCCTCTGACTCCCACCCTCAGTGCGCAGTCTGAGCCCTTCCCTCAGCGGGCACTCTGACTCCCACCCTCAGTGTGCACTCGGACTCCCACCCTCAGCGTGTGCTCGGACTCCCACCCTCAGTGTGCACTACGACTCCCACCCTCAGTGTGCACTCTGACTCCCACCCTCAGCGTGCACTCTGACTCCCACCCTCAGCGGGTAATCTGACTCCGCCCCTCAGCATGCACTCGAACCCCCAACCTCAGCCTGCACTCTGACTCCCACCCTCAGGTGCACTCTGACTCCCACCCTCAGTGCGCACTCTGAGCCCTTCCCTCAGCGGGCACTCTGACTCGCACCCTCAGTGTGCACTCGGACTCCCACCCTCAGCGTGCACTCGGACTCCCACCCTCAGCGTGTGCCCGGACTCCCACCCTCAGTGTGCACTCCGACTCCCACCCTCAGCGTGCACTCAGACTCCCACCCTCAGCGTGCACTCGGACCCCCACACTCAGCTTGCAATCGGACCCCCAACCTCAGCCTGCACTCTGACTCCCAGCCTCAGTGGGCACTCGGTCCCCCACCCTCAACGTGGGCTAGGACACCCACTCTGAGCGTGCACTCGGACTCCCACCCTCAGCTTGCACTCTGACTCCCACCCTCAGCGGGTACTCTGACTCCGCCCCTCAGTGTGCACGCGAACCCCCAAACTCAGCTTGCACTCAGAATCCCACCCTCAGTGTGCACTCGGATTCCCACCCTCAGCGAAGGCTAGGACTCCCACTCTCAGTGTGCACTCCGACTTCCACCCTCAGTGTGCACTCTGATCCCTACCCTCAACGTGCACACTAACCCCCACCCTCAGTGTGCAGTCAGACTCCCACCCTCAGCGTGCAATCAGACACCCAAACACAGCCTGCACTCTGACTCCCACCCTCAGTGTGCACTTGGCACCCTACCATCAGCATGCACTCTGACCCCCACTCTCAGCGTGCACTCTGACTCCCAGCCTCAGTGTGCACTCTGAGCCCCACCCTCAGCGGGCACTCTGACTCCCAGCCTCAGTGTGCACTCTGACCCCCACCCTCAGCTTGCACTCAGAATCCCAACCTCAGCTTGCACTCGGACTCCCACCCTCAACGTGCGCCCAGACTCCCACCCTCAGTGTTCAATCTGGCTCCCACCCTCAGCGTGCACTTGGACTCACAGACTCAGTGTTCACTCTGACTCCCACCTTCAGCATGCACTCAGAATCCCACCCTCAGCGTGCACTCGTATTCCCACCCTCAGCGAAGGCTAGGACTCCCACCCTCAGTGGGCACTCGGATCCACACCCTCCGTGAAGGCTAGGACACCCAACCTCAGTGTGCACTCCCACTCCCACCATCAGTGTGCACTCTGACTCCCACCCTCAGCTTGCACGCTGACTCCCACCCTCAGCGGGTACTCTGACTCCGCCCCTCAGCGTGCACTCGAACCCCCAACCTCAGCTTGCACTCAGAATCCCACCCTCAGTGTGCACTCGGATTCCCACCCTCAGCGAGAGCTAGGACTCCCACCCTGAGCGAGGGCTAGGACTCCCACTCTCAGTGTGCACTCCGACTCCCACCCTCAGTGTGCACTCGGACTCCCACCCTCAGCATGCACTCTGACTCCCAGCCTCAGTGTGCACTCAGACCCCCACCCTCAGCTTGCACTCAGAATCCCAACCTCAGCTTGCAATCGGACTCCCACCCTCAGCGTGCGCCCAGACTCCCACTCTCTGTGTTCACTCTGGCTCCCACCCTCAGCGTGCACTTGGACTCACAGACTCAGTGTACACTCTGACTCCCACCCTCAGCGTGCACTCTGAATACCAGCCTCAGTGTGCACTCTGACCCCCAGCCTCAGTGTGCACTCGGACTCCCACCCTCAGCATGCACTCGGACCCCCACACTCAGCTTGCAATCGGACCCCCAACCTCAGCCTGTACACTGACTCCCACCCTCAGGTGCACTCTGACTCCCAGCCTCAGTGTGCATTCGGACCCCCACCTTCAGCTTGCACTCAGATCCCCACCATCAGCTTGCACTCAGAATCCCAACCTCAGCTTGCACTCGGACTCCCACCCTCAGCGTGCGCCCGGACTCCCACCCTCAGTGTGCACTCTGGCTCCCACCCTCAGCGTGCTTCTGGACTCACAGCCTCAATGTGCACTCTGACTCCCACCCTCAGCATGCACTCTGACTTCCACCCTTAGCGTGCACTGTAACTCCCACCCTCAGCGGGCACTCCGACTCGCACCCTCAGCGGGCACTCGGACCCCCACCCTCAGCTTGCACTCAGAATCCCACCCTCAGTGTGCACTCGGACTCCCACCCTCAGTGTGCACACTGACCCCCACCCTCAGTGTGCAGTCAGACTCCCACACTCAGCGTGCAATCAGACACCCAAACCCAGCCTGCACTCTGACTCCCACCCTCAGTGTGCACTTGGCACACCACCCTCAGCGTGCACTCTGACTCCCACCCTCAGCGTGCACTCTGACTCCCAGCCTCAGTGTGCACTCTAACTCCCACCCTCAGCGGGCACTCTGACTCTGCCCCACAGCATGCACTCGCTCCCCCACCCTCAGCTTGCACTCGGACTCCCAACCTCAGTGTGTGCCCGGACTCCCACCCTCAGTGTGCACTCCCACTCCCACCATCAGCGTGCACTCTGACTCCCACCCTCAGCTTGCACTTGGACTCACAGACTCAGTGTGCACTCTGACTTCCACCCTCAGCGTGCACTTGGACTCCCACCCTCAGCGAGCACTCTGACTCGCACCCTCAGCGGGCACTCGGACCCCCACCCTCAGCTTGCACTCAGAATCCCACCCTCAGCGTGCACTCGGATTCCCACCCTCAGCGAAGGCTAGGACTCCCACCCTCAGTGGGCACTCGGATCCCCACCCTCCGTGAAGGCTAGGACACCCAACCTCAGTGTGCACTCCCACTCCCACCATCAGTGTGCACTCTGATTCCCACCATCAGCTTGCACTCTGACTCCCACACTCAGCGGGTACTCTGACTCCACCCCTCAGCGTGCACTCGAACCCCCAACCTCAGCTTGCACTCAGAATCCCACCCTCAGTGTGCACTCGGATTCCCACCCTCAGCGAGAGCTAGGACTCCCACTCTCAGTGTACACTCGGATTCCCACCCTGAGCGAGGGCTAGGACTCCCACTCTCAGTGTGCACTCCGACTCCCACCCTCAGTGTGCACTCGGACTCCCACCCTCAGCATGCACTCTGGCTGCCACCCTCAGTGTGCACTCTGAGCCCTACTCTCAACGTGCACACTGACCCCCACCCTCAGTGTGCACTCGGACTCCCACCCTCAGTGTGCAATCAGACACCCACCCTCAGTGTGCACTCCAAATCCCACCCTCAATGAAGGCTGGGACTCCGACTCTCAGCGGGCACTCTGACTCCCACCCTCAGCGGGTAATCTGACTCCGCCCCTCAGCATGCACTCGAACCCCCAACCTCAGCCTGCACTCTGACTCCCACCCTCAGGTGCCCTCTGACTCCCACCCTCAGTGCGCAGTCTGAGCCCTTCCCTCAGCGGGCACTCTGACTCCCACCCTCAGTGTGCACTCGGACTCCCACCCTCAGCGTGTGCTCGGACTCCCACCCTCAGTGTGCACTCCGACTCCCCCCCTCAGTGTGCACTCTGACTCCCACCCTCAGCGGGTTATCTGACTCCGCCCCTCAGCATGCACTCGAACCCCCAACCTCAGCCTGCACTCTGACTCCCACCCTCAGTGTGCACTTGGCACCCTACCATCAGCGTGCACTCTGACCCCCACTCTCAGCGTGCACTCTGACTCCCACCCTCAGTGTGCACTTGGCACCCTACCATCAGCTTGCACTCTGACCCCCACTCTCAGCGGGCACTCTGACTCCCACCCTCAGTGTGCACTCGAATTCCCACCCTCAATGAGGGCTGGGACTCCCACTCTCAGCGTGCACTCGGACTCCCACCCTCAGCGTGCACTCTGACTCCCACCCTCAGTGTGCACTCGAATTCCCACCCTCAATGAAGGCTGGGACTCCCACTCTCAGCGGGCACTCTGACTCCCACCCTCAGCGGAAAATCTGACTCCGCCCCTCAGCATGCACTCGAACCCACAACCTCAGCCTGCACTCTGACTCCCACCCTCAGGTGCCCTCTGACTCCCACCCTCAGTGCGCAGTCTGAGTCCTTCCCTCAGCGGGCACTCTGACTCCCACCCTCAGTGTGCACTCGGACTCCCACCCTCAGCGTGTGCTCGGACTCCCACCCTCAGTGTGCACTCCGACTCCCCCCCTCAGTGTGCACTCTGACTCCCACCCTCAGCGGGTAATCTGACTCCGCCCCTCAGCATGCACTCGAACCCCCAACCTCAGCCTGCACTCTGACTCCCACCCTCAGTGCGCACTCTGAGCCCTTCCCTCAGGTGCACTCTGACTCCCACCCTCAGTGCGCACTCTGAGCCCATCCCTCAGCGGGCACTCTGACTCGCACCCTCAGTGTACACTCGGACCTCCACCCTCAGCGTGGGCCCGGACTCCCACCCTCAGTGTGCACTCCGACTCCCACCCTCACTGTGCACTCTGACTCCCACCCTCAGCGTGCACTCTGACCCCCACCCTCAGCGAAGGCTTGGACTCCCACCCTCAGTGGGCACTCGGATCCCCACCCTCCGCGAGCACACTGAGCCCCACCCTCAGTGTGCAGTCAGACTCCCACCCTCAGCGTGCACTCTGAATCCCAGCCTCAGTGTGCACTCGGACTCCCACCCTCAGCATGCACTCAGACTCCCACCCTCAGCGTGCACTCGGACTCCCACACTCAGCTTGCACTCTGGCTGCCACCCTCAGTGTGCACTCTGAGCCCTACTCTCAACGTGCACACTGACCCCCACCCTCAGTGTGCAGTCAGACTCCCACCCTCAGTGTGCAATCAGACACCCAAACACAGCCTGCACTCTGACTCCCACCCTCAGTGTGCACTTGGCACCCTACCATCAGCGTGCACTCTGACCCCCACTCTCAGCGTGCACTCTGACTCCCACCCTCAGTGTGCACTTGGCACCCTACCATCAGCGTGCACTCTGACCCCCACTCTCAGCGGGCACTCTGACTCCCACCCTCAGTGTGCACTCGGATTCCCACCCTCAATGAGGGCTGGGACTCCCACTCTCAGCGTGCACTCGGACTCCCACCCTCAGCGTGCACTCTGACTCCCACCCTCAGTGTGCACGCGAATTCCCACCCTCAATGAGGGCTGGGACTCCCACTCTCAGCGGGCACTCTGACTCCCACCCTCAGTGCGCACTCTGAGCCCTTCCCTCAGCCTGCACTCTGACTCCCACCCTCAGTGCGCACTCTGAGCCCTTCCCTCAGGTGCACTCTGACTCCCACCCTCAGTGCGCACTCTGAGCCCATCCCTCAGCGGGCACTCTGACTCGCACCCTCAGTGTACACTCGGACTCCCACCCTCAGCGAGCACTCGGACCTCCACCCTCAGCGTGGGCCCGGACTCCCACCCTCAGTGTGCACTCCGACTCCCACCCTCAGTGTGCACTCTGACTCCCACCCTCAGCATGCACTCTGACCCCCACCCTCAGCTGGTAATCTGACTCCGCCCCTCAGCATGCAGTCGAACCCCCAACCTCAGCTTGCACTCAGAATCCCACCCTCAGCGTGCACTCGGATTCCCGCCCTCAGCGAAGGCTTGGACTCCCACCCTCAGTGGGCACTCGGATCCCCACCCTCCGCGAGCACACTGAGCCCCACCCTCAGTGTGCAGTCAGACTCCCACCCTCAGCGTGCACTCTGAATCCCAGCCTCAGTGTGCACTCGGACTCCCACCCTCAGCATGCACTCAGACTCCCACCCTCAGCGTGCACTCGGACTCCCACACTCAGCTTGCACTCTGGCTGCCACCCTCAGTGTGCACTCTGAGCCCTACTCTCAACGTGCACACTGACCCCCACCCTCAGTGTGCAGTCAGACTCCCACCCTCAGTGTGCAATCAGACACCCAAACACAGCCTGCACTCTGACTCCCACCCTCAGTGTGCACTTGGCACCCTACCATCAGCGTGCACTCTGACCCCCACTCTCAGCGTGCACTCTGACTCCCACCCTCAGTGTGCACTTGGCACCCTACCATCAGCGTGCACTCTGACCCCCACTCTCAGCGGGCACTCTGACTCCCACCCTCAGTGTGCACTCGAATTCCCACCCTCAATGAGGGCTGGGACTCCCACTCTCAGCGTGCACTCGGACTCCCACCCTCAGCGTGCACTCTGACTCCCACCCTCAGTGTGCACGCGAATTCCCACCCTCAATGAGGGCTGGGACTCCCACTCTCAGCGGGCACTCTGACTCCCACCCTCAGCGGGTAATCTGACTCCGCCCCTCAGCATGCACTCGAACCCCCAACCTCAGCCTGCACTCTGACTCCCACCCTCAGGTGCCCTCTGACTCCCACCCTCAGTGCGCAGTCTGAGCCCTTCCCTCAGCGGGCACTCTGACTCCCACCCTCAGTGTGCACTCGGACTCCCACCCTCAGCGTGTGCTCGGACTCCCACCCTCAGTGTGCACTCCGACTCCCCCCCTGAGTGTGCACTCTGACTCCCACCCTCAGCGGGTTATCTGACTCCGCCCCTCAGCATGCACTCGAACCCCCAACCTCAGCCTGCACTCTGACTCCCACCCTCAGTGTGCACTTGGCACCCTACCATCAGCGTGCACTCTGACCCCCACTCTCAGCGTGCACTCTGACTCCCACCCTCAGTGTGCACTTGGCACCCTACCATCAGCTTGCACTCTGACCCCCACTCTCAGCGGGCACTCTGACTCCCACCCTCAGTGTGCACTCGAATTCCCACCCTCAATGAGGGCTGGGACTCCCACTCTCAGCGTGCACTCGGACTCCCACCCTCAGCGTGCACTCTGACTCCCACCCTCAGTGTGCACTCGAATTCCCACCCTCAATGAAGGCTGGGACTCCCACTCTCAGCGGGCACTCTGACTCCCACCCTCAGCGGAAAATCTGACTCCGCCCCTCAGCATGCACTCGAACCCCCAACCTCAGCCTGCACTCTGACTCCCACCCTCAGGTGCCCTCTGACTCCCACCCTCAGTGCGCAGTCTGAGTCCTTCCCTCAGCGGGCACTCTGACTCCCACCCTCAGTGTGCACTCGGACTCCCACCCTCAGCGTGTGCTCGGACTCCCACCCTCAGTGTGCACTCCGACTCCCCCCCTCAGTGTGCACTCTGACTCCCACCCTCAGCGGGTAATCTGACTCCGCCCCTCAGCATGCACTCGAACCCCCAACCTCAGCCTGCACTCTGACTCCCACCCTCAGTGCGCACTCTGAGCCCTTCCCTCAGGTGCACTCTGACACCCACCCTCAGTGCGCACTCTGAGCCCATCCCTCAGCGGGCACTCTGACTCGCACCCTCAGTGTACACTCGGACCTCCACCCTCAGCGTGGGCCCGGACTCCCACCCTCAGTGTGCACTCCGACTCCCACCCTCACTGTGCACTCTGACTCCCACCCTCAGCGTGCACTCTGACCCCCACCCTCAGCGAAGGCTTGGACTCCCACCCTCAGTGGGCACTCGGATCCCCACCCTCCGCGAGCACACTGAGCCCCACCCTCAGTGTGCAGTCAGACTCCCACCCTCAGCGTGCACTCTGAATCCCAGCCTCAGTGTGCACTCGGACTCCCACCCTCAGCATGCACTCAGACTCCCACCCTCAGCGTGCACTCGGACTCCCACACTCAGCTTGCACTCTGGCTGCCACCCTCAGTGTGCACTCTGAGCCCTACTCTCAACGTGCACACTGACCCCCACCCTCAGTGTGCAGTCAGACTCCCACCCTCAGTGTGCAATCAGACACCCAAACACAGCCTGCACTCTGACTCCCACCCTCAGTGTGCACTTGGCACCCTACCATCAGCGTGCACTCTGACCCCCACTCTCAGCGTGCACTCTGACTCCCACCCTCAGTGTGCACTTGGCACCCTACCATCAGCGTGCACTCTGACCCCCACTCTCAGCGGGCACTCTGACTCCCACCCTCAGTGTGCACTCGGATTCCCACCCTCAATGAGGGCTGGGACTCCCACTCTCAGCGTGCACTCGGACTCCCACCCTCAGCGTGCACTCTGACTCCCACCCTCAGTGTGCACGCGAATTCCCACCCTCAATGAGGGCTGGGACTCCCACTCTCAGCGGGCACTCTGACTCCCACCCTCAGTGCGCACTCTGAGCCCTTCCCTCAGCCTGCACTCTGACTCCCACCCTCAGTGCGCACTCTGAGCCCTTCCCTCAGGTGCACTCTGACTCCCACCCTCAGTGCGCACTCTGAGCCCATCCCTCAGCGGGCACTCTGACTCGCACCCTCAGTGTACACTCGGACTCCCACCCTCAGCGAGCACTCGGACCTCCACCCTCAGCGTGGGCCCGGACTCCCACCCTCAGTGTGCACTCCGACTCCCACCCTCAGTGTGCACTCTGACTCCCACCCTCAGCGTGCACTCTGACCCCCACCCTCAGCTGGTAATCTGACTCCGCCCCTCAGCATGCAGTCGAACCCCCAACCTCAGCTTGCACTCAGAATCCCACCCTCAGCGTGCACTCGGATTCCCGCCCTCAGCGAAGGCTTGGACTCCCACCCTCAGTGGGCACTCGGATCCCCACCCTCCGCGAGCACACTGAGCCCCACCCTCAGTGTGCAGTCAGACTCCCACCCTCAGCGTGCACTCTGAATCCCAGCCTCAGTGTGCACTCGGACTCCCACCCTCAGCATGCACTCAGACTCCCACCCTCAGCGTGCACTCGGACTCCCACACTCAGCTTGCACTCTGGCTGCCACCCTCAGTGTGCACTCTGAGCCCTACTCTCAACGTGCACACTGACTCCCACCCTCAGTGTGCAATCAGACACCCAAACACAGCCTGCACTCTGACTCCCACCCTCAGTGTGCACTTGGCACCCTACCATCAGCGTGCACTCTGACCCCCACTCTCAGCGTGCACTCTGACCCCCACCCTCAGTGTGCACTTGGCACCCTACCATCAGCGTGCACTCTGACCCCCACTCTCAGCGGGCACTCTGACTCCCACCCTCAGTGTGCACTCTGAGCCCTACCCTCAATGTGCACACTGACTCCCACCCTCAGTGTGCACTCTGACTCCCACCCTCAGCGTGCACTCTGACCCCCACCCTCAGCTGGTAATCTGACTCCGCCCCTCAGCATGCAGTCGAACCCCCAACCTCAGCTTGCACTCAGAATCCCACCCTCAGCGTGCACTCGGATTCCCGCCCTCAGCGAAGGCTTGGACTCCCACCCTCAGTGGGCACTCGGATCCCCACCCTCCGCGAGCACACTGAGCCCCACCCTCAGTGTGCAGTCAGACTCCCACCCTCAGCGTGCACTCTGAATCCCAGCCTCAGTGTGCACTCGGACTCCCACCCTCAGCATGCACTCAGACTCCCACCCTCAGCGTGCACTCGGACTCCCACACTCAGCTTGCACTCTGGCTGCCACCCTCAGTGTGCACTCTGAGCCCTACTCTCAACGTGCACACTGACCCCCACCCTCAGTGTGCAGTCAGACTCCCACCCTCAGTGTGCAATCAGACACCCAAACACAGCCTGCACTCTGACTCCCACCCTCAGTGTGCACTTGGCACCCTACCATCAGCGTGCACTCTGACCCCCACTCTCAGCGTGCACTCTGACTCCCACCCTCAGTGTGCACTTGGCACCCTACCATCAGCGTGCACTCTGACCCCCACTCTCAGCGGGCACTCTGACTCCCACCCTCAGTGTGCACTCGAATTCCCACCCTCAATGAGGGCTGGGACTCCCACTCTCAGCGTGCACTCGGACTCCCACCCTCAGCGTGCACTCTGACTCCCACCCTCAGTGTGCACGCGAATTCCCACCCTCAATGAGGGCTGGGACTCCCACTCTCAGCGGGCACTCTGACTCCCACCCTCAGCGGGTAATCTGACTCCGCCCCTCAGCATGCACTCGAACCCCCAACCTCAGCCTGCACTCTGACTCCCACCCTCAGGTGCCCTCTGACTCCCACCCTCAGTGCGCAGTCTGAGCCCTTCCCTCAGCGGGCACTCTGACTCCCACCCTCAGTGTGCACTCGGACTCCCACCCTCAGCGTGTGCTCGGACTCCCACCCTCAGTGTGCACTCCGACTCCCCCCCTCAGTGTGCACTCTGACTCCCACCCTCAGCGGGTAATCTGACTCCGCCCCTCAGCATGCACTCGAACCCCCAACCTCAGCCTGCACTCTGACTCCCACCCTCAGTGCGCACTCTGAGCCCTTCCCTCAGGTGCACTCTGACTCCCACCCTCAGTGCGCACTCTGAGCCCTTCCCTCAGCGGGCACTCTGACTCGCACCCTCAGTGTACACTCGGACTCCCACCCTCAGCGTGCACTCGGACCTCCACCCTCAGCATGTGCCCGGACTCCCACCCTCAGTGTGCACTCCGACTCCCACCCTCAGTGTGCACTCTGACTCCCACCCTCAGCGTGCACTCTGACTCCCACCCTCAGCTGGTAATCTGACTCCGCCCCTCAGCATGCACTCGAACCCCCAACCTCAGCTTGCACTCAGAATCCCACCCTCAGCGTGCACTCGGATTCCCACCCTCAGCGAAGGCTAGGACTCCCACCCTCAGTGGGCACTCGGATCCCCACCCTCCGCGAGCACACTGAGCCCCACCCTCAGTGTGCAGTCAGACTCCCACCCTCAGCGTGCACTCTGAATCCCAGCCTCAGTGTGCACTCGGACTCCCACCCTCAGCGTGCACTCAGACTCCCACCCTCAGCGTGCACTCGGACTCCCACACTCAGCTTGCAATCGGACCCCCAACCTCAGCCTGCACTCTGACTCCCACCCTCAGGTGCACTCTGACTCCCAGCCTCAGTGTGCACTCGGACCCCCACCCTCAACGTGGGCTAGGACACCCACTCTCAGCGTGCACTCGGACTCCCACCCTCAGCGGGCACTCTGACTCTGCCCCTCAGCATGCACTCGCACCCCCACCCTCAGCTTGCACTCGGACTCCCAACCTCAGTGTGTGCCCGGACACCCACCCTCAGTGTGCACTCCCACTCCCACCATCAGCGTGCACTCTGACTCCCACCCTCAGCTTGCACTCTGACTCCCACCCTCAGCGGGTACTCTGACTCCGCCCCTCAGTGTGCACGCGAACCCCCAAACTCAGCTTGCACTCAGAATCCCACCCTCAGTGTGCACTCGGATTCCCACCCTCAGCGAGACCTAGGACTCCCACTCTCAGTGTACACTCGGATTCCCACCCTCAGCGAAGGCTAGGACTCCGACTCTCAGTGTGCACTCCGACTCCCACCCTCAGTGTGCACTCGGACTCCCACCCTCAGCGTGCACTCTGGCTGCCACCCTCAGTGTGCACTCTGATCCCTACCCTCAACGTGCACACTGACCCCCACCCTCAGTGTGCAGTCAGACTCCCACCCTCAGCGTGCAATCAGACACCCAAACACAGCCTGCACTCTGACTCCCACCCTCAGTGTGCACTTGGCACCCTACCATCAGCATGCACTCTGACCCCCACTCTCAGCGTGCACTCTGACTCCCAGCCTCAGTGTGCACTCTGAGCCCCACCCTCAGCGGGCACTCTGACTCCCAGCCTCAGTGTGCACTCTGACCCCCACCCTCAGCTTGCATTCAGAATCCCAACCTCAGCTTGCACTCGGACTCCCACCCTCAACGTGCGCCCAGACTCCCACCCTCAGTGTTCAATCTGGCTCCCACCCTCAGCGTGCACTTGGACTCACAGACTCAGTGTGCACTCTCACTCCCACCTTCAGCATGCACTCTGACTTCCACCCTCAGCATGCACTCGTACTCTCACCCTCAGCGAGCACTCTGACTCGCACCCTCAGTGGGCACTCGGACCCCCACCCTCAGCTTGCACTCAGAATCCCACCCTCAGCGTGCACTCGGACTCCCACCCTCAGCGAAGGCTAGGACTCCCACCCTCAGTGGGCACTCGGATCCCCACCCTCCGCGAGCACACTGAGCCCCACCCTCAGTGTGCAGTCAGACTCCCACCCTCAGCGTGCACTCTGAATCCCAGCCTCAGTGTGCACTCTGACTCCCAGCCTCAGTGTGCACTCGGACTCCCACCCTCAGCGTGCACTCGGACCCCCTCACTCAGCTTGCAATCGGACCCCCAACCTCAGCCTGCACTCTGACTCCCACCCTCAGGTGCACTCTGACTCCCACCCTCAGTGTGCACTCGGACCCCCAACTTCAGCTTGCACTCAGAATTCCACCCTCAGTGTGCACTCGGACCCCACACTCAGCTTGCAATCGGACCCCCAACCTCAGCCTGCACTCTGACTCCCACCCTCAGGTGCACTCTGACTCCCACCCTCAGTGTGCACTCGGACTCCCACCCTTAGCATGCACTCTGGCTGCCACCCTCAGTGTGCACTCTGAGCCCTACCCTCAACGTGCACACTGACCCCCACCCTCAGTGTGCAGTCAGACTCCCACCCTCAGCGTGCAATCAGACACCCAACCTCAGCCTGCACTCTGACTCCCACCCTCAGGTGCACTCTGACTCCCACCCTCAGTGTGCACTCGGACCCCCAACTTCAGCTTGCACTCAGAATTCCACCCTCAGTGTGCACTCGGACCCCCACACTCAACGAGGGCTAGGACACCCACTCTCAGCGTGCACTCGGACTCCCACCCTCAGCGGGCACTCTGACTCTACCCCTCAGCATGCACTCGCACCCCCACACTCAGCTTGCACTCGGGCTCCCAACCTCAGTGTGTGTCCGGACTCCCAACCTCAGTGTGCACTCCCACTCCCACCATCAGTGTGCACTCTGACTCCCACCCTCAGCTTGCACTCTGACTCCCACCCTCAGCGGGTACTCTGACTCCGCCCCTCAGCGTACACTCGAAACCGCAACCTCAGCTTGCACTCAGAATCCCACCCTCAGTGTGCACTCGGATTCCCACCCTCAGCGAGAGCTAGGACTCCCACTCTCAGAGTACACTTGGATTCCCACCCTGAGCGAGGGCTAGGACTCCCACTCTCAATGTGCACTCCGACTCCCACCCTCAGTGTGCACTCGGACTCCCACCCTCAGCATGCACTCTGGCTGCCACCCTCAGTGTGCACTCTGAGCCCTACCCTCAACATGCACACTGACCCCCACCCTCAGTGTGCAGTCAGACTCCCACCCTCAGCATGCACTCTGACTTCCACCCTTAGCGTTCACTGTAACTCCCACCCTCAGCGGGCACTCTGACTCGCACCCTCAGCGGGCACTCGGACCCCCACCCTCAGCTTGCACTCAGAATCCGACCCTCAGTGTGCACTCGGACTCCCACCCACAGTGTGCACTCTGGCTCCCACCCTCAGTGTGCAGTCAGACTCCCACACTCAGCGTGCAATCAGACACCCAAACCCAGCCTGCACTCTGACTCCCACCCTCAGCGTGCACTCTGACACCCACCCTCAGCGTGCACTCTGACTCCCAGCCTCAGTGTGCACTCTAACTCCCACCCTCAGCGGGCACTCTGATCCCCACCCTCAGCGGGCACTCTGACTCTGCCCCACAGCATGCACTCGCACCCCCACCCTCAGCTTGCACTCGGACTCCCAACCTCAGTGTGTGCCCGGACTCCCACCCTCAGTGTGCAATCCCACTCCCACCATCAGCGTGCACTCTGACTCCCACCCTCAGCTTGCACTTGGACTCACAGACTCAGTGTGCACTCTGACTCCCACCTTCAGCATGCACTCTGACTTCCACACTCAGCGTGCACTTGGACTCCCACCCTCAGCGAGCACTCTGACTCGCACCCTCAGCGGGCACTCGGACCCCCACCCTCAGCTTGCACTCAGAATCCCACCCTCAGCGTGCACTCGGATTCCCACCCTCAGCGAAGGCTAGGACTCCCACCCTCAGTGGGCACTCGGATCCCCACCCTCCGCGAAGGCAAGGACACCCAACCTCAGTGTGCACTCCCACTCCCACCATCAGTGTGCACTCTGACTCCCACCCTGAGCTTGCACTCAGAATCCCACGCTAAGCGTGCACTCGGATTCCCACCCTCAGCGAGGGCTAGGACTCCCACTCTCAGTGTACACTCGGATTCCCACCCACAGCGAAGGCTAGGACTCCCACTCTCAGTGTGCACTCCGACTCCCACCCTCAGTGTGCACTCGGACTCCCACCCTCAGCGTGCACTCTGGCTGCCACCCTCAGTGTGCACTCTGATCCCTACCCTCAACGTGCACACTGACCCCCACCCTCAGTGTGCAGTCAGACCCCCACCCTCAGCGTGCAATCAGACACCCAAACACAGCCTGCACTCTGACTCCCACCCTCAGTGTGCACTTGGCACCCCACCCTCAGCGTGCACTCTGACCCCCACTCTCAGCGTGCACTCTGACTCCCAGCCTCAGTGTGCACTCTGAGCCCCACCCTCAGCGTGCACTCTGACTCCCAGCCTCAGTGTGCACTCTGAGCCCCACCCTCAGCGGGCACTCTGACTCCCAGCCTCAGTGTGCACTCTGACCCCCACCCTCAGCTTGCACTCAGAATCCCAACCTCAGCTTGCACTCGGACTCCCACCCTCAACGTGAGCCCAGACTCCCACCCTCAGTGTTCAATCTGGCTCCCAGCCTCAACGCGCACTTGGACTCACAGACTCACTGTGCACTCTGACTCCCACCTTCAGCATGCACTCAGAATCCCACCCTCAGCGTGCACTCGGATTCCCACCCTCAGCGAAGGCTAGGACTCCCACCCTCTGTGGGCACTCGGATCCCCACCCTCCGCGAAGGCTAGGACACCCAACCTCAGTGTGCACTCCCACTCCTACCATCAGTGTGCACTCTGACTCCCACCCTCAGTTTGCACTCTGACTCCCACCCTCAGCGGGTACTCTGACTCCGCCCCTCAGCGTGCACTCGAACCCCCAACCTCAGCTTGCACTCAGAATCCCACCCTCAGTGTGCACTCGGATTCCCACCCTCAACGTGAGCTAGGAATCCCACTCTCAGCGTGCACTCGGACTCCTACCCTCAGCGTGCACTCTGACTCCCACCCTCAGTGGGTACTCTGAAACCGCCCCTCAGCGTGCACTCGAACCCCCAACCTCAGCTTGCACTCGGATTCCCACCCTCAGCGAGGGCTAGGGCTCCCACTCTCAGTGTGCACTCCGACTCCCACCCTCAGTGTGCACTCGGACTCCCACGCTCAGCATGCACTCTGGCTGCCACCCTCAGTGTGCACTCTGAGACCTACCCTCAACGTGCACACTGACCCCCACCCTCAGTGTGCAGTCAGACTCCCACCCTCAGCGTGCAATCAGACACCCAAACACAGCCTGCACTCTGACTCCCACCCTCAGTGTGCACTTGGCACCCTACCATCAGCGTGCACTCTGACCCCCACTCTCAGCGTGCACTCTGACTCCCAGCCTCAGTGTGCACTCTGAGCCCCACCCTCAGCGGGCACTCTGACTCCCAGCCTCAGTGTGCACTCTGACTCCCAGCCTCAGTGTGCACTCAGATCCCCAACCTCAGCATGCACTCAGAGTCCAACCTCAGCTTGCACTCGGACTCCCACCCTCAGCGTGCGCCCGGACTCCCACCCTCAGTGTGCACTCTGGCTCCCACCCTCAGCGTGCTCCTGAACTCACAGCCTCAATGTGCACTCTGACTCCCACCCTCAGCATGCACTCTGACTTCCACCCTTAGCGTGCACTGTAACTCCCACCCTCAGCGGCCACTCTGACTCGCACCCTCAGCGGGCACTCGGACCCCCACCCTCAGCTTGCACTCAGAATCCCACCTTCAGTGTGCACTCGGACTCCCACCCTCAGCGTGCACTCTGACTCCCACCCTCAGCGTGCACTCTGACTCCCAGCCTCAGTGTTCACTCTGAGTCCCACACTCAGTGTGCACTCGAACTCCCACCCTCAGCGTGCACTCTAACTCCCACCCTCAGTGGGCACTCTGACTCTGCCCCACAGCATGCACTCGCACCCCCACCCTGAGCTTGCACTCGGACTCCCACCCTCAGCGTGTATCGGACTCCCACCCTCAGTGTGCACTCTGACTCCCACCCTCAGCGGGAGGTCTGACTCCGCCCCTCAGCATGCACTCGAATCCCCAACCTCAGCTTGCACTCAGAATCCCACCCTCAGTGTGCACTCGGATTCCCACCCTCAGCGAGGGCTAGGACTCCCACCCTCAGTGTGCACTCGGATCCCCACCCTCCGCGAGCACACTGAGCCCCACCCTCAGTGTGCAGTCAGACTCCCACCCTCAGCGTGCACTCTGAATACCAGCCTCAGTGTGCACTCTGACCCCCAGCCTCAGTGTGCACTCGGACCCCCACACTCAGCTTGCAATCGGACCCCCAACCTCAGCCTGTACTCTGACTCCCACCCTCAGGTGCACTCTGACTCCCAGCCTCAGTGTGCATTCGGATCCCCACCTTCAGCTTGCACTCAGAATCCCACCTTCAGTGTGCACTCGGATTCCCACCCTCAACATGGGCTAGGACTCCCACTCTCAGCGTGCACTCGGACTCCCACCCTCAGCGTGCACTCTGACTCCCACCCTCAGTGGGTACTCTGACACCGCCCCTCAGCGTGCACTCGAACCCCCAACCTCAGCTTGCACTCAGAATCCCATGCTCAGCGTGCACTCGGATTCCCACCCTCAGCGAGGGCTCGGACTGCCACTCTCAGTGTGCACTCGGATTCCCACCCTCAGCGAGGGCTAGGACTCCCACCCTCAGCGTGCACTCTGGCTGCCACCCTCAGTGTGCACTCTGAGCCCTACCCTCAACGTGCACACTGACCCCCACCCTCAGTGTGCAGTCAGACTCCCACACTCAGCATGTAATCATACACTCAAACACAGCCTGCACTCTGACTCCCACCCTCAGTGTGCAGTCAGACTCCCACACTCAGCGAGCAATCAGACAACCAAACTCAACCTGCACTCTGACTCCCACCCTTAGTGTGCACTTGGCAGCCCACCCTCAGCGTGCACTCTGACTCCCACCCTCAGCGTGCACTCTGACTCCCAGCCTCAGTGTGCACTCTGAGTCCCACACTCAGTGTGCACTCGGACTCCCACCCTCTGCGTGCACTCTAACTCCCACCCTCAGCGGGCACTCTGAATCCCACCCTCAGCGGGCACTCTGACTCTGCCCCACAGCATGCACTCGCACCCCCACCCTGAGCTTGCACTCAGAATCCCACGCTCAGCGTGCACTCGGACTCCCACCCTCAGTGTGCACTCTGACTCCCACCCTCAGCGGGAAATCTGACTCCGCCCCTCAGCATGCACTCGAATCCCCAACCTCAGCTTGCACTCAGAATCCCACCCTCAGCGTGCCCTCGGATTCCCACCCTCAGCGAAGGCTAAGACTCCCACTCTCAGTGTGCACACGGATTCCCACCCTCAGCGAGGGCTAGGACTCCCACCCTCAGTGTGCACTCGGATCCCCACCCTCCGCGAGCACACTGAGCCCCACCCTCAGTGTGCAGTCAGACTCCCACCCTCAGCGTGCACTCTGAATACCATCATCAGTGTGCACTCTGACCCCCAGCCTCAGTGTGCACTCAGAATCCCACCCTCAGCGTGCACTCGGATTCCCACCCACAGCGAAGGCGAAGACTCCCACTCTCAGTGTGCACTCGGATTCCCACCCTCAGCGAGGGCTAGGACTCCCACCCTCAGTGTGCACTCGGATCCCCACCCTCCGCGAGCACACTGAGCCCCACCCTCAGTGTGCAGTCAGACTCCCACCCTCAGCGTGCACTCTGAATACCATCATCAGTGTGCACTCTGACCCCCAGCCTCAGTGTGCACTCGGACTCCCACCCTCAGCGTGCACTCGGTCCCCCACACTCAGCTTGCAATCGGACCCCCAACCTCAGCCTGTACTCTGACTCACACCCTCAGGTGCACTCTGTCTCCCAGCCTCAGTGTGCATTCGGACCCCCCCTTCAGCTTGCACTCAGAATCCCACCCTCAGTGTGCACTCGGATTCCCACCCTCAACGTGAGCTAGGAATCCCACTCTCAGCGTGCACTCGGATTCCTACCCTCAGCGTGCACTCTGACTCCCACCCTCAGTGGGTACTCTGAAACCGCCCCTCAGCGTGCACTCGAACCCCCAACCTCAGCTTGCACTCAGAATCCCACGCTCAGCATGCACTCGGATTCCCACCCTCAGCGAGGGCTAGGACCCCCACTCTCAGTGTGCACTCAGATTCCCACCCTCAGTGTGCACTCTGGCTGCCACCCTCAGTGTGCACTCTGAGCCCTACCCTCAACGTGCACACTGACCCCCACCCTCAGTGTGCAGTCAGACTCCCACCCTCAGCGTGCAATCAGACACCCAAACTCAGCCTGCACTCTGACTCCCACCCTTAGTGTGCACTTGGCACCCCACCCTCAGCGTGCACTCTGACTCCCACCCTCAGCGTGCACTCTGACTCCCAGCCTCAGTGTTCACTCTGAGTCCCACACTCAGTGTGCACTCGAACTCCCACCCTCAGCGTGCACTCTAACTCCCACCCTCAGCGGGCACTCTGACTCTGCCCCACAGCATGCACTCGCACCCCCACCCTGAGCTTGCACTCGGACTCCCACCCTCAGCGTGTATCGGACTCCCACCCTCAGTGTGCACTCTGACTCCCACCCTCAGCGGGAAGTCTGACTCCGCCCCTCAGCATGCACTCGAATCCCCAACCTCAGCTTGCACTCAGAATCCCACCCTCAGCGTGCACTCGGATTCGCACCCTCAGCGAAGGCTAGGACTCCCACTCTCAGTGTGCACTCGGATTCCCACCCTCAGCGAGGGCTAGGACTCCCACTCTCAGTGTGCACTCGGATCCCCACCCTCCGCGAGCACACTGAGCCCCACCCTCAGTGTGCAGTCAGACTCCCACCCTCAGCGTGCACTCTGAATACCAGCCTCAGTGTGCACTCTGACCCCCAGCCTCAGTGTGCACTCGGACTCCCACCCTCAGCGTGCACTCGGACCGCCACACTCAGCTTGCAATCGGACCCCCAACCTCAGCCTGTACTCTGACTCCCACCCTCAGGTGCACTCTGACTCCCATCCTCAGTGTGCATTCGGACCCCCAACTTCAGCTTGCACTCAGAATCCCACCTTCAGTGTGCACTCGGATTCCCACCCTCAACATGGGCTAGGACTCCCACTCTCAGCGTGCACTCGGACACCCACCCTCAGCGTGCACTCTGACTCCCACCCTCAGTGGGTACTCTGACACCGCCCCTCAGCGTGCACTCGAACCCCCAACATCAGCTTGCACTCAGAATCCCATGCTCAGCGTGCACTCGGATTCCCACCCTCAGCGAGGGCTCGGACTGCCACTCTCAGTGTGCACTCGGATTCCCACCCTCAGCGAGGGCTAGGACTCCCACCCTCAGCGTGCACTCTGGCTGCCACCCTCAGTGTGCACTCTGAGCCCTACCCTCAACGTGCACACTGACCCCCACCCTCAGTGTGCAGTCAGACTCCCACACTCAGCGTGTAATCAGACACTCAAACACAGCCTGCACTCTGACTCCCACCCTCAGTGTGCAGTCAGACTCCCACACTCAGCGAGCAATCAGACAACCAAACTCAGCCTGCACTCTGACTCCCACCCTTAGTGTGCACTTGGCAGCCCACCCTCAGCGTGCACTCTGACTCCCACCCTCAGCGTGCACTCTGACTCCCAGCCTCAGTGTGCACTCTGAGTCCCACACGCAGTGTGCACTCGGACTCCCACCCTCAGCGTGCACTCTAACTCCCACCCTCAGCGGGCACTCTGACTCCCACCCTCAGCGGGCACTCTGACTCTGCCCCACAGCATGCACTCGCACCCCCACCCTGAGCTTGCACTCAGAATCCCACGCTCAGCGTGCACTCGGACTCCCACCCTCAGTGTGCACTCTGACTCCCACCCTCAGCGGGAAATCTGACTCCGCCCCTCAGCATGCACTCGAATCCCCAAGCTCAGCTTGCACTCAGAATCCCACCCTCAGCGTGCACTCGGATTCCCACCCTCAGCGAAGGCTAAGACTCCCACTCTCAGTGTGCACTCGGATTCCCACCCTCAGCGAGGGCTAGGACTCCCACCCTCAGTGTGCACTCGGATCCCCACCCTCCGCGAGCACACTGAGCCCCACCCTCAGTGTGCAGTCAGACTCCCACCCTCAGCGTGCACTCTGAATACCATCATCAGTGTGCACTCTGACCCCCAGCCTCAGTGTGCACTCGGACTCCCACTCTCAGCGTGCACTCGGTCCCCCACACTCAGCTTGCAATCGGATCCCCAACGTCAGCCTGTACTCTGACTCCCACCCTCAGGTGCACTCTGTCTCCCAGCCTCAGTGTGCATTCGGACCCCCACCCTCAGCTTGCACTCAGAATCCCACCCTCAGTGTGCACTCGGATTCCCACCCTCAACGTGAGCTAGGAATCCCACTCTCAGCGTGCACTCGGACTCCTACCCTCAGCGTGCACTCTGACTCCCACCCTCAGTGGGTACTCTGAAACCGCCCCTCAGCGTGCACTCGAACCCCCAACCTCAGCTTGCACTCAGAATCCCACGCTCAGCGTGCACTCGGATTCCCACCCTCAGCGAGGGCTAGGACTCCCACTCTCAGTGTGCACTCAGATTCCCACCCTCAGCGAGGGCTAGGGCTCCCACTCTCAGTGTGCACTCGGACTCCCACCCTCAGCGTGCACTCGGACTCCCACCCTCAGCATGCACTCTGGCTGCCACCCTCAGTGTGTACTCTGAGCCCTACCCTCAACGTGCACACTGACCCCCACCCTCAGTGTGCAGTCAGACTCCCACCCTCAGCGTGCAATCAGACACCCAAACACAGCCTGCACTCTGACTCCCACCCTCAGTGTGCACTTGGCACCCTGCCATCAGCGTGCACTCTGACCCCCACTCTCAGCGTGCACTCTGACTCCCAGCCTCAGTGTGCACTCTGAGCCCCACCCTCAGCGGGCACTCTGACTCCCAGCCTCAGTGTGCACTCAGATCCTCAACCTCAGCATGCACTCAGAATCCAACCTCAGCTTGCAATCGGACCCCCAACCTCAGCCTGTACTCTGACTCCCACCCTCAGGTGCACTCTGACTCCCAGCCTAAGTGTGCATTCGGACCCCCACCTTCAGCTTGCACTCAGATCCCCACCCTCAGCTTGCACTCAGAATCCCAACCTCAGCTTGCACTCGGACTCCCACCCTCAGCGTGCGCCCGGACTCCCACCCTCAGTGTGCACTCTGGCTCCCACCCTCAGCGTGCTTCTGGACTCACAGCCTCAATGTGCACTCTGACTCCCACACTCAGCATGCACTCTGACTCCCACCCTTAGTGTGCACTTGGCAGCCCACCCTCAGCGTGCACTCTGACTCCCACCCTCAGCGTGCACTCTGACTCCCAGCCTCAGTGTGCACTCTGAGTCCCACACTCAGTGTGCACTCGGACTCCCACCGTCAGCGTGCACTCTAACTCCCACCCTCAGCGGGCACTCTGACTCCCACCCTCAGCGGGCACTCTGACTCTGCCCCACAGCATGCACTCGCACCCCCACCCTGAGCTTGCACTCAGAATCCCACGCTCAGCGTGCACTCGGACTCCCACCCTCAGTGTGCACTCTGACTCCCACCCTCAGCGGGAAATCTGACTCCGCCCCTCAGCATGCACTCGAATCCCCAACCTCAGCTTGCACTCAGAATCCCACCCTCAGCGTGCACTTGGATTCCCACCCTCAGCGAAGGCTAAGACTCCCACTCTCAGTGTGCACTCGGATTCCCACCCTCAGCGAGGGCTAGGACTCCCACCCTCAGTGTGCACTCGGATCCCCACCCTCCGCGAGCACACTGAGCCCCACCCTCAGTGTGCAGTCAGACTCCCACCCTCAGCGTGCACTCTGAATACCATCATCAGTGTGCACTCTGACCCCCAGCCTCAGTGTGCACTCGGACTCCCACCCTCAGCGTGCACTCGGTCCCCCACACTCAGCTTGCAATCGGATCCCCAACGTCAGCCTGTACTCTGACTCCCACCCTCAGGTGCACTCTGTCTCCCAGCCTCAGTGTGCATTCGGACCCCCACCTTCAGCTTGCACTCAGAATCCCACCCTCAGTGTGCACTCGGATTCCCACCCTCAACGTGAGCTAGGAATCCCACTCTCAGCGTGCACTCGGACTCCTACCCTCAGCGTGCACTCTGACTCCCACCCTCAGTGGGTACTCTGAAACCGCCCCTCAGCGTGCACTCGAACCCCCAACCTCAGCTTGCACTCAGAATCCCACGCTCAGCGTGCACTCGGATTCCCACCCTCAGCGAGGGCTAGGACTCCCACTCTCAGTGTGCACTCAGATTCCCACCCTCAGCGAGGGCTCGGGCTCCCACTCTCAGTGTGCACTCCGACTCCCACCCTCAGTGTGCACTCGGACTCCCACCCTCAGCATGCACTCTGGCTGCCACCCTCAGTGTGCACTCTGAGCCCTACCCTCAACGTGCACACTGACCCCCACCCTCAGTGTGCACTCGGACTCCCACCCTCAGCGTGCACTCTGACTCCCACCCTCAGCGGGAAATCTGACTCCGCCCCTCAGCATGCACTCGAATCCCCAACCTCAGCTTGCACTCAGAATCCCACCCTCAGCGTGCACTTGGATTCCCACCCTCAGCGAAGGCTAAGACTCCCACTCTCAGTGTGCACTCGGATTCCCACCCTCAGCGAGTGCTAGGACTCCCACCCTCAGTGTGCACTCGGATCCCCACCCTCCGCGAGCACACTGAGCCCCACCCTCAGTGTGCAGTCAGACTCCCACCCTCAGCGTGCACTCTGAATACCATCATCAGTGTGCACTCTGACCCCCAGCCTCAGTGTGCACTCGGACTCCCACCCTCAGCGTGCACTCGGTCCCCCACACTCAGCTTGCAATCGGATCCCCAACGTCAGCCTGTACTCTGACTCCCACCCTCAGGTGCACTCTGTCTCCCAGCCTCAGTGTGCATTCGGACCCCCACCTTCAGCTTGCACTCAGAATCCCACCCTCAGTGTGCACTCGGATTCCCACCCTCAACGTGAGCTAGGAATCCCACTCTCAGCGTGCACTCGGACTCCTACCCTCAGCGTGCACTCTGACTCCCACCCTCAGTGGGTACTCTGAAACCGCCCCTCAGCGTGCACTCGAACCCCCAACCTCAGCTTGCACTCAGAATCCCACGCTCAGCGTGCACTCGGATTCCCACCCTCAGCGAGGGCTAGGACTCCCACTCTCAGTGTGCACTCAGATTCCCACCCTCAGCGAGGGCTCGGGCTCCCACTCTCAGTGTGCACTCCGACTCCCACCCTCAGTGTGCACTCGGACTCCCACCCTCAGCATGCACTCTGGCTGCCACCCTCAGTGTGCACTCTGAGCCCTACCCTCAACGTGCACACTGACCCCCACCCTCAGTGTGCACTCGGACTCCCACCCTCAGCGTGCACTCTAACTCCCACCCTCAGCGGGCACTCTGACTCTGCCCCACAGCATGCACTCGCACCCCCACCCTGAGCTTGCACTCAGAATCCCACGCTCAGCGTGCACTCGGACTACAACCCTCAGTGTGCACTCTGACTCCCACCCTCAGCGGGAAATCTGACTCCGCCCCTCAGCATGCACTCGAATCCCCAACCTCAGCTTGCACTCAGAATCCCACCCTCAGCGTGCACTTGGATTCCCACCCTCAGCGAGGGCTAGGACTCCCACTCTCAGTGTGCACTCAGATTCCCACCCTCAGCGAGGGCTCGGGCTCCCACTCTCAGTGTGCACTCCGACTCCCACCCTCAGTGTGCACTCGGACTCCCACCCTCAGCATGCACTCTGGCTGCCACCCTCAGTGTGCACTCTGAGCCCTACCCTCAACGTGCACACTGACCCCCACCCTCAGTGTGCACTCGGACTCCCACCCTCAGCGTGCACTCTGACTCCCACCCTCAGCGGGAAATCTGACTCCGCCCCTCAGCATGCACTCGAATCCCCAACCTCAGCTTGCACTCAGAATCCCACCCTCAGCGTGCACTTGGATTCCCACCCTCAGCGAAGGCTAAGACTCCCACTCTCAGTGTGCACTCGGATTCCCACCCTCAGCGAGGGCTAGGACTCCCACCCTCAGTGTGCACTCGGATCCCCACCCTTCCGCGAGCACACTGAGCCCCACCCTCAGTGTGCAGTCAGACTCCCACCCTCAGCGTGCACTCTGAATACCATCATCAGTGTGCACTCTGACCCCCAGCCTCAGTGTGCACTCGGACTCCCACCCTCAGCGTGCACTCGGTCCCCCACACTCAGCTTGCAATCGGATCCCCAACGTCAGCCTGTACTCTGACTCCCACCCTCAGGTGCACTCTGTCTCCCAGCCTCAGTGTGCATTCGGACCCCCACCTTCAGCTTGCACTCAGAATCCCACCCTCAGTGTGCACTCGGATTCCCACCCTCAACGTGAGCTAGGAATCCCACTCTCAGCGTGCACTCGGACTCCTACCCTCAGCGTGCACTCTGACTCCCACCCTCAGTGGGTACTCTGAAACCGCCCCTCAGCGTGCACTCGAACCCCCAACCTCAGCTTGCACTCAGAATCCCACGCTCAGCGTGCACTCGGATTCCCACCCTCAGCGAGGGCTAGGACTCCCACTCTCAGTGTGCACTCAGATTCCCACCCTCAGCGAGGGCTCGGGCTCCCACTCTCAGTGTGCACTCCGACTCCCACCCTCAGTGTGCACTCGGACTCCCACCCTCAGCATGCACTCTGGCTGCCACCCTCAGTGTGCACTCTGAGCCCTACCCTCAACGTGCACACTGACCCCCACCCTCAGTGTGCACTCGGACTCCCACCCTCAGCGTGCACTCTAACTCCCACCCTCAGCGGGCACTCTGACTCTGCCCCACAGCATGCACTCGCACCCCCACCCTGAGCTTGCACTCAGAATCCCACGCTCAGCGTGCACTCGGACTCCCACCCTCAGTGTGCACTCTGACTCCCACCCTCAGCGGGAAATCTGACTCCGCCCCTCAGCATGCACTCGAATCCCCAACCTCAGCTTGCACTCAGAATCCCACCCTCAGCGTGCACTTGGATTCCCACCCTCAGCGAAGGCTAAGACTCCCACTCTCAGTGTGCACTCGGATTCCCACCCTCAGCGAGGGCTAGGACTCCCACCCTCAGTGTGCACTCGGATCCCCACCCTCCGCGAGCACACTGAGCCCCACCCTCAGTGTGCAGTCAGACTCCCACCCTCAGCGTGCACTCTGAATACCATCATCAGTGTGCACTCTGACCCCCAGCCTCAGTGTGCACTCGGACTCCCACCCTCAGCGTGCACTCGGTCCCCCACACTCAGCTTGCAATCGGATCCCCAACGTCAGCCTGTACTCTGACTCCCACCCTCAGGTGCACTCTGTCTCCCAGCCTCCGTGTGCATTCGGACCCCCACCTTCAGCTTGCACTCAGAATCCCACCCTCAGTGTGCACTCGGATTCCCACCCTCAACGTGAGCTAGGAATCCCACTCTCAGCGTGCACTCGGACTCCTACCCTCAGCGTGCACTCTGACTCCCACCCTCAGTGGGTACTCTGAAACCGCCCCTCAGCGTGCACTCGAACCCCCAACCTCAGCTTGCACTCAGAATCCCACGCTCAGCGTGCACTCGGATTCCCACCCTCAGCGAGGGCTAGGACTCCCACTCTCAGTGTGCACTCAGATTCCCACCCTCAGCGAGGGCTCGGGCTCCCACTCTCAGTGTGCACTCCGACTCCCACCCTCAGTGTGCACTCGGACTCCCACCCTCAGCATGCACTCTGGCTGCCACCCTCAGTGTGCACTCTGAGCCCTACCCTCAACGTGCACACTGACCCCCACCCTCAGTGTGCACTCGGACTCCCACCCTCAGCGTGCACTCTAACTCCCACCCTCAGCGGGCACTCTGACTCTGCCCCACAGCATGCACTCGCACCCCCACCCTGAGCTTGCACTCAGAATCCCACGCTCAGCGTGTACTCGGACTCCCACCCTCAGTGTGCACTCTGACTCCCACCCTCAGCGGGAAATCTGACTCCGCCCCTCAGCATGCACTCGAATCCCCAACCTCAGCTTGCACTCAGAATCCCACCCTCAGCGTGCACTCGGATTCCCACCCTCAGCGAAGGCTAAGACTCCCACTCTCAGTGTGCACTCGGATTCCCACCCTCAGCGAGGGCTAGGACTCCCACCCTCAGTGTGCACTCGGATCCCCACCCTCCGCGAGCACACTGAGCCCCACCCTCAGTGTGCAGTCAGACTCCCACCCTCAGCGTGCACTCTGAATACCATCATCAGTGTGCACTCTGACCCCCAGCCTCAGTGTGCACTCGGACTCCCACGCTCAGCGTGCACTCGGTCCCCCACACTCAGCTTGCAATCGGACCCCCAACCTCAGCCTGTACTCTGACTCCCACCCTCAGGTGCACTCTGTCTCCCAGCCTCAGTGTGCATTCGGACCCCCACCTTCAGCTTGCACTCAGAATCCCATCCTCAGTGTGCACTCGGATTCCCACCCTCAACGTGAGCTAGGAATCCCACTCTCAGCGTGCACTCGGACTCCTACCCTCAGCGTGCACTCTGACTCCCACCCTCAGTGGGTACTCTGAAACCGCCCCTCAGCTTGCACTCAGAATCCCACGCTCAGCGTGCACTCGGATTCCCACCCTCAGCGAGGGCTAGGACTCCCACTCTCAGTGTGCACTCCGAGTCCCACCCTCAGTGTGCACTCGGATCCCACCCTCAGCATGCACTCTGGCTGCCACCCTCAGTGTGCACTCTGAGCCCTACCCTCAACGTGCACACTGACCCCCACCCTCAGTGTGCAGTCAGACTCCCACCCTCAGCGTGCAATCAGACACCCAAACACAGCCTGCACTCTGACTCCCACCCTTAGTGTGCACTTGGCAGCCCACCCTCAGCGTGCACTCTGACTCCCACCCTCAGCGTGCACTCTGACTCCCAGCCTCAGTGTGCACTCTGAGTCCCACACTCAGTGTGCACTCGGACTCCCACCCTCAGCGTGCACTCTAACTCCCACCCTCAGCGGGCACTCTGACTCCCACCCTCAGCGGGCACTCTGACTCTGCCCCACAGCATGCACTCGCACCACCACCCTGAGCTTGCACTCAGAATCCCAACTCAGCATGCACTCGGATTCCCACCTCAGCGAGGGCTAGGACTCCCACTCTCAGTGTACACTCGGATTCCCACCCTCAGCGAAGGCTAGGACTCCCACTCTCAGTGTGCACTCCGACTCCCACCCTCAGTGTGCACTCGGACTCCCACCCTCAGCGTGCACTCTGGCTGCCACCCTCAGTGTGCACTCTGATCCCTACCCTCAACGTGCACACTGACCCCCACCCTCAGTGTGCAGTCAGACTCCCACCCTCAGCGTGCAATCAGACACCCAAACACAGCCTGCACTCTGACTCCCACCCTCAGTGTGCACTTGGCACCCTACCATCAGCGTGCACTCTGACCCCCACTCTCAGCGTGCACTCTGACTCCCAGCCTCAGTGTGCACTCTGAGCCCCACCCTCAGCGTGCACTCTGACTCCCAGCCTCAGTGTGCACTCTGAGCCCCACCCTCAGCGGGCACTCTGACTCCCACCCTCAGTGTGCACTCCCACTCCCACCATCAGCGTGCACTCTGACTCCCACCCTCAGCTTGCACTTGGACTCACAGACTCAGTGTGCACTCTGACTACCACCTTCAGCATGCACTCTGACTTCCACCCTCAGCGTGCACTTGGACTCCCACCCTCAGCGAGCACTCTGACTCGCACCCTCAGCGGGCACTCGGACCCCCACCCTCAGCTTGCACTCAGAATCCCACGCTCAGCGTGCACTCGGATTCCCACCCTCAGCGAAGTGAGGACTCCCACCCTCAGTGGGCACTCGGATCCCCACCCTCCGCGAAGGCTAGGACACCCAACCTCAGTGTGCACTCCCACTCCCACCATCAGTGTGCACTCTGACTCCCACCCTCAGCTTGCACTCTGACTCCCACCCTCAGCGGGTACTCTGACTCCGCCCCTCAGCGTGCACTCGAACCCCCAACCTCAGCTTGCACTCAGAATCCCACCCTCAGTGTGCACTCGGATTCCCACCCTCAGCGAGAGCTAGGACTCCCACTCTCAGTGTACACTCGGATTCCCACCCTGAGCGAGGGCTAGGACTCCCACTCTCAGTGTGCAATCCGACTCCCACCCTCAGTGTGCACTCGGACACCCACCCTCAGCATGCACTCTGGCTGCCACCCTCAGTGTGCACTCTGAGCCCTACCCTCAACGTGCACACTGACCCCCACCCTCAGTGTGCAGTCAGACTCCCACCCTCAGCGTGCAATCAGACACCCAAACACAGCCTGCACTCTGACTCCCACCCTCAGTGTGCACTTGGCACCCTACCATCAGCGTGCACTCTGACCCCCACTCTCAGCGTGCACTCTGACTCCCAGCCTCAGTGTGCACTCTGAGCACCACCCTCAGCGTGCACTCTGACTCCCAGCCTCAGTGTGCACTCTGAGCCCCACCCTCAGCGGGCACTCTAACTCCCAGCCTCAGTGTGCACTCAGACCCCCACCCTCAGCTTGCACTCAGAATCCCAACCTCAGCTTGCAATCGGACTCCCACCCTCAGCATGCGCCCAGACTCCCACCCTCTGTGTTCACTCTGGCTCCCACCCTCAGCGTGCACTTGGACTCACAGACTCAGTGTACACTCTGACTCCCACCCTCAGCGTGCACTCTGAATACCAGCCTCAGTGTGCACTCTGACCCCCAGCCTCAGTGTGCACTCGGGCTCCCACCCTCAGCATGCACTCTGACTTCCACCCTTAGCGTGCACTGTAACTCCCACCCTCAGCGGGCACTCTGACTCGCACCCTCAGCGGGCACTCGGACCCCCACCCTCAGCTTGCACTCAGAATCCCACCCTCAGTGTGCACTCGGACTCCCACCCTCAGTGTGCACTCTGGCTCCCACCCTCAGTGTGCAGTCAGACTCCCACACTCAGCGAGCAATCAGACAACCAAACTCAGCCTGCACTCTGACTCCCACCCTTAGTGTGCACTTGGCAGCCCACCCTCAGCGTGCACTCTGACTCCCACCCTCAGCGTGCACTCTGACTCCCAGCCTCAGTGTGCACTCTGAGTCCCACAATCAGTGTGCACTCGGATTCCCACCCTCAGCGTGCACTCTAACTCCCACCCTCAGCGGGCACTCTGACTCCCACCCTCAGCGGGGACTCTGACTCTGCCCCACAGCATGCACTCGCACCCCCACCTGAGCTTGCACTCAGAATCCCACGCTCAGCGTGCACTCGGACTCCCACCCTCAGTGTGCACTCTGACTCCCACCCTCAGCGGGAAACCTGACTCCACCCCTCAGAATGCACTTGAATCCCCAACCTCAGCTTGCACTCAGAATCCCACCCTCAGCGTGCACTCGGATTCCCACCCTCAGCGAGGGCTAGGACTCCCACCCTCAGTGTGCACTCGGATCCCCACCCTCCGCGAGCACACTGAGCCCCACCCTCAGTGTGCAGTCAGACTCCCACCTTCAGCGTGCACTCTGAATACCATCATCAGTGTGCACTCTGACCCCCAGCCTCAGTGTGCACTCGGACTCCCACCCTCAGCGTGCACTCGGTCCCCCACATTCAGCTTGCAATCGGACCCCCAACCTCAGCCTGTACTCTGACTCCCACCCTCAGGTGCACTCTGTCTCCCAGCCTCAGTGTGCATTCGGACCCCCACCTTCAGCTTGCACTCAGAATCCCACCCTCAGTGTGCACTCGGATTCCCACCCTCAACGTGAGCTAGGAATCCCACTCTCAGCGTGCACTCGGACTCCCACCCTCAGCGTGCACTCTGACTCCCACCCTCAGTGGGTACTCTGAAACCGCCCCTCAGCGTGCACTCGAACCCCCAACCTCAGCTTGCACTCAGAATCCCACGCTCAGCATGCACTCGGATTCCCACCCTCAGCGAGGGCTAGGACTCCCACTCTCAGTGTGCACTCAGATTCCCACCCTCAGCGAGGGCTAGGGCTCCCACTCTCAGTGTGCACTCCGACGCCCACCCTCAGTGTGCACTCGGACTCCCACCCTCAGCTTGCACTCTGGCTGCCACCCTCAGTGTGCACTCTGAGCCCTACCCTCAACGTGCACACTGACCCCCACCCTCAGTGAGCAGTCAGACTCCCACCCTCAGCGTGCAATCAGACACCCAAACACAGCCTGCACTCTGACTCCCACCCTCAGTGTGCACTTGGCACCCTACCATCAGCGTGCACTCTGACCCCCACTCTCAGCGTGCACTCTGACTCCCAGCCTCAGTGTGCACTCAGATCCCCAACCTCAGCATGCACTCAGAATCCAATCTCAGATTGCTCTCGGACTCCCACCCTCAGCGTGCGCCCGGACTCCCACCCTCAGTGTGCACTCTGGCTCCCACCCTCAGCGTGCTCCTGAACTCACAGCCTCAATGTGCACTCTGACTCCCACCCTCAGCATGCACTCTGACTTCCACCCTTAGCGTGCACTGTAACTCCCACCCTCAGCGGGCACTCTGACTCGCACCCTCAGCGGGCACTCGGACCCCCACCCTCAGCTTGCACTCAGAATCCCACCCTCAGTGTGCACTCGGACTCCCACCCTCAGCGTGCAATCAGACAACCAAACACAGCCTGCACTCTGACTCCCACCCTCAGTGTGCACTTGGCACCCTACCATCAGCGTGCACTCTGACCCCCACTCTCAGCGTGCACTCTGACTCCCAGCCTCAGTGTGCACTCTGAGCCCCACCCTCAGCGGGCACTCTGACTCCCAGCCTCAGTGTGCACTCGGACTCCCACCCTCAGCATGCACTCAGAATCCAACCTCAGCTTGCAATCGGACCCTCAACCTCAGCCTGTACTCTGACTCCCACCCTCAGGTGCACTCTGACTCCCACCCTAAGTGTGCATTCGGACCCCCACCTTCAGCTTGCACTCAGATCCCCACCCTCAGCTTGCACTCAGAATCGCAACCTCAGCTTGCACTCGGACTCCCAACCTCAGCGTGCGCCCGGACACCCACCCTCAGTGTGCACTCTGGCTCCCACCTTCAGCGTGCTTCTGGACTCACAGCCTCAATGTGCACTCTGACTCCCACACTCAGCATGCACGCTGACTTCCACCCTTAGCGTGCACTGTAACTCCCACCCTCAGCGGGCACTCTGACTCGCACCCTCAGCGGGCACTTGGACCCCCACCCTCAGCTTGCACTCAGAATCCAACCCTCAGTGTGCACTCGGACTCCCACCCTCAGCGTGCACTTGGCAGCCCACCCTCAGCGTGCACTCTGACTCCCACCCTCAGCGTGCACTCTGACTCCCAGCCTCAGTGTGCACTCTGAGTCCCACACTCAGTGTGCACTTGGCAGCCCACCCTCAGCGTGCACTCTGACTCCCACCCTCAGCGTGCACTCTGACTCCCAGCCTCAGTGTGCACTCAGAATCCCACGCTCAGCGTGCACTCGGATTCCCACCCTCAGCGAGGGCTAGGACTCCCACTCTCAGTGTACACTCGGATTCCCACCCTCAGCGAAGGCTAGGACTCCCACTCTCAGTGTGCACTCCGACTCCCACCCTCAGTGTGCACTCGGACTCCCACCCTCAGCGTGCACTCTAACTCCCACCCTCAGCGGGCACTCTGACTCCCACCCTCAGTGGGCACTCTGACTCTGCCCCACAGCATGCACTCGCACCCCCACCCTGAGCTTGCACTCAGAATCCCACGCTCAGCGTGCACTCGGATTCCCACCCTCAGCGAGGGCTAGGACTCCCACTCTCAGTGTACACTCGGATTCCCACCCTCAGCGAAGGCTAGGACTCCCACTCTCAGTGTGCACTCCGTCTCCCACCCTCAGTGTGCACTCGGACTCCCACCCTCAGCGTGCACTCTGGCTGCCACCCTCTGTGTGCACTCTGATCCCTACCCTCAACGTGCACACTGACCCCCACCCTCAGTGTGCAGTCAGACTCCCACCCTCAGCGTGCAATCAGACACCCAAACACAGCCTGCATTCTGACTCCCACCCTCAGTGTGCACTTGGCACCCTACCATCAGCATGCACTCTGAGCCCCACCCTCAGCGTGCACTCTGACTCCCAGCCTCAGTGTGCACTCTGAGCCCTACCCTCAGCGGGCACTCTGACTCCCAGCTTCAGTGTGCACTCCCACCCCCACCCTCAGCTTGCACTCAGAATCCCAACCTCAGCTTGCACTCGGACTCCCACCCTCAACGTGCGCCCAGACTCCCACCCTCAGTGTTCAATCTGGCTCCCACCCTCAGCGTGCACTTGGACTCACAGACTCAGTGTGCACTCTGACTCCCACCATCAGCATGCACTCAGAATCCCACCCTCAGCGTGCACTCGGATTCCCACCCTCAGCGAAGGCTAGGACTCCCACCCTCAGTGGGCACTCGGATCCCCACCCTCCGCGAAGGCTAGGACACCCAACCTCAGTGTGCACTCCCACTCCCACCATCAGTGTGCACTCTGACTCCCACCCTCAGTTTGCACTCTGACTCCCACCCTCAGCGGGTACTCTGACTCCGCCCCTCAGCGTGCACTCGAAACCCCAACCTCAGCTTGCACTCAGAATCCCACCCTCAGTGTGCACTCGGATTCCCACCCTCAGCGAGAGCTAGGACTCCCACTCTCAGTGTACACTCGGATTCCCACCCTGAGCGAGGGCTAGGACTCCCACTCTCAGTGTGCACTCCGACTCCCACCCTCAGTGTGCACTCGGACTCCCACCCTCAGCGTGCACTCTGGCTGCCACCCTCAGTGTGCAGTCAGACTCCCACACTCAGCGTGCAATCAGACACTCAAACACAGCCTGCACTCTGACTCCCACCCTCAGTGTGCACTTGGCACCCTACCATCAGCGTGCACTCTGACCCCCACTCTCAGCGTGCACTCTGAATCCCAGCCTCAGTGTGCACTCTGAGCACCACCCTCAGCGTGCACTCTGACTCCCAGCCTCAGTGTGCACTCAAACCCCCATCCTCAGCTTGCACTCAGAGTCCAACCTCAGCTTGCAATCGGACTCCCACCCTCAGCGTGCGCGCAGACTCCCACCCTCTGTGTTCACTATGGCTCCCACCCTCAGCGTGCACTTGGACTCACAGACTCAGTGTACACTCTGACTCCCACCCTCAGCGTGCACTCTGAATACCAGCCTCAGTGTGCACTCTGACCCCCAGCCTCAGTGTGCACTCGGACTCCCACCCTCAGCATGCACTCGGACCCCCACACTCAGCTTGCAATCGGACCCCCAACCTCAGCCTGTACTCAGACTCCCACCCTCAGGTGCACTCTGACTCCCAGCCTCAGTGTGCATTCGGACCCCCACCTTCAGCTTGCACTCTGAATCCCACGCTCAGCGTGCACTCGGATTCCCACCCTCAGTGTGCACTCTAGCTGCCACCCTCAGTGAGCACTCGGACTCCCTCCCTCAGCGTGCACACTGACCCCCACCCTCAGCGTGCAAGCAGACACCCAAACTCAGCCTGCACTCTGACTCCCACTCTCAGTGTGCACTTGGCACCCCACCCTCAGCATGCACTCTGACTCCCAGCCTCAGTGTGCACTCGGACCCAGACCCTCAGCGTACAATCGGATACCCACCCTCAGCGTGCACTCTGACTCCCACCCTCAGCGTGCACTCTGACTCCCACCCTCAGCGTGCACTCAGACTCCCACCCTTAGTTTGCACTCAGATACCCACCCTCAGCGTGCACTCGGACCCCCACCCTCAGCGTGCACTCTGACTCCCACCCTCAGCGTGCACTCTGACTCCCACCCTCAGCCGTAATCTGACTCCGCCCCTCAGCATTCACTCGAACCACCAACCTCAGCTTGCACTCAGAATCCCACCCTCAGCTTGTACTCTGACTCCCAGCCTCAGTGTGCACTCTGACTCCCACCCTCAGCCGTAATCTGACTCCGCCCCTCAGCATTCACTCGAACCACCAACCTCAGCTTGCACTCAGAATCCCACCCTCAGCTTGTACTCTGACTCCCACCCTCAGTGTGCACTCTGACTCCCAGCCTCAGTGTGCACTCTGAATCCCACACTCAGTGTGCACTCTCACTCCCACACTCAGTGTGCACTCTGACTCCCCGCCTCAGTGTGCACTCTGACTTGCAGACTCAGTGTGCACTCGGACTCCCAACTTCAGCGTGCTCTCAGACTCCTACCTTTAGTTTGCTCCCAGACTCCCACCCTCAGCGTGCACTCGGACTTCCACCCTCAGTGACTCAGTGTGCTCCCAGACTCCCACCCTCAGCCGGCATTCTGACTCCGCCCCTCAGTGTGCACTCAGACCCCCACCCTCAGCTTGCACTCAGAATCCCACCCTCAGCTTGCACTCTGACTCCCACCCTCAGTGTGCACTCAGAATCCCACCCTCAGCCGGCACCCTGACTCCGCCCCTCAGCGTGCACTCGGACCCCCACCCTCAGCTTGCACTCAGAATCCCAACCGCAGCGTGCACTCGGACTCCCACCCTCAGTGTGCACTCAGAATCCCACCCTCAGCCGGCACCCTGACTCCGCCCCTCAGCGTGCACTCGGACCCCCACCCTCAGCTTGCACTCAGAATCCCAACCTCAGCTTGCACTCGGACTCACAGCCTCAGTTTGCACTCTGACTCCCACCCTCAGCATGCACTCTGACTTCCACCCTCAGCGTGCACTGTGACTCCCACCCTCAGCGGGCACTCTGACTCCCAGCCTCAGTCTGCACTCGGACCCCCACCTTTAGCTTGCACTCAGAATCCCACCCTCAGCGTGCACTCGGATTCCCACTCTCAGCGTGCACTCGGACTCCCACCCTCAGTGTGCACTCTGACTCCCACCCTCAGCGGGTACTCTTACTCCTCCCCTCAGCGTGCACTCGAACCCCCAACCTCAGCTTGCACTCAGAATCCCACCCTCAGCGTGCACTCGGATTCCCACCCTCAGCGAGGGCTCGGACTCCCACTCTCAGTGTGCACTCCGACTCCCACCCTCAGTGTGCACTCGGACTCCCACCCTCAGCGTGCACTCTGGAGACCACCCTCAGCATGCACACGGACCCCTGCCCTCAGCGTGCACTCTGACCCCCACCCTCAGTGTGCAGTCAGACTCCCACCCTCAGGGTGCAATCAGACACCCAAACTCAGCCTACACTCTGACTCGCACCCTCAGCGTGCAATCTGACGCCCAGCCTCAGTGTGCACTCTGAATCCCATACTCAGTGTCCACTCTGACTCCCAGCCTCAGTCTGCATTCGAACCTCCACCCTCAGCGTGTACTCGGATTCCCACCCTCAACGTGGGCTAGGACTCCCAACCTCAGCATGCACTCGGACTCCGACCCTCAGTGTGCACTCTGACTCCCACCCTCAGCGGGTACTCTTACTCCTCCCGTCAGCGTGCACTCGAACCCCCAACCTCAGCTTGCACTCAGAATCCCACCCTCAGCGTGCACTCGGATTCCCACACTCAGCGAGGGCTAGGATTCCCACTCTCAGTGTGCACTCACATTCCCACCCTCAGCGAGGGCTAGGACTCCCACTCTCAGTGTGCACTCCGACTCCCACCCTCAGTGTGCACTCGGACCCCCACCCTCAGCGTGCAATCAGACACCCAAACTCAGCCTGCACTCTGACTCGCACCCTCAGCGTGCACTCTGAGCCCCAGCCTCAGCGTGCACTCTGACTCCCACCCTCAGTGTGCAGTCAGACTCCCACCCTCAGCGTGCAATCAGACACCCAAACACAACCTGCACTCTGACTCCCACCCTCAGTGTGCACTTGGCACCCTACCATCAGCGTGCACTCTGACCCCCACTCTCAGCGTGCACTCTGAATCCCAGCCTCAGTGTGCACTCTGAGCACCACCCTCAGCGGGCACTCTGACTCCCAGCCTCAGTGTGCACTCTGACCCCCACCCTCAGCTTGCACTCAGAATCCCAACCTCAGCTTGTAATCGGACTCCCACCCTCATCGTGCGCCCAGACTCCCACCCTCTGTGTTCACTCTGGCTCCCACCCTCAGCGTGCACTCTGAATACAAGCCTCAGTGTGCACTCTGACCCCCAGCCTCAGTGTGCACTCGGACTCCCACCCTCAGCATGCACTCGGACCCCCACACTCAGCTTGCAATCGGACCCCCAACCTCAGCCTGTACTCTGACTCCCACCCTCAGATGCACTCTGACTCCCAGCCTAAGTGTGCATTCGGACTCCCACCTTCAGCTTGCACTCAGATCCCCACCCTCAGCTTACACTCAGAATCCCACCCTCAGCATGCACTCTGACTTCCACCCTTAGCGTGCACTGTAACTCCCACCCTCAGCGGCACTCTGACTCGCACCCTCAGCAGGCACTTGGACCCCCACCCTCAGCTTGCACTCAGAATCCCACCCTCAGTGTGCACTCGGACTCCCACCCTCAGTGTGCACTCTGGCTCCCACCCTCAGTGTGCAGTCAGACTCCCACACTCAGCGAGCAATGAGACACCCAAACTCAGCCTGCACTCTGACTCCCACCCTTAGTGTGCACTTGGCAGCCCACCCTCAGCGTGCACTCTGACTCCCACCCTCAGCGTGCACTCTGACTCCCAGCCTCAGTGTGCACTCTGAGTCCCACACTCAGTGTGCACTCGGACTCCCACCCTCAGCGTGCACTCTAACTCCCACCCTCAGCGGGCACTCTGACTCCCACCCTCAGCGGGCACTCTGATTCTGCCCCACAGCATGCACTCGCACCCCCACCCTGAGCTTGCACTCGGACTCCCACCCTCAGCGTGTATCGGACTCCCACCCTCAGTGTGCACTCTGACTCCCACCCTCAGCGGGAAATCTGACTCCGCCCCTCAGCATGCACTCGAATCCCCAACCTCAGCTTGCACTCAGAATCCCACCCTCAGCATGCACTCGGATTCCCACCCTCAGCGAAGGCTAAGACTCCCACTCTCAGTGTGCACTCGGATTCCCACCCTCAGCGAGGGCTAGGACTCCCACCCTCAGTGTGCACTCGGATCCCCACCCTCCGCGAGCACACTGAGCCCCACACTCTGTGTGCAGTCAGACTCCCACCCTCAGTGTGCACTCTGACCCCCAGCCTCAGTGTGCACTCGGACTCCCACCCTCAGCGTGCACTCGGTCCCCCACACTCAGCTTGCGATCGGACCCCCAACCTCAGCCTGTACTCTGACTCCCAGCCTCAGTGTGCATTCGGACCCCACCTTCAGCTTGCACTCAGAATCCCACCCTCAGTGTGCACTCGGATTCCCACCCTCAGCGAGGGCTAGGACTCCCACCATCAGTGTGCACTCTGGCTCCCAGCCTCAGCGTGCTCCTGAACTCACAGCCTCAATGTGCCCTCTGACTCCCACCCTCAGCATGCACTCTGACTTCCACCCTTAGCGTGCACTGTAACTCCCACCCTCAGCGGGCACTCTGACTCGCACCCTCAGCGGGCACTCGGACCCCCACCCTCAGCTTGCACTCAGAATTCCACCTTCAGTGTGCACTCGGACTCCCACCCTCAGTGTGCACTCTGGCTCCCACCCTCAGTGTGCAGTCAGATTCCCACACTCAGCGTGCAATCAGACACCCAAACCCAGCCTGCACTCTGACTCCCACCCTCAGTGTGCACTCGGACTCCCACCCTCAGTGTGCACTCTGGCTCCCACCCTCAGTGTGCAGTCAGACTCCCACACTCAGCGTGCAATCAGACACCCAAACTCAGCCTGCACTCTGACTCCCACCCTTAGTGTGCACTTGGCACCCCAACCTCAGCGTGCACTCTGACTCCCACCCTCAGCGGGAAATCTGACTCCCACCCTCAGTGTGCACTCGAATCCCCAACCTCAGCTTGCACTCAGAATCCCACCCTCAGCGTGCACTTGGATTCCCACCCTCAGCGAAGGCTAGGACTCCCACTCTCAGTGTGCACTCGGATTCCCACCCTCAGCGAGAGCTAGAAATCCCACTCTCAGCGTGCACTCGGACTCCCACCCTCAGCGTGCACTCTGACTCCCACCCTCAGTGGGTACTCTGAAACCGCCCCTCAGCGTGCACTCGAACCCCCAACCTCAGCTTGCACTCAGAATCCCACGCTCAGCGTGCACTCGGATTCCCACCTTCAGCGAGGGCTAGGACTCCCACTCTCAGTGTGCACTCAGATTCCCACCCTCAGCGAGGGCTAGGGCTCCCACTCTCAGTGTGCACTCCGACTCCCACCCTCAGTGTGCACCCGGACTCCCACCCTCAGCATGCACTCTGGCTGCCACCCTCAGTGTGCACTCTGAGCCCTACCCTCAACGTGCACACTGACCCCCACCCTCAGTGTGCAGTCAGACTCCCACCCTCAGCGTGCAATCAGACACCCAAACACAGCCTGCACTCTGACTCCCACCCTCAGTGTGCACTTGGCACCCTACCATCAGCGTGCACTCTGACCCCCACTCTCAGCGTGCACTCTGACTCCCAGCCTCAGTGTGCACTCTGAGCCCCACCCTCAGCGGGCACTCTGACTCCCAGCCTCAGTGTGCACTCTGAGCCCCACCCTCAGCGGGCACTCTGACCCCCACTCTCAGCGTGCACTCTGACTCCCAGCCTCAGTGTGCACTCTGAGCCCCACCCTCAGCGGGCACTCTGACTCCCAGCCTCAGTGTGCACTCTGAGCCCCACCCTCAGCGGGCACTCTGACCCCCACTCTCAGCGTGCACTCTGACTCCCAGCCTCAGTGTGCACTCTGAGCCCCACCCTCAGCGGGCACTCTGACTCCCAGCCTCAGTGTGCACTCAGATCCCCAACCTCAGCATGCACTCAGAATCCCAACCTCAGCTTGCACTCGGACTCCCACCCTCAGCGTGCGCCCGGACTCCCACTCTCAGTGTGCACTCTGGCTCCCACCCTCAGCGTGCTCCTGGACTCACAGTCTCAATGTGCACTCTGACTCCCACCCTTAGCGTGCACTGTAACCCCAACCCTCAGCGGGCACTCTGACTCGCACCCTCAGCGGGCACTCGGACCCCCACCCTCAGCTTGCACTCAGAATCCCACCCTCAGTGTGCACTCGGACTCCACCCTCAGTGTGCACTCTGGCTCCCACCCTCAGTGTGCAGTCAGACTCCCACACTCAGCGTGCAATCAGACACCCAAACTCAGCCTGCACTCTGACTCCCACCCTCAGGTGCACTCTGACTCCCAGCCTCAGTGTGCATTCGGACCCCCACCTTCAGCTTGCACTCAGAATCCCACGCTCAGCGTGCACTCGGATTCCCACCCTCAGCGAGGGCTAGGACTCCCACTCTCAGTGTGCACTCGGATTCCCACCCTCAGCGAGGGCTAGGACTCCCACTCTCAGTGTGCATTCCGACTCCCACCCTCAGTGTGCACTCGGACACCCACCCTCAGTGTGCACTCTAGCTGCCACCCTCAGTGAGCACTCGGACTCCCTCCCTCAGCGTGCACACTGACCCCCACGATCAGCGTGCAAGCAGACACCCAAACTCAGCATACACTCTGACTCCCACCCTGTGTGCACTTGGCACCCCACCATCAGCGTGCACTCTGACTCCCACCCTCAGCGTGCACTCTGACTCCCAGCCTCAGTGTGCACTCGGACCCAGACCCTCAGCGTACAATCGGATACCCACCCTCAGCGTGCACTCTGACTCCCACCCTCAGCGTGCACTCTGACTCCCACCCTCAGCGTGCACTCGGACCCCCAACCTCAGCTTGCACTCAGAATCCCACCCTCAGCGTGCACTCTGACTCCCAGCCTCAGTGTGCACTCTGACTCCCAGCCTCAGTGTGCACTCTGAATCCCACACTCAGTGTGCACTCTGACTCCCCGCCTCAGTGTGCACTCTGACTTGCAGACTCAGTGTGCACTCTGAATCCCACACTCAGTGTGCACTCTGACTCCCACACTCAGTGTGCACTCTGACTCCCCGCCTCAGTGTGCACTCTGACTCCCAGCCTCAGTGTGCACTCTGAATCCCACACTCAGTGTGCACTCTGACTCCCACACTCAGTGTGCACTCTGACTCCCCGCCTCAGTGTGCACTCTGACTTGCAGACTCAGTGTGCACTCGGACTCCCAACTTCAGCGTGCACTCAGACTCCTACCTTGAGTTTGCTCCCAGACTCCCACCCTCAGCGTGCACTCGGACTTCCACCCTCAGTGACTCAGTGCGCTCCCAGACTCCCACCCTCAGCCGGCATTCTGACTCCGCCCCTCAGCGTGCACTCGGACCCCCACCCTCAGCTTGCACTCAGAATCCCAACCTCAGCTTGCACTCGGACTCCCACCCTCAGTGTGCACTCAGAATCCCACCCTCACCCGGCACCCTGACTCCGCCCCTCAGCGTGCACTCGGACTCCCACCCTCAGCTTGCACTCAGAATCCCACCCTCAGCTTGCACTCTGACTCCCACCCTCAGTGTGCACTCAGAATCCCACCCTCAGCCGGCACACTGACTCCGCCCCTCAGCGTGCACTCGGACCCCCACCCTCAGCTTGCACTCAGAATCCCAACCTCAGCTTGCACTCGGACTCCCACCCTCAGTGTGCACTCAGAATCCCACCCTCACCCGGCACCCTGACTCCGCCCCTCAGTGTGCACTCGGACCCCCACCCTCAGCTTGCACTCAGAATCCCACCCTCAGCTTGCACTCGGACTCACAGCCTCAGTGTGCACTCTGACTCCCACCCTCAGCATGCACTCTGACTTCCACCCTCAGCGTGCACTGTGACTCCCACCCTCAGCGGGCACTCTGACTCCCAGCCTCAGTCTGCACTTGGACCCCCACCTTTAGCTTGCACTCAGAATCCCACCCTCAGCGTGCACTCGGATTCCCACTCTCAGCGTGCACTCGGACTCCCACCCTCAGTGTGCACTCTGACTCCCACCTTCAGCGGGCACTCTGACTCCCACCCTCAGTGGGTACTCTTACTCCTCCCCTCAGCGTGCACTCGAACCCCCAACCTCAGCTTGCACTCAGAATCCCACCCTCAGCGTGCACTCGGATTCCCACCCTCAGCGAGGGCTCGGACTCCCACTCTCAGTGTGCACTCCGACTCCCACCCTCAGTGTGCACTCGGACTCCCACCCTCAGTGTGCACTCTGGAGACCACCCTCAGCATGCACACGGACCCCTGCCCTCAGCGTGCACTCTGACCCCCACCCTCAGTGTGCAGTCAGACTCCCACCCTCAGGGTGCAATCAGACACCCAAACTCAGCCTACACTCTGACTTGCACCCTCAGCGTGCAATCTGACGCCCAGCCTCAGTGTGCACTCTGAATCCCATACTCAGTGTCCACTCTGACTCCCAGCCTCAGTCTGCACTCGGACCTCCACCCTCAGCGTGTACTCGGATTCCCACCCTCAACGTGGGCTAGGACTCCCAACCTCAGCATGCACTCGGACTCCCACCCTCAGCGGGCACTCTGACTCCCACCCTCAGCGGGTACTCTTACTCCTCCCGTCAGCGTGCACTCGAACCCCCAACCTCAGCTTGCACTCAGAATCCCACCCTCAGCGTGCACTCGGATTCCCACCCTCAGCGAGGGCTAGGACTCCCACTCTCAGTGTGCACTCACATTCCCACCCTCAGCGAGGGCTAGGACTCCCACTCTCAGTGTGCACTCCGACTCCCACCCTCAGTGTGCACTCGGACCCCCACCCTCAGCGTGCAATCAGACACCCAAACTCAGCCTGCACTCTGACTCGCACCCTCAGCGTGCACTCTGAGCCCCAGCCTCAGCGGGCACTCTGACTCCCATCCTCAGTGTGCACTCGGACCCCCAACCTCAGCCTGCACTCTAACTCCCACCCTCAGTGTGCACTCTAACTCCCAACCTCAGCGTGCACTCTGACCCCCACTCTCAGCGTGCACTCTGACTCCTAGCCTCAGTGTGCACGCCGATCCCCACCCTCAGCTTGCACTCAGAATCCCACCCTCAGCTTGCACTCGGACCCCCACCCTCAGCGTGCACTCTGACTCACACCCTCAGCGGGCACTCTGACTCCGCCCCTCAGCGTGCACTCGGCCCCCCACCCACAGCTTGCACTCAGAATCCCACCCTCAGTGTGCACTCGGACTCCCACCCTCAGTGTGCACTCTGGCTCCCACCCTCAGTGTGCAGTCAGACTCCCACCCTCAGCGTGGTATCAGACACCCAAACTCAGCCTGCACTCTGACTCCCAACCTCAGTGTGCACTTGGCACACCACCCTCAGCGTGCACTCTGACTCCCAGCCTCAGTGTGCACTCTGACTCCCAGCCTCAGTGTGCACTCGGATGCCCACCCTCAGTGTGCACTCGGACACCCCCCCACAGCGTGCACTCTGGCCCCCACTCTCAGTGTGCACTCTGAGCCCCACCCTCAGCGGGCACTCTGACTCACACCCTCAGCGGGCACTCTGACTCACACCCTCAGCGGGCACTCTGACTCCGCCCCTCAGCGTGCAATCGGACCCCCACCCTCAGCTTGCACTCAGAACCCCACCTTCAGCGTGCACTCGGATTACCACCCTCAACGTGCATTCGGACTCCCACCCTCAGCGTGCACTCGGATTCCCACGCTCAACGCGCACTCGGACCCCCACCCACAGCGTGCACTCTGACCCCCACTCTCAGTGTGCACTCTGAGCCCCACCCTCAGCGGGCCCTCTGACTCCCACCCACAGCATGCACTTTGACTCCCACCCTCAGTGGGCACTCCGACTCCGCCCCTCAGCATGCAAACGGACCCCCACCCTCAGCTTGCACTCAGAACACCACCCTCAGCGTGCACTCGGATTCCCACCCTCAACGTGCACTCGGATTCCCACCCTCAGCGTGCACTCGGACCCCCACCCTCAGTGTGCACTCGGACCCCCACCCTCAGTGTGCACTCCGACTCCCACCCTCAACATGCACTCCAACTCCCACCTTCAGCATGCACTCTGATTCCTCCCATCAGCGTCCACTTGGAATCCCACCCTCAGCGTGCATTTGGACAACCACCCTCAGTGTGCACTCGGACTCCCACCCTCAGCTTGCACTCGGACTCCCACCCTCAGAGTGCACTCGGACCCCCACCCTCAGTGTGCACTCGGACCCCCACCATGAGTGCGCACTGGGACTCCCACCCTCAGTGTGCACTCTGACTCCCGCCCTCAGTGTGCACTCTGACTCCCACCCTCAGCGTGCACTCTGAATCCCACCCTCAGCGTGCACTCGGACTCCCACCCTCAGCGTGCACTCTGACTCCGCCCCTCAGCGTGCACTTGGACTCCCACCCTCAGCTTGCACTCAGGCTTCCACCCTCAACGTGCACTCGGACTCCCACCCTCAGCGTGCACGCTGACTCCCGGCCTCAGCGTGCACACTGACACCCACCCTCAGTGTGCAGTCAGACTCCCACCCTCAGCGTGCACTTGGAACCCAACCCTCAGCGTGTACTCGGACCCCCACCCTCAGCATGCACTCTGACTCCTCCCCTCAACGTGCACCCGGACCGCCATCCTCAGCTTGCACTCAGACTCCCACACTCAGCATGCACACGGACCCCCGCCCTCAGCGTGCACACTGACCCCCACCCTCTGTGAGCAGTCAGACTCTCACCCTCAGGGTGCAATCAGACACCCAAATTCAGCCTGCACTCTGACTCGCACCCTCAGCGTGCAATCTGACTCCCAGCCTCAGTGTGCACTCTGAATCCCATACTCAGTGTCCACTCTGACTCCCAGCCTCAGTCTGCACTCGGACCCCCACCCTCAGCGTGCACTCGAACCCCCAACCTCAGCGTGCACTCGGATTCCCACCCTCAACGTGGGCTAGGACTCCCACTCTCAGCATGCACTCGGACTCCCACCCTCAGTGTGCACTCTGAATCCCATACTCAGTGTGCACTCCGACTCCCTCCCTCAGTGTGCACTCGGACCCCCACCCACAGCCTGCGCCCGGACTCCCATCCTCAGTGTGCACTCGGACCCCCAACCTCAGCCTGCACTCTAACTCCCACCCTCAGTGTGCACTCTAACTCCCAACCTCAGCGTGCACTCTGAGCCCCACTCTCAGCGTGCACTGTGACTCCTAGCCTCAGTGTGCACGCCGATCCCCACCCTCAGCATGCACTCTGGCTGCCACCCTCAGCATGCACTTGGACCCCCACCCTCAGCGTGCAATCAGACACCCAAACTCAGCCTGCACTCTGACTCGCACCCTCAGCGTGCACTCTGAGCCCCAGCCTCAGCGGGCACTCTGACTCCCAGCCTCAGTGTGCACTCGTACCCCCACCCTCAGCACGCCCTCTGACTCCGCCCCTCAGCGTGCACTCGGACCCCCACCCACAGCCTGCGCCCGGACTCCCATCCTCAGTGTGCACTCGGACCCCCAACCTCAGCCTGCACTCTAACTCCCAACCTCAGCGTGCACTCTGAGCCCCACTCTCAGCGTGCACTCTGACTCCTAGCCTCAGTGTGCACGCCGATCCCCACCCTCAGCTTGCACTCAGAATCCCACCCTCAGCTTGCACTCGGACTTCCACCCTCAGCATGCGCCCGGACTCCCACCCTCGGTGTGCACTCCGACTCCCACCCTCAGTGTGCACTCCGACTCCCACCCTCAGTGTGCACTCTGGCTCCCACCCTCAGCGTGCACTCAGACTCACGGCCTCAGTGTGCACTCTGACTCCCACCCCCAGCATGCACTCGGACTCCCACCCTCAGCGTGCACTCTGAACCCACCCTCAGTGGGCACTCTGACTCCGCCCCTCAGCGTGCACTCCGACCACCACCCACAGCTTGCACTCAGAATCCCACCCTCAGTGTGCACTCGGACTCCCACCCTCAGTGTGCACTCTGGCTCCCACCCTCAGTGTGCAGTCAGACTCCCACCCTCAGCGTGGTATCAGACACCCAAACTCAGCCTGCACTCGGACTCCCACCCTCAGTGTGCACTCTGACTCCCACCCTCAGCGGGCACTCTGACTCCCACCCTCAGCGGGTACTCTTACTCCTCCCGTCAGCGTGCACTCGAACCCCCAACCTCAGCTTGCACTCAGAATCCCACCCTCAGCGTGCACTCTGATTCCCAGCCTCAGTGTGCACTCGTACCCCCACCCTCAGCACGCCCTCTGACTCCGCCCCTCAGCGTGCACTCGGACCCCCACCCACAGCCTGCGCCCGGACTCCCATCCTCAGTGTGCACTCGGACCCCCAACCTCAGCCTGCACTCTAACTCCCACCCTCAGCCTGCACTCTAACTCCCAACCTCAGCATGCACTCTGAGCCCCACTCTCAGCGTGCACTGTGACTCCTAGCCTCAGTGTGCACGCCGATCCCCACCCTCAGCTTGCACTCAGAATCCCACCCTCAACTTGCACTCGGACTCTCACCCTCAGCATGCGCCCGGACTCCCACCCTCGGTGTGCACTCCGACTCCCACCCTCAGTGTGCACTCCGACTCCCATCCTGAGTATGCACTCGGACTCCCACCCTCAGCATGCACTGTGGCTGCCACCCTCAGCGTGCACTCTGACTCCCACCCTCAGTGGGCACTCTGATTCCTCCCCTCAGCGTCCACTTGGAATCCCACCCTCAGCGTGCATTTGGACAACCACCCTCAGTGTGCACTCAGACTCCCACCCTCAGCATGCGCCCGGACTCCCACCCTCGGTGTGCACTCCGACTCCCACCCTCAGTGTGCACTCCGACTCCCACCCTGAGTATGCACTCGGACTCCCACCCTCAGCATGCACTGTGGCTGCCACCCTCAGCGTGCACTCTGACTCCCACCCTCAGTGGGCACTCTGATTCCTCCCCTCAGCGTCCACTTGGAATCCCACCCTCAGCGTGCATTTGGACAACCACCCTCAGAGTGCACTCGGACCCCCACCCTCAGTGTGCACTCGGACCCCCACCCTGAGTATGCACTTGGACACCCACCATGAGTGCGCACTGGGACTCCCACCCTCAGTGTGCACTCTGACTCCCACCCTCAGTGTGCACTCCGACTCCCACCCTCAGTGTGCACTCGGACTCCCACCCTCAGCATGCACTCTGGCTGCCACCCTCAGTGTGCACTCTGAGCCCTACCCTCAACGTGCACACTGACCCCCACCCTCAGTGTGCAGTCAGACTCCCACCCTCAGCGTGCAATCAGACACCCAAACACAGCCTGCACTCTGACTCCCACCCTCAGTGTGCACTTGGCACCCTACCATCAGCTTGCACTCGGACTCCCACCCTCAGCGTGCGTCCGGACTCCCACCCTCAGTGTGCACTCTGGCTCCCACCCTCAGCGTGCTCCTGAACTCCCAGCCTCAGTGTGCACTCAGATCCCCACCCTCAGCATGCACTCAGAATCCCAACCTCAGCTTGCACTCGGACTCCCACCCTCAGCGTGCGTCCGGACTCCCACCCTCAGTGTGCACTCTGACTCCCACCCTCAGCATGCACTCTGACTTCCACCCTTAGCGTGCACTGTAATTCCCACCCTCAGCGGGCACTCTGACTCGCACCCTCAGCGGGCACTCGGACCCCCACCCTCAGCTTGCACTCAGAATCCCACCTTCAGTGTGCACTCGGACTCCCACCCTCAGTGTGCACTCTGGCTCCCACCCTCAGTGTGCAGTCAGACTCCCACACTCAGCGTGCAATCAGACACCCAAACTCAGCCTGCACTCTGACTCCCACCCTTAGTGTGCACTTGGCACCCCACCCTCAGCGTGCACTCTGACTCCCACCCTCAGCGTGCACTCTGACTCCCAGCCTCAGTGTTCACTCTGAGTCCCACACTCAGTGTGCACTCGAACTCCCACCCTCAGCGTGCACTCTAACTCCCACCCTCAGCGGGCACTCTGACTCTGCCCCACAGCATGCACTCGCACCCCCACCCTGAGCTTGCACTCGGACTCCCACCCTCAGCGTGTATCGGACTCCCACCCTCAGTGTGCACTCTGACTCCCACCCTCAGCGGGAAGTCTGACTCCGCCCCTCAGCATGCACTCGAATCCCCAACCTCAGCTTGCACTCAGAATCCCACCCTCAGCGTGCACTCGGATTCCCACCCTCAGCGAAGGCTAGGACTCCCACTCTCAGTGTGCACTCGGATTCCCACCCTCAGCGAGGGCTAGGACTCCCACCCTCTGTGTGCACTCGGATCCCCACCCTCCGCGAGCACACTGAGCCCCACCCTCAGTGTGCAGTCAGACTCCCACCCTCAGCGTGCACTCTGAATACCAGCCTCAGGGTACACTCTGACCCCCAGCCTCAGTGTGCACTCGGACTCCCACCCTCAGCGTGCACTCGGACCCCCACACTCAGCTTGCAATCGGACCCCCAATCTCAGCCTGTACTCTGACTCCCACCCTCAGGTGCACTCTGACTCCCAGCCTCAGTGTGCATTCGGACTCCCACCTTCAGCTTGCACTCAGAATCCCACCCTCAGTGTGCACTAGGATTCCCACCCTCAACGTGGGCTAGGACGCCCACTCTCAGCGTGCACTCGGACTCCCACCCTCAGTGGGTACTCTGACACCGCCCCTCAGCGTGCACTCGAACCCCCAACCTCAGCTTGCACTCAGAATCCCACGCTCAGCGTGCACTCAGATTCCCACCCTCAGCGAGGGCTCGGACTGCCACTCTCAGTGTGCACTCGGATTCCCACCCTCAGCGAGGGCTAGGACTCCCACCCTCAGCGTGCACTCTGGCTGCCACCCTCAGTGTGCACTCTGAGCCCTACCCTCAACGTGCACACTGACCCCCACCCTCAGTGTGCAGTTAGACTCCCACACTCAGCGTGCAATCAGACACCCAAACACAGCCTGCACTCTGACTCCCACCCTCAGTGTGCACTTGGCACCCTACCATCAGCGTGCACTCTGACCCCCACTCTCAGCGTGCACTCTGACTCCCAGCCTCAGTGTGCACTCTGAGCCCCACCCTCAGCGGGCACTCTGACTCCCAGCCTCAGTGTGCACTCAGATCCCCACCCTCAGCATGCACTCAGAATCCCAACCTCAGCTTGCACTCGGACTCCCACCCTCAGCGTGCGCCCGGACTCCCACCCTCAGTGTGCACTCTGGCTCCCACCCTCAGCGTGCTCCTGGACTCACAGTCTCAATGTGCACTCTGACTCCCACCCTTAGTGTGCACTGTAACTCCCACCCTCAGCGGGCACTCTGACTCGCACCCTCAGCGGGCACTCGGACCCCCACCCTCAGCTTGCACTCAGAATCCCACCCTCAGTGTGCACTCGGACTCCCACCATCAGTGTGCACTCTGGCTCCCACCTCAGTGTGCAGTCAGACTCCCACACTCAGCGTGCAATCAGACACCCAAACTCAGCCTGCACTCTGACTCCCACCCTCAGGTGCACTCTGACTCCCAGCCTCAGTGTGCATTCGGACCCCCACCTTCAGCTTGCACTCAGAATCCCACCCTCAGCGTGCACTCTAACTCCCAACCTCAGCGTGCACTCTGACCCCCACTCTAAGCGTGCACTCTGACTCCTCGCCTCAGTGTGCACTCTGATCCCCACCCTCAGATTGCACTCAGAATCCCACCCTCAGCTTGCACTCGGACTCCCACCCTCAGCATGCGCCCAGAATCCCACCCTCGGTGTGCACTCCGACTCCCACCCTCAGTGTGCACTCCGACTCCCACCCTCAGTGTGCACTCTGGCTCCCACCCTCAGCGTGCACTCGGACTCCCACCCCCAACGTGCACTCGGACCCCCACCCTCAGTGTGCACTCGGACCCCCACCATCAGTGTGCACTCGGACTCCCACCCTCAACGTGCACTCCAACTCCCACCTTCAGCGTGCACTCTGACTCTGCCCCTCAGCGTGCACTCGGACCCCCACCCACAGCCTGCGCCCGGACTCCCATCCTCAGTGTGCACTTGGACCCCCAACCTCAGCCTGCACTCTAATTCCCACCCTCAGTGTGCACTCTAACTCCCAACCTCAGCGTGCACTCTGACCCCCACTCTCAGCGTGCACTCTGACTCCCACCCTTAGCGTGCACTGTAACTCCCACCCTCAGCGGGCACTCTGACTCGCACCCTCAGCGGGCACTCGGACCCCCACCCTCAGCTTGCACTCAGATTCCCACCCTCAGTGTGCACTCGGACTCCCACCCTCAGTGTGCACTCTGGCTCCCACCCTCAGTGTGCAGTCAGACTCCCACACTCAGCGTGCAATCAGACACCCAAACTCAGCCTGCACTCTGACTCCCACCCTTAGTGTGCACTTGGCACCCCACCCTCAGCGTGCACTCTGACTCCCACCCTCAGCCTGCACTCTGACTCCCACCCTCAGGTGCACTCTGACTCCCAGCCTCAGTGTGCATTCGGACCCCCACCTTCAGCTTGCACTCAGAATCCCACCCTCAGTGTGCACTCGGACTCCCACCCTCAGTGTGCACTCTGGCTCCCACCCTCAGTGTGCAGTCAGACTCCCACACTCAGCGTGCAATCAGACACCCAAACTCAGCCTGCACTCTGACTCCCACCCTCAGGTGCACTCTGACTCCCAGCCTCAGTGTGCATCCGGACCCCCACCTTCAGCTTGCACTCAGAATCCCACGCTCAGCGTGCACTCGGATTCCCACCCTCAGCGAGGGCTAGGACTCCCACTCTCAGTGTGCACTCGGATTCCCACCCTCAGCGAGGGCTAGGACTCCCACTCTCAGTGTGCAATCCGACTCCCACCCTCAGTGTGCACTCGGACACCCACCCTCAGTGTGCACTCTAGCTGCCACCCTCAGTGAGCACTCGGACTCCCTCCCTCAGCGTGCACACTGACCCCCACCCTCAGCGTACAAGCAGACACCCAAACTCAGCATGCACTCTGACTCCCACCCTGTGTGCACTTGGCACCCCACCATCAGCGTGCACTCTGACTCCCACCCTCAGCGTGCACTCTGACTCCCAGCCTCAGTTTGCACTCGGACCCAGACCCTCAGCGTACAATTGGATACCCACCCTCAGCGTGCACTCTGACTCCCACCCTCAGCGTGCACTCTGACTCCCACCCTCAGCGTGCACTCAGACTCCCACCCTTAGTTTGCACTCAGATATCCACCCTCAGCGTGCACTCGGACCCCCACCCTCATCTGGCACTCAGAATCCCACCCTCAGCGTGCACTCTGACTCCCACCCTCAGCGTGCACTCTGACTCCCACCCTCAGCGGTAATCTGACTCCGCCCCTCAGCATTCACTCGAACCACCAACCTCAGCTTGCACTCAGAATCCCACCCTCAGCTTGTACTCTGACTCCCACCCTCAGCTTGTACTCTGACTCCCACCCTCAGTGTGCACTCTGGCTCCCACCCTCAGCGTGCTCCTGGACTCACAGTCTCAATGTGCACTCTGACTCCCACCCTTAGCGTGCACTGTAACTCCCACCCTCAGCGGGCACTCTGACTCGCACCCTCAGCGGGCATTCGGACCCCCACCCTCAGCTTGCACTCAGAATCCCACCCTCAGTGTGCACTCGGACTCCCACCCTCAGTGTGCACTCTGGCTCCCACCCTCAGCGTGCAATCAGACACCCAAACTCAGCCTGCACTCTGACTCCCACCCTCAGGTGCACTCTGACTCCCAGCCTCAGTGTGCATTCGGACACAGACCCTCAGCGTACAATCGGATACCCACCCTCAGCGTGCACTCAGAATCCCACGCTCAGCGTGCACTCGGATTCCCACCCTCAGCGAGGGCTAGGACTCCCACTCTCAGTGTGCACTCGGATTACCACCCTCAGCGAGGGCTAGGACTCCCACTCTCAGTGTGCAATCCGACTCCCACCCTCAGTGTGCACTCGGACACCCACCCTCAGTGTGCACTCTAGCTGCCACCCTCAGTGAGCACTCGGACTCCCTCCCTCAGCGTGCACACTGACCCCCACCCTCAGCGTGCAAGCAGACACCCAAACTCAGCATGCACTCTGACTCCCACCCTGTGTGCACTTGGCACCCCACCATCAGCGTGCACTCTGACTCCCACCCTCAGCGTGCACTCAGACTCCCACCCTTAGTTTGCACTCAGATACCCACCCTCAGCGTGCACTCGGACCCCCACCCTCAGCTTGCACTCAGAATCCCACCCTCAGCGTGCACTCTGACTCCCACCCTCAGCGTGCACTCTGACTCCCACCCTCAGCGGTAATCTGACTCCGCCCCTCAGCATTCACTCGAACCACCAACCTCAGCTTGTACTCTGACTCCCAGCCTCAGTGTGCACTCTGACTCCCAGCCTCAGTGTGCACTCTGACTCCCACACTCAGTGTGCACTCTGACTCCCCGCCTCAGTGTGCACTCTGACTTGCAGACTCAGTGTGCACTCGGACTCCCAACTTCAGCGTGCACTCAGACTCCTACCTTTAGTTTGCTCCCAGACTCCCACCCTCAGCATGCACTCGGACTTCCACCCTCAGTGACTCAGTGTGCTCCCAGACTCCCACTCTCAGCCGGCATTCTGACTCCGCCCCTCAGCGTGCACTCGGACCCCCACCCTCAGCTTGCACTCAGAATCCCACCCTCAGCTTGCACTCTGACTCCCACCCTCAGTGTGCACTCGGACTCCCACCCTCAGCGTGCACTCAGAATCCCACTCTCAGTGTGCACTCGGATTCCCACCCTCAGCGAGGGCTAGGACTCCCACTCTCAGTGTGCAATCCGACTCCCACCCTCAGTGTGCACTCGGACACCCACCCTCAGTGTGCACTCTAGCTGCCACCCTCAGTGAGCACTCGGACTCCCTCCCTCAGCGTGCACACTGACCCCCACCCTCAGCGTGCAAGCAGACACCCAAACACAGCCTGCACTCTGACTCCCACCCTGTGTGCACTTGGCACCCCACCATCAGCGTGCACTCTGACTCCCACCCTCAGCGTGCACTCTGACTCCCAGCCTCAGTGTGCACTCGGACCCAGACCCTCAGCGTACAATCGGATACCCACCCTCAGCGTGCACTCTGACTCCCACCCTCAGCGTTCACTCTGACTCCCACCCTCAGCGTGCACTCAGACTCCCACCCTTAGTTTGCACTCAGATACCCACCCTCAGCGTGCACTCGGACCCCCACCCTCAGCTTGCACTCAGAATCCCACCCTCAGCGTGCACTCTGACTCCCACCCTCAGCGTGCACTCTGACTCCCACCCTCAGCGGTAATCTGACTCCGCCCCTCAGCATTCACTCGAACCACCAACCTCAGCTTGCACTCAGAATCCCACCCTCAGCTTGTACTCTGACTCCCACCCTCAGCGTGCACTCTGACTCCCAGCCTCAGTGTGCACTCTGACTCCCAGCCTCAGTGTGCACTCTGACTCCCACACTCAGTGTGCACTCTGACTCCCCGCCTCAGTGTGCACTCTGACTTGCAGACTCAGTGTGCACTCGGACTCCCAACTTCAGCGTGCACTCAGACTCCTACCTTTAGTTTGCTCCCAGACTCCCACCCTCAGCATGCACTCGGACTTCCACCCTCAGTGACTCAGTGTGCTCCCAGACTCCCACTCTCAGCCGGCATTCTGACTCCGCCCCTCAGCGTGCACTCGGACACCCACCCTCAGCTTGCACTCAGAATCCCACCCTCAGCTTGCACTCTGACTCCCACCCTCAGTGTGCACTCAGAATCCCACCCTCAGCCGGCACCCTGACTCCGCCCCTCAGCGTGCACTCGGACCCCCACCCTCAGCTTGCACTCAGAATCCCAACCTCAGCTTGCACTCGGACTCACAGCCTCAGTTTGCACTCTGACTCCCACCCTCAGCATGCACTGTGACTCCCACCCTCAGCGGGCACTCTGACTCCCAGCCTCAGTCTGCACTCGGACCCCCACCTTTAGCTTGCACTCAGAATCCCACCCTCAGCGTGCACTCGGATTCCCACTCTCAGCGTGCACTCGGACTCCCACCCTCAGTGTGCACTCTGACTCCCACATTCAGCGGGCACTCTGACTCCCACCCTCAGCGGGTACTCTTACTCCTCCCCTCAGCATGCACTCGAACCCCCAACCTCAGCTTGCACTCAGAATCCCACCCTCAGCGTGCACTCGGATTCCCACCCTCAGCGAGGGCTCGGACTCCCACTCTCAGTGTGCACTCCGACTCCCACCCTCAGTGTGCACTCGGACTCCCACCCTCAGCGTGCACTCTGGCGACCACCCTCAGCATGCACACGGACCCCCGCCCTCAGCGTGCACTCTGACGCCCACCCTCAGTGTGCAGTCAGACTCCCACCCTCAGGGTGCAATCAGACACCCAAACTCAGCCTGCACTCTGACTCGCACCCTCAGCGTGCAATCTGACGCCCACCCTCAGTGTGCAGTCAGACTCCCACCCTCAGGGTGCGATCAGACACCCAAACTCAGCCTGCACTCTGACTCGCAACCTCAGCGTGCAATCTGACGCCCAGCCTCAGTGTGCACTCTGAATCCCATACTCAGTGTCCACTCTGACTCCCAGCCTCAGTCTGCACTCGGACCTCCACCCTCAGCGTGTACTCGGATTCCCACCCTCAACGTGGGCTAGGACTCCCAACCTCAGCATGCACTCGGACTCCCACCCTCAGTGTGCACTCTGACTCCCACCCTCAGCGGGCACTCTGACTCCCACCCTCAGCGGGTACTCTTACTCCTCCCGTCAGCGTGCACTCGAACCCCCAACCTCAGCTTGCACTCAGAATCCCACCCTCAGCGTGCACTCACATTCCCACCCTCAGCGAGGGCGAGGACTCCCACCCTCAGTGTGCACTCCGACTCCCACCCTCAGTGTGCACTCGGACTCCCACCTTCAGCGTGCACTCTGGCTGCCACCCTCAGCATGCACTCGGACCCCCACCCTCAGCGTGCAGTCAGACACCCAAACTCAGCCTGCACTCTGACTCGCACCCTCAGCATGCACTCTGAGCCCCAGCCTCAGCGGGCACTCTGACTCCCAGCCTCAGTGTGCACTCGGACCCCCACCCTCAGCACGCACTCTGACTCCGCCCCTCAGCGTGCTCTCGGACCCCCACCCACAGCCTGCGCCCGCACTCCCATCCTCAGTGTGCACTCGGACCCCCAACCTCAGCCTGCACTCTAATTCCCACCCTCAGTGTGCACTCTAACTCCCAACCTCAGCGTGCACTCTGACACCCACTCTCAGCGTGCACTCTGACTCCTAGCCTCAGTGTGCACGCCGATCCCCACCCTCAGCTTGCACTCAGAATCCCACCCTCAGCTTGCACTCGGACTCCCACCCTCAGCATGTGCCCGGACTCCCACCCTCGGTGTGCACTCCGACTCCCACCCTCAGTGTGCACTCCGACTCCCACCCTCAGTGTGCACTCTGGCTCCCACCCTCAGCGTGCACTCTGAATCCCACCCTCAGCGTGCACTCGGACTCACAACCTCAGCATGTACTTGGATTCCCACCCTCAGCGTGCACTCTGACTCACACCCTGAACAGGCACGCTGACTCCGCCCCTAAGCGTGCACTCGGACTCCCACCCTCAGCTTGCACTCAGAACACCACCCTCAGCGTGCACTCAGGTTTCTACCCTCAACATGCACTCGGACTCCCACCCTCAGCGTGCACGCTGACTCCTGGCCTCAGCGTGCACACTGACACCCACCCTCAGTGTGCAGTCAGACTCCCACCCTCAGCGTGCACTTGGAACCCAACCCTCAGCGTGTACTCGGACCCCCACCCTCAGCATGCACTCTGACTCCACCCCTCAACGTGCACCCGGACCGCCATCCTCAGCTTGCACTCAGACTCCCACACTCAGCGTGCATTCGGACCCCCACCCTCATCATGCACTCCAACTCCCACCCTCAGTGTGCACTCTGGCTCCCACCCTCAGCTTGCACTCAGAATCCCACCCTCAGTGTGCAATCGGACTCCCATCCTCAGTGTGCATTTGGCACCCCACCCTCAGCATGCACTCTGACTCCCACCCACAGTGTGCACTCGGACAACCACCCTCAGTGTGCACTCTGAATCCCACACTCAGTGTGCACTCTAACTCCCACCCTCAGTGCGAACTCGGGCCCACACCCTCAGCGTGCAATCGGACCCTGACCCTGAGCATGCACTCTGACTCCCACCCTCAGCATGTACTTTGACTCCCACCCTCAGCGTGTACTCTGACTCCCACCCTCAGCGTGCACTCTGACTCCCACCCTCAGTGGGCACTCTGACTCCCAGCCTCAGTGTGCACTCTGACTCCCACCCTCAGCGTGCACTCTGACTCACACCCTCAGCGGGCACTCTGACCCCACCCCACAGCGTGCACTCGGACCTCCACCCTCAGCTTGCACTCAGAGCCCCACCGTAAGCGTGCACTCGGATTCCCACCCTCAACGTGCACTCGGACTCCCACCTTCAGCGTGCACTCTGACTCCCAACCTCAGCGTGCACTCGGACGCCCACACTCAGCGTGCACTCGTACCCCCACCCTCAGTGTGCATTCGCACTCCCACCCTCAGCATGCACTCGGACTCCCAACCTCAGCGTGTCCTCGGACACCCACACTCAGGGTGCACTCGGACCCCCACCCTGAGCATGCACACGGACCCCTACCCTCAGCATGCCCTCTGACTCCCACTCTTATCATGCAGTCGGTCTCCCACCCTCAGCTTGCACTCTGACTCCCAACCTCAGCGTGCACTTGGACGTCCATACTCAGCGTGTACTCAGACTCCCACACTCAGCGTGCACTCATACTCCCACTCTCAGTGTGAACTCTGACTCCCACCTTCAGCGTGCACTCGGACTCCGAACCTCAGCATGTCCTCTGACTCCCACCCTCAGCGTGCACTCAGACTCCCACCCTCAGCGTGCACTCTGACTCTCAGCCTCAGTGTGCACTCGGACTCCCACCCTCAGCGTGCACTCTGACTCCCACCGTCAGTGGGCACTCGGACCTCCACCCTCAGTGTGCACTCCGACACCTACCCTCAGTATGCACTCTGACTCCCACCCTCAGCGTGCACTCGGTAACCTACACGCAGCCTGCACTCGGACTCCCACCCCCAGCCTGCACTCTGACTCCCGCTCTCAGCGTGCACTCGGACCCCCACCCTCAGCGTGCACTCTGAACCCCACCCACCGCGTGCACTCTGACCCCCAACCTCAGCGTGCACTCAGACTCCCACACTCAGCGTGTACTCTGACTCGCACCGTCAGCTTGCACTCTGACTCCTCCCCTCAGCGTTCTTTCGGACTCCCACCCTCAGTGTGCACTCGGACTCCCAACTTCAGCGTGTACTTGTACTCCCACCTTAAGCATGCACTCGGACTCCCACCTTCAACGTGCACTCTGACTCCCACCCTCAGCGTGCACTCCGACACCCACACTCAGCGTGCACCGTACACCCGACCTCAGCGTGTCCTTGGACACCCACCCTCAGTGTGCACTCGGAACCTCACCCTCAGCGTGCACTCTGACTCCCACCCTCAGCGTGGCCTCGGACTCACACCCTCAGCGTGCACTCGGACGACCACCCTCAGCGTGCACTCGGACCCCCACAATCAGCGTGCACTCGTACTCCCACCCTCAGCGTGTACTCGGACTCCCACCCTCAGTGTGCACTCGGACCCCCACCCTTTGCGTGCGCTCTGACTCCCACCCTCAGCGTGCACTCTGACTCCCACAATCAAAGTGCACTCGATCTCCCACCCTCAGTGTGCACTCTGACTCCCACCCTCAGCGTGCAGTTGGACCCCCACCCTCAGTGTGCACTCGGACAACTACCCAGAGTATGCACTCGAATTCCCACACTTAGCATGCACTCGGGCTCCCATCCTCAGCGTGCACTCGGACCCCCACCCTCTAGGGGCACTTGTACATCCACCTTCAGTGTGCACTCGGGTCCCCATCTTCAGCGTGCACTTGGCCTCCCACCCTCAGCGGGCACTCTGACTCTCAGCCTCAGTGTGCACTCTGACTCCCACCCTCAGCGTGCACTCTGACTCCCACCCTCAGTGGGCACTCGGACCTCCACCCTCAGCGTGGACTCTGACTCCCACCCTCAGCGTGCACTCGGACCCCCAACCTCAGTGTGTACTCAGACTACCACACTCAGTGTGCACTCGGACTCCCACCCTCAGTGTGCACTCGGACTCCCACACTCAGCGTGCCTTCGGACACACATTCTCAGCGTGTACTCGGACCTCGACCCTCAGCGTGCGCTCTGACTCCCACCCTCAGCGTGCACTCGGACCCCACCCTCAGCGTGCACTCGGACTCCCAACCTCAGCGTGTCCTCGGACACCCACACTCAGTGTGCACTCGGACCCCCACCCTGAGCGTGCACACGGACCCCCACCCTCAGTATGCACTCCGACTCCCACTCTTATCGTGCAGTCGGTCTCCAACCCTCAGCTTGCACTCTGACTCCCAACCTCAGCGTGTACTCGGACTCCCACACACAGCGTGCACTCGTACTCCCACCCTCAGTGTGAACTCTGACTCCCACCCTCAGCGTACACTCGGACTCCCACTCTCAGCGTGCACTCATACTCCCACCCTCAGGGTGCACTCAGATTCCCACCCTCAGTGTGCACTCGGGCTTCCATTCTCAGCGTGCACTCTGACACCCATCCTCAGTGTGCACACAGACTCCCACCTTCAGTGTGCACTCTGAATCCCACCCTAAGTGTGCACTCAGATTCCCACACTTAGCATGCACTCGGGCTCCCATCCTCAGCGTGCACTCGGACCCCCACCTTCTGCGGGCACTTGTACCCCCACCCTCAGCGTGCACTCGGGCCCCCATCTTCAGCGCGCACTTGGACTCCCACCCTCAGTGTGCACTCGGACCCCCACCCTGAGCGTGCGACACGGACCCCTACCCTCAGCATGCACTCTGACTCCCACTCTTATCGTGCAGTCGGTCTCCCACCCTCAGCTTGCACTCTGACTCCCAACCTCAGCGTGTACTCGGACTCCCACACACAGCGCGCACTCGTACTCCCACCCTCAGCGTGCACTCTGACTCCCACCTCAGTGTGCACTCTGACTCCCACCCTCAGCGTGCACTCGAACCTCCACCCTCAGTGTGCACTCCGACACCCACCCTCAGTGTGCACTCTGACTCCCACCCTCAGCGTGCAGTTGGACCCCCACCCTCAGTGTGCACTCGGACACCCACCCAGAGTATGCACCAGAATTCCCACACTTAGCATGCACTCGGGCTCCCATCCTCAGCGTGCACCCGGACCCCCACCCTCTGCGGGCACTTGTACATCCACCCTCAGTGTGCACTCGGGCCCCCATCTTCAGCGTGCACTTGGCCTCCCACCCTCAGCGGGCACTCTGACTCTCAGCCTCAGTGTGCACTCTGACTCCCACCCTCAGCGTGCACTCGGACCTCCACCCTCAGTGTGCACTCCGACACCCACCCTCAGCATGCACTCTGACTCCCACCCTCAGCGTGCAGTTGGATCCCCACCCTCAGTGTGCACTCGGAAACCCACCCGGAGTATGCACTCGGACTCCGACCCTCAGTGTGCACTCGGAATCCCACCATCAGCGTGCACTCTGACTCCCACCCTCAGCGTGCACTCGGACCCCCAACCTCAGCGTGCACTCAGACTACCACACTGAGCGTGCACTCTGACTCCCACCCTCAGTGTGCACTCTGACTCCCACCCTAAGCGTGCACTCTGACTCCCACCCTCAGTGGGCACTCTGACTCCCACCCTCAGCGTGCACTCGGACCCCCAACCTCGGCGTGCACTCAGACTACCACACTCAGTGTGCACTCTGACTCCCACCCTCAGTGCGCACTCGGACCCCCACCCTCAGCGTGCACTCGGACCCCCAACCTCAGCGTGCACTCAGACTACCACACTCAGTGTGCACTCTGACTCCCACCCTCAGTGTGCACTCGGACTTCCACTCTCAGCGTGCCTTCGGACACACATTCTCAGCGTGTACTCGGACCTCGACCCTCAGCGTGTGCTCTGACTCCCACCCTCAGCGAGCACTCGGACCCCACCCTCAGCGTGCACTCTGACTCCCACAATCAATGTGCACTCGGTCTCCCACCCTCAGTGTGCACTCTGACTCCCACCCTCAGCGTGCAGTTGGACCCCCACCCTCAGTGTGCACTCGGACACCCACCCAGAGTATGCACTCGAATTCCCACACTTAGCACGCACTCGGGCTCCCATCCTCAGCGTGCACTCGGACCCCCACCCTCTGCGGGCACTTGTACATCCACCCTCAGTGTGCACTCGGGCCCCCATCTTCAGCGTGCACTTGGTCACCCACCCTCAGCGGGCACTCTGACTCTCAGCCTCAGTGTGCACTCTGACTCCCACCCTCAGCGTGCACTTGGACCCCCAACCTCAGCGTGCACTCAGACTACCACACTGAGCGAGCACTCTGACTCCCACCCTCAGTGGGCACTCGGACCTCCACCCTCAGTGTGCACTCCGACACCCACCCTCAGTGTGCACTCTGACTCCCAGCCTCAGTGTGCACTCTGACTCCCACCCTCAGCATGCACTCTGACTCCCACCCTCAGCGTGCAGTCGGATCCCCACCCTCAGTGTGCACTCGTAAACCCACCCGGAGTATGCACTCGGACTCCGACCCTCAGTGTGCACTCGGAATCCCACCATCAGCGTGCACTCTGACTCCCACCCTCAGCATGCACTCTGACTCCCACCCTCAGCGTGCAGTCGGATCCCCACCCTCAGTGTGCACTCGGAAACCCACCCGGAGTATGCACTCGGACTCCCACCCTCAGTGTGCACTCGGAATCCCACCATCAGCGTGCACTCTGACTCCCACCCTCAGCGTGCACTCGGACCCCCAACCTCAGCGTGCACTCAGACTACCACACTGAGCGTGCACTCTGACTCCCACCCTCAGTGTGCACTCTGACTCCCACCCTAAGCGTGCACTCTGACTCCCACCCTCAGTGGGCACTCTGACTCCCACCCTCAGCGTGCACTCGGACCCCCAACCTCGGCGTGCACTCAGACTACCACACTCAGTGTGCACTCTGACTCCCACCCTCAGTGCGCACTCGGACTCCCACCCTCAGCGTGCACTCGGACCCCCAACCTCAGCGTGCACTCAGACTACCACACTCAGTGTGCACTCTGACTCCCACCCTCAGTGTGCACTCGGACTTCCACTCTCAGCGTGCCTTCGGACACACATTCTCAGCGTGTACTCGGACCTCGACCCTCAGCGTGTGCTCTGACTCCCACCCTCAGCGAGCACTCGGACCCCACCCTCAGCGTGCACTCTGACTCCCACAATCAATGTGCACTCGGTCTCCCACCCTCAGTGTGCACTCTGACTCCCACCCTCAGCGTGCAGTTGGACCCCCACCCTCAGTGTGCACTCGGACACCCACCCAGAGTATGCACTCGAATTCCCACACTTAGCATGCACTCGGGCTCCCATCCTCAGCGTGCACTCGGACCCCCACCCTCTGCGGGCACTTGTACATCCACCCTCAGTGTGCACTCGGGCCCCCATCTTCAGCGTGCACTTGGTCTCCCACCCTCAGCGGGCACTCTGACTCTCAGCCTCAGTGTGCACTCTGACTCCCACCCTCAGCGTGCACTTGGACCCCCAACCTCAGCGTGCACTCAGACTACCACACTGAGCGGGCACTCTGACTCCCACCCTCAGTGGGCACTCGGACCTCCACCCTCAGTGTGCACTCCGACACCCACCCTCAGTGTGCACTCTGACTCCCAGCCTCAGTGTGCACTCTGACTCCCACCCTCAGCATGCACTCTGACTCCCACCCTCAGCGTGCAGTCGGATCCCCACCCTCAGTGTGCACTCGGGAACCCACTCGGAGTATGCACTCGGACTCCGACCCTCAGTGTGCACTCGGAATCCCACCATCAGCGTGCACTCTGACTCCCACCCTCAGCGTGCACTCGGACCCCCAACCTCAGCGTGCACTCAGACTACCACACTGAGCGGGCACCCTGACTCCCACCCTCAGTGTGCACTCTGACTCTCACCCTCAGCGTGCACTCTGACTCCCACCCTCAGCGTGCACTCTGACTCCCACCCTCAGTGGGCACTCTGACTCCCACCCTCAGCGTGCACTCGGACCCCAACCTCAGCGTGCACTCAGACTACCACACTCAGTGTGCACTCTGACTCCCACCCTCAGTGCGCACTCGGACTCCCACACTCAGTGTGCACTCGGACCCCCAACCTCAGCGTGCACTCAGACTACCACACTCAGCGTGCACTGTGACTCCCACCCTCAGTGTGCACTCGGACTCCCACTCTCAGCGTGCCTTCGGACACACATTCTCAGCGTGTACTCGGACCTCGACCCTCAGCGAGCACTCGGACCCCACCCTCAGCATGCACTCGGATTCCCAACCTCAGCGTGTCCTCGGACACCCACACTCAGTGTGCACTCGGACCCCCACCCTGAGCGTGCACATGGACCCCTACCCTCAGCATGCACTCTGACTCCCACTCTTATCGTGCACTCGGTCTCCCACCCTCAGCTTACACTCTGACTCCCAAACTCAGCGTGCACTCGTACTCCCAACCTCAGCGTGTCCTTGGACACCCACCCTCAGTGTGCACTCGGACCCTCACCCTCAGCGTGCACTCGGACCCCAACCTCAGCGTGCACTCAGACTACCACACTCAGTGTGCACTCTGACTCCCACCCTCAACGTGCATCAGACTCCCACCCTCAGCGTACACTCTGACTCCCACCCTCAGCGTTCACTCTGACTCCCAACCTCAGCGTGCACTCGGACGCCCATACTCAGTGTGTACTTGGACTCCCCACACTCAGCGAGCACTCGGAACCCCACCCTTTGCTTGCGCTCTGACTCCCACCCTCAGCGTGCACTCTGACTCCCACAATCAATGTGCACTCGGTCTCCCACCCTCAGTGTGCACTCTGACTCCCACCCTCAGCATGCAGTTGGACCCCCACCCTCAGTGTGCACTCGGACACCCACCCAGAGTATGCACTCGAATTCCCACACTTAGCATGCCCTCGGGCTCCCATCCTCAGCGTGCACTCGGACCCCCACCCTCTGCGGGCACTTGTACATCCACCCTCAGTGTGCACTCGGGCCCCCATCTTCAGCGTGCACTTGGCCTCCCACCCTCAGCGTGTACTCGGACCCCCAACCTCAGCATGCACTCTGACTCCTCCCCTCAACGTGCACCCGGACCGCCATCCTCAGCTTGCACTCAGACTCCCACACTCAGCGTGCATTCGGACCCCCACCCTCATCATGCACTCCAACTCCCGCCCTCAGTGTGCACTCTGGCTCCCACCCTCAGCTTGCACTCAGAATCCCACCCTCAGTGTGCAATCGGACTCCCACCCTCAGTGTGCATTTGGCACCCCACCCTCAGCATGCACTCTGACTCCCACCCACAGTGTGCACTCGGACAACCACCCTCAGTGTGCACTCTAACTCCCACCCTCAGTGCGAACTCGGGCCCACACCCTCAGCGTGCAATCGGACCCTGACCCTGAGCATGCACTCTGACTCCCACCCTCAGCATGTACTTTGACTCCCACCCTCAGCGTGTACTCTGACTCCCACCCTCAGCGTGCACTCTGACTCCCACCCTCAGTGGGCACTCTGACTCCCAGCCTCAGTGTGCACTCGGACCTCCACCCTCAGCTTGCACTCAGAGCCCCACCGTAAGCGTGCACTCGGATTCCCACCCTCAACGTGCACTCGGACTCCCACCTTCAGCGTGCACTCTGACTCCCAACCTCAGTGTGCACTCGGCCGCCCACACTCAGCGTGCACTCGTACCCCCACCCTCAGTGTGCACTCGCACTCCCACCCTCAGCATGCACTCGGACTCCCAACCTCAGCGTGTCCTCGGACACCCACACTCAGGGTGCACTCGGACCCCCACCCTGAGCATGCACACGGACCCCTACCCTCAGCATGCCCTCTGACTCCCACTCTTATCATGCAGTCGGTCTCCCACCCTCAGCTTGCACTCTGACTCCCAACCTCAGCGTGCACTTGGACGTCCATACTCAGCGTGTACTCAGACTCCCACACTCAGCGTGCACTCATACTCCCACTCTCAGTGTGAACTCTGACTCCCACCTTCAGCGTGCACTCGGACTCCGAACCTCAGCATGTCCTCTGACTCCCACCCTCAGCGTGCACTCGGACTCTCAGCCTCAGTGTGCACACGGACTCCCACCCTCAGCGTGCACTCTGACTCCCACCGTCAGTGGGCACTCGGACCTCCACCCTCAGTGTGCACTCCGACACCTACCCTCAGTATGCACTCTGACTCCCACCCTCAGCGTGCACTCGGTAACCTACGCGCAGCCTGCACTCGGACTCCCACCCCCAGCCTGCACTCTGACTCCCGCTCTCAGCGTGCACTCGGACCCCCACCCTCAGCGTGCACTCTGAACCCCACCCACCGCGTGCACTCTGACACCCAACCTCAGCGTGCACTCAGACTCCCACACTCAGCGTGTACTCTGACCCGCACCTTCAGCTTGCACTCTGACTCCTCCCCTCAGCGTTCTTTCGGACTCCCACCCTCAGTGTGCACTCGGACTCCCAACTTCAGCGTGTACTTGTACTCCCACCTTAAGCATGCACTCGGACTCCCACCTTCAGCGTGCACTCTGACTCCCACCCTCAGCGTGCACTCCGACACCCACACTCAGCGTGCACCGTACTCCCGACCTCAGCGTGTCCTTGGACACCCACCCTCAGTGTGCACTCGGACCCTCACCCTCAGCGTGCACTCTGACTCCCACCCTCAGCGTGGCCTCGGACTCACACCCTCAGCGTGCACTCGGACGACCACCCTCAGCGTGCACTCGGACCCCCACCCTCAGCGTGCACTCGTACTCCCACCCTCAGCGTGTACTCGGACACCCACCCTCAGTGTGCACTCGGACCCCCACCCTTTGCGTGCGCTCTGACTCCCACCCTCAGCGTGCACTTTGACTCCCAAAATCAAAGTGCACTCGATCTCCCACCCTCAGTGTGCACTCTGACTCCCACCCTCAGCGTGCATTTGGACCCCCAACCTCAGTGTGCACTCGGACACCTACCCAGAGTATGTACTCGAATTCCCACACTTAGCATGCACTCGGGCTCCCATCCTCAGCGTGCACTCGGACCCCCACCCTCTACGGGCACTTGTACATCCACCCTCAGTGTGCACTCGGGTCCCCATCTTCAGCGTGCACTTGGCCTCCCACCCTCAGCGGGCACTCTGACTCTCAGCCTCAGTGTGCACTCTGACTCCCACCCTCAGCGTGCACTCTGACTCCCACCCTCAGTGGGCACTCGGACCTCCACCCTCAGCGTGGACTCTGACTCCCACCCTCAGTGTGCACTCTGACTCCCAGCCTCAGTGTGCACTCTGACTCCAACCCTAGCATGCACTCTGACTCCCACCCTCAGCGTGCAGTTGGATCCCCACCATCAATGTGCACTCGGAAACCCACCCGGAGTATGCACTCGGACTCCGACCCTCAGTGTGCACTTGGAATCCCACCATCAGCGTGCACTCTGACTCCCACCCTCAGCGTGCACTCGGACCCCCAACCTCAGCGTGCACTCTGACTACCACACTGAGCGTGCACTCTGACTCCCACCCTCAGCGTGCACTCTGACTCCCACCCTCAGCGTGCACTCGGACCCCCAACCTCAGCGTGTACTCAGACTACCACACTCAGTGTGCACTCTGACTCCCATCCTCAGCGCGCACTCGGACTCCCACACTCAGCGTGCCTTCGGACACACATTCTCAGCGTGTACTCGGACCTCGACCCTCAGCGTGCGCTCTGACTCCCACCCTCAGCGTGCACTCGGACCCCACCCTCAGCGTGCACTCGGACTCCCAACCTCAGCGTGTCCTCGGACACCCACACTCAGTGTGCACTCGGACCCCCACCCTGAGCGTGCCTTCGGACACACATTCTCAGCGTGTACTCGGACCTCGACCCTCAGCGTGTGCTCTGACTCCCACCCTCAGCGAGCACTCGGACCCCACCCTCAGCGTGCACTCTGACTCCCACAATCAATGTGCACTCGGTCTCCCACCCTCAGTGTGCACTCTGACTCCCACCCTCAGCGTTCACTCTGACTCCCAACCTCAGCGTGCACTCGGACGCCCATACTCAGTGTGTACTTGGACTCCCCACACTCAGCGAGCACTCGGAACACCACCCTTTGCGTGCGCTCTGACTCCCACCCTCAGCGTGCACTCTGACTCCCACAATCAACGTGCACTCGGTCTCCCACCCTCAGTGTGCACTCTGACTCCCACCCTCAGCATGCAGTTGGACCCCCACCCTCAGTGTGCACTCGGACACCCACCCAGAGTATGCACTCGAATTCCCACACTAAGCATGCCCTCGGGCTCCCATCCTCAGCGTGCACTCGGACCCCCACCCTCTGCGGGCACTTGTACATCCACCCTCAGTGTGCACTCAGGCCCCCATCTTCAGCGTGCACTTGGCCTCCCACCCTCAGCGGGCACTCTGACTCTCAGCCTCAGTGTGCACTCTGACTCCCACCCTCAGCGTGCACTCGAACCTCCACCCTCAGTGTGCACTCCGACACCCACCCTCAGTGTGCACTCTGACTCCCAGCCTCAGTGTGCACTCTGACTCCCACCCTCAGCATGCACTCTGACTCCCACCCTCAGCATGCAGTTGGATCCCCACCCTCAGTGTGCACTCGGAAACCCACCCGGAGTATGCACTCGGACTCCGACCCTCAGTGTGCACTCGGAATCCCACCATCAGCGTGCACTCTGACTCCCTCCCTCAGCGTGCACTCGGACCCCCAACCTCAGCGTGCACTCATACTACTACACTCAGTGTGCACTCTGACTCCCACCCTCAGTGTGCACTCTGACTCCCACCCTCAGCGTGCACTCTGACTCCCACCCTCAGTGTGCACTCTGACTCCCACCCCCAGTGTGCACTCTGACACCCACCCTCAGTGTGCACTCTGACTCCCACCCTCAGTGTGCACTCGGCACCCCACCCACAGCGTGCACTCTGACCCCCACCCTCAGCGTGCACTCGGACTCAAACCCTCAGTGTGCACTCTGACTCCCACACACAGTGTGCACTCTGACTCCCAACCTCAGTGTGCACTCCGACTCCCACCCTCAGCATGCAATAGGACCCCCACCCTCAGCGTGCACTCCGACTCCCACCCTCAACGTGCACTCTGTCTCCCAGCCTCAGTGTGCACTCTGACTTCCACCCTCAGTGTGCACTCTGACTCCCACCCTCAGCGTGCACTCGAACTTCCACCCTCAGCGTGCACTCTGACACCCGGCCTCAGCGTGCACTCTGACACCCGGCCTCAGCATGCACTTGGACTCGCACTCTCAGCGTGCACTCAGACACCCACCCTAAACGTGCACTCAGAGCCTCACACTCAGCATGCACTCAGACTCCCACCCTCAGCGTGCACTCAGACACCCACCCTCAGTGTGCACTCTGACTCCCACCCTCAGTGTGCACTCTGACTCCCACACTCAGTGTGCACTTCGACTCCCACCTTCAGCCTGCACTCGGCCCCCCACCCTCAGCGTGCACTCTGACCCCCACCCTCAGCGTCACTCTGACTCCCGGCCTCAGCATGCACTCGGACCTCCATCCTCAGCTGCACTCGGACACCCACCCTCAGTGTGCACTCTGACTCCCACCCTCAGTGTGCACTCTGACTCCCACCCTCAGTGTGCACTCTGACTCCCACACTCAGTGTGCACTTCGACTCCCACCTTCAGCCTGCACTCGGCCCCCCACCCTCAGCGTGCACTCTGACCCCCACCCTCAGCGTCACTCTGACTCCCGGCCTCAGCATGCACTCGGACCTCCATCCTCAGCTGCACTCGGACACCCACCCTCAGTGTGCACTCTGACTCCCACCCTCAGCGTGCACTCGGACTCCCACCCTCAGTGTGCACTCGGACCCCCATCCTCAGTGTGCACTCTGACTCCCACCCTCAGTGTGCACTCTGACTCCCACCCTCAGTGTGCACTCTGACTCCCACCCTCAGCGTGCACTCGGACCCCCAACCTCAGCGTGCACTCAGACTACCACCCTCAGTGTGCACTCTGACTCCCACCCTCAGTGCGCACTTGGACTCCCACACTCAGTGTGCACTCGGACCCCCAACCCCAGCGTGCACTCTGACTCCCACCCTCAGTGCGCACTCGGACTCCCACCCTCAGTGGGCACTCTGACTCTCAGCCTCAGTGTGCACTCTGACTCCCACCCTCAGCATGCACTCTGACTACCACCCTCAGTGGGCACTCGGACCTCCACCCTCTGTGTGCACTCCGAGACCCACCCTCATCATGCACTCTGACTCCCACCATCAGCGTGCAGTCGGATCCCCACCCTCAGTGTGCACTCGGAAACCCAACCGGAGTATGCACTCGGACTCCGACCCTCAGTGTGCACTCGGAATCCCACCATCAGCGTGCACTCTGACTCCCACCCTCAGCGTGCACTCGGACCCCCAACCTCAGCATGCACTCGTACTACTACACTCAGTGTGCACTCTGACTCCCACCCTCAGCGTGCACTCTGACTCCCACCCTCAGTGTGCACTCTGACTCCCACGCTCAGCGTGCACTCGGACCCCCAACCTCAGCGTGCACTCAGACTACCACACTCAGTGTGCACTCTGACTCCCACCCTCAGTGCGCACTTGGACTCCCACACTCAGTGTGCACTCGGACCCCCAACCCCAGCGTGCACTCTGACTCCCACCCTCAGTGCGCACTCGGACTCCCACACTCAGTGTGCACTTGGACCCCCAACCTCAGCGTGCAGACTCCCACCCTCAGTGTGCACTCGGACTCCCACTCTCAGCGTGCCTTTGGACACACATTCTCAGCGTGTACTCGGACCTCGACCCTCAGCGTGCGCTCTGACTCCCACCCTCAGCGTGCACTCGGACCCTCACCCTCAGCGTGCACTCTGGCTCCCACACTCAGCGTGCACTCAGACTTCCACCCTCTGCGAGCACATGTACTCCTACCCTCAGTGTGCACTCGGGCCCCCATCCACAGCGTGCACTCTGACTCCCACCCTCAGCGTGCACTCTGACTCCCATCCTCAGCATGCACTCTGACTCCTCCCCTCAGCGTGCACCCGGACCCCCACCCTCAGCTTGCACTCAGACTCCCACACACAGCGAGCATTCGGACCCCCACCCTCATCATGCACTCTGACTCACAACCTCAGCGTGTACTCGGACTCCCAACCTCAGTGTGCACTTTGACTCCCACCCACAGCGTGCACTCGGACCCCCACCCTCAGCATGCACTCTGACTCCCAACCTCAGCGTGTACTCGGACTCCCACCCTCAGTGTGCACTCTGACTCCCACCCACAGTGTGCACTTGGACCCCAACGCTCAGCGTGCACTTGTACTCCCACCCTCAAGGTGCACTTGGACTCCCACCCTCAGTATGCACTCGGACTCCCACCCTCATCGTGTACTTGTACTCCCACCTTCCGCATGCACTCCGGCTCCCACCTTCAGCGTGCACTCTGACTCCCACCCTCAGTGTGCACTCGGACTCCAAACCTCAGCATGCACTCCGACTCCCACCCTCAGCGTGCACTCGGACTCCCAACCTCAGCATGTCCTCGGACACCCACCCTCAGTGTGCACTCGGACCCCCACCCTCAGCATGGACATGGACCCTCACCCTCAGCGTGCACTCTGACTCCCACCCTCAGCGTGCATTAGACTCCCACCCTCAGCGTTCACTCTGACTCCCAACCTCAGCGTGCACTCGGATGCCCACCCTCAGCATGGATATGGACCCTCACCCTCAGCGTGCACTCTGACCCCTACCTGCGCACTCGGACTCCCACCCTCAGTGTGCACTCGGACGCCCACTCTCAGCGTGCCTTCGGACACACATTCTCAGCGTGTACTCGGACCTCGACCCTCAGCGTGTGCTCTGACTCCCACCCTCAGCGAGCACTCGGACCCCACCCTCAGCGTGCACTCTGACTCCCACAATCAATGTGCACTCGGTCTCCCACCCTCAGTGTGCACTCTGACTCCCACCCTCAGCGTGCAGTTGGACCCCCACCCTCAGTGTGCACTCGGACACCCACCCAGAGTATGCACTCGAATTCCCACACTTAGCATGCACTCGGGCTCCCATCCTCAGCGTGCACTCGGACCCCCACCCTCTGCGGGCACTTGTACATCCACCCTCAGTGTGCACTCGGGCCCCCATCTTCAGCGTGCACTTGGTCTCCCACCCTCAGCGGGCACTCTGACTCTCAGCCTCAGTGTGCACTCTGACTCCCACCCTCAGCGTGCACTCGGACCCCCAACCTCAGCGTGCACTCAGACTACCACACTGAGCGGGCACTCTGACTCCCACCCTCAGTGGGCACTCTGACTCCCACCCTCAGTGGGCACTCGGACCTCCACCCTCAGTGTGCACTCCGACACCCACCCTCAGTGTGCACTCTGACTCCCAGCCTCAGTGTGCACTCTGACTCCCACCCTCAGCATGCACTCTGACTCCCACCCTCAGCGTGCAGTCGGATCCCCACCCTCAGTGTGCACTCGGAAACCCACCCGGAGTATGCACTCGGACTCCGACCCTCAGTGTGCACTCGGAATCCCACCATCAGCGTGCACTCTGACTCCCACCCTCAGTGCGCACTTGGACTCCCACACTCAGTGTGCACTCGGACCCCCAACCCCAGCGTGCACTCTGACTCCCACCCTCAGTGCGCACTCGGACTCCCACACTCAGTGTGCACTCGGACCCCCAACCTCAGCGTGCAGACTCCCACCCTCAGTGTGCACTCGGACTCCCACTCTCAGCGTGCCTTTGGACACACATTCTCAGCGTGTACTCGGACCTCGACCCTCAGCGTGCGCTCTGACTCCCACCCTCAGCGTGCACTCAGACTTCCACCCTCTGCGAGCACATGTACTCCTACCCTCAGTGTGCACTCGGGCCCCCATCCACAGCGTGCACTCTGACTCCCACCCTCAGCGTGCACTCTGACTCCCATCCTCAGCATGCACTCTGACTCCTCCCCTCAGCGTGCACCCGGACCCCCACCCTCAGCTTGCACTCAGACTCCCACACACAGCGAGCATTCGGACCCCCACCCTCATCATGCACTCTGACTCACAACCTCAGCGTGTACTCGGACTCCCAACCTCAGTGTGCACTTTGACTCCCACCCACAGCGTGCACTCGGACCCCCACCCTCAGCATGCACTCTGACTCCCAACCTCAGCGTGTACTCGGACTCCCACCCTCAGTGTGCACTCTGACTCCCACCCACAGCGTGCACTTGGACCCCAACGCTCAGCGTGCACTTGTACTCCCACCCTCAAGGTGCACTTGGACTCCCACCCTCATTATGCACTCGGACTCCCACCCTCATCGTGTACTTGTACTCCCACCTTCCGCATGCACTCCGGCTCCCAGCTTCAGCGTGCACTCTGACTCCCACCCTCAGCGTGCACTCGGACTCCAAACCTCAGCGTGCACTCCGACTCCCACCCTCAGCGTGCACTCGGACTCCCAACCTCAGCATGTCCTCGGACACCCACCCTCAGTGTGCACTCGGACCCCCACCCTCAGCATGGACATGGACCCTCACCCTCAGCGTGCACTCTGACTCCCACCCTCAGCGTTCACTCTGACTCCCAACCTCAGCGTGCACTCGGATGCCCACCCTCAGCATGGATATGGACCCTCACCCTCAGCGTGCACTCTGACCCCTACCCTCAGCGTGCACTCAGACTCCCACCCTCAGTGTTCACTCTGACTCCCAACCTCAGCATGCACTCGGACGCCCATACTCAGCGTGTACTCTGACTCCCACCCTCAGTGTGCACTCGGACCCCCAACCTCGGCGTGCACTCAGACTACCACACTCAGTGTGCACTCTGACTCCCACCCTCAGTGCGCACTCGGACTCCCACCCTCAGCGTGCACTCGGACCCCCAACCTCAGCGTGCACTCAGAATACCACACTCAGCGTGCCTTTGGACACACATTCTCAGCGTGTACTCGGACCTCGACCCTCAGCGTGCGCTCTGACTCCCACCCTCAGCGTGCACTCGGACCCTCACCCTCAGCGTGCACTCGGACCCCCAACCTCAGCGTGCACTCAGACTACCACACTGAGCGGGCACTCTGACTCCCACCCTCAGTGGGCACTCTGACTCCCACCCTCAGTGGGCACTCGGACCTCCACCCTCAGTGTGCACTCCGACACCCACCCTCAGTGTGCACTCTGACTCCCAGCCTCAGTGTGCACTCTGACTCCCACCCTCAGCATGCACTCTGACTCCCACCCACAGCGTGCACTTGGACCCCAACGCTCAGCGTGCACTTGTACTCCCACCCTCAAGGTGCACTTGGACTCCCACCCTCATTATGCACTCGGACTCCCACCCTCATCGTGTACTTGTACTCCCACCTTCCGCATGCACTCCGGCTCCCAGCTTCAGCGTGCACTCTGACTCCCACCCTCAGCGTGCACTCGGACTCCAAACCTCAGCGTGCACTCCGACTCCCACCCTCAGCGTGCACTCGGACTCCCAACCTCAGCATGTCCTCGGACACCCACCCTCAGTGTGCACTCGGACCCCCACCCTCAGCATGGACATGGACCCTCACCCTCAGCGTGCACTCTGACTCCCACCCTCAGCGTTCACTCTGACTCCCAACCTCAGCGTGCACTCGGATGCCCACCCTCAGCATGGATATGGACCCTCACCCTCAGCGTGCACTCTGACCCCTACCCTCAGCGTGCACTCAGACTCCCACCCTCAGTGTTCACTCTGACTCCCAACCTCAGCATGCACTCGGACGCCCATACTCAGCGTGTACTCTGACTCCCACCCTCAGTGTGCACTCGGACCCCCAACCTCGGCGTGCACTCAGACTACCACACTCAGTGTGCACTCTGACTCCCACCCTCAGTGCGCACTCGGACTCCCACCCTCAGCGTGCACTCGGACCCCCAACCTCAGCGTGCACTCAGAATACCACACTCAGCGTGCCTTTGGACACACATTCTCAGCGTGTACTCGGACCTCGACCCTCAGCGTGCGCTCTGACTCCCACCCTCAGCGTGCACTCGGACCCTCACCCTCAGCGTGCACTCGGACCCCCAACCTCAGCGTGCACTCAGACTACCACACTGAGCGGGCACTCTGACTCCCACCCTCAGTGGGCACTCTGACTCCCACCCTCAGTGGGCACTCGGACCTCCACCCTCAGTGTGCACTCCGACACCCACCCTCAGTGTGCACTCTGACTCCCAGCCTCAGTGTGCACTCTGACTCCCACCCTCAGCATGCACTCTGACTCCCACCCTCAGCGTGCAGTCGGATCCCCACCCTCAGTGTGCACTCGGAAACCCACCCGGAGTATGCACTCGGACTCCGACCCTCAGTGTGCACTCGGAATCCCACCATCAGCGTGCACTCTGACTCCCACCCTCAGCGTGCACTCGGACCCCCAACCTCAGCGTGCACTCAGACTACCACACTGAGCGGGCACCCTGACTCCCACCCTCAGTGTGCACTCTGACTCTCACCCTCAGCGTGCACTCTGACTCCCACCCTCAGTGTGCACTCTGACTCCCAGCCTCAGTGTGCACTCGGACCCCCAACCTCAGCGTGCACTCAGACTCCCACCCTCAGCGTGCAGTCGGATCCCCACCCTCAGTGTGCACTCGGAAACCCACCCGGAGTATGCACTCGGACTCCGACCCTCAGTGTGCACTCGGAATCCCACCATCAGCGTGCACTCTGACTCCCACCCTCAGCGTGCACTCGGTCCCCCAACCTCAGCGTGCACTCAGACTACCACACTGAGCGGGCACCCTGACTCCCATCCTCAGTGTGCACTCTGACTCTCACCCTCAGCGTGCACTCTGACTCCCACCCTCAGCGTGCACTCTGACTCCCACCCTCAGTGGGCACTCTGACTCCCACCCTCAGCGTGCACTCGGACCCCCAACCTCAGCGTGCACTCAGACTACCACACTCAGTGTGCACTCTGACTCCCACCCTCAGTGCGCACTCGGACTCCCACACTCAGTGTGCACTCGGACCCCCAACCTCAGCGTGCACTCAGACTACCACACTCAGCGTGCACTGTGACTCCCACCCTCAGTGTGCACTCGGACTCCCACTCTCAGCGTGCCTTCGGACACACATTCTCAGCGTGTACTCGGACCTCGACCCTCAGCGTGCGCTCTGACTCCCACCCTCAGCGAGCACTCGGACCCCACCCTCAGCATGCACATGGATTCCCAACCTCAGCGTGTCCTCGGACACCCACACTCAGTGTGCACTCGGACCCCCACCCTGAGCGTGCACATGGACCCCTACCCTCAGCATGCACTCTGACTCCCACTCTTATCGTGCACTCGGTCTCCCACCCTCAGCTTGCACTCTGACTCCCAAACTCAGCGTGCACTCGTACTCCCAACCTCAGCGTGTCCTTGGACATCCACCCTCAGTGTGCACTCGGACCCTCACCCTCAGCGTGCACTCTGACTCCCACCCTCAGCGTGCATCAGACTCCCACCCTCAGCGTACACTCTGACTCCCACCCTCAGCGTTCACTCTGACTCCCAACCTCAGCGTGCACTCGGACGCCCATACTCAGTGTGTACTTGGACTCCCCACACTCAGCGAGCACTCGGAACACCACCCTTTGCGTGCGCTCTGACTCCCACCCTCAGCGTGCACTCTGACTCCCACAATCAACGTGCACTCGGTCTCCCACCCTCAGTGTGCACTCTGACTCCCACCCTCAGCATGCAGTTGGACCCCCACCCTCAGTGTGCACTCGGACACCCACCCAGAGTATGCACTCGAATTCCCACACTAAGCATGCCCTCGGGCTCCCATCCTCAGCGTGCACTCGGACCCCCACCCTCTGCGGGCACTTGTACATCCACCCTCAGTGTGCACTCGGGCCCCCATCTTCAGCGTGCACTTGGCCTCCCACCCTCAGCGGGCACTCTGACTCTCAGCCTCAGTGTGCACTCTGACTCCCACCCTCAGCGTGCACTCGAACCTCCACCCTCAGTGTGCACTCCGACACCCACCCTCAGTGTGCACTCTGACTCCCAGCCTCAGTGTGCACTCTGACTCCCACCCTCAGCATGCACTCTGACTCCCACCCTCAGCATGCAGTTGGATCCCCACCCTCAGTGTGCACTCGGAAACCCACCCGGAGTATGCACTCGGACTCCGACCCTCAGTGTGCACTCGGAATCCGACCATCAGCGTGTACTCTGACTCCCTCCCTCAGCGTGCACTCGGACCCCCAACCTCAGCGTGCACTCATACTACTACACTCAGTGTGCACTCTGACTCCCACCCTCAGTGTGCACTCTGACTCCCACCCTCAGCGTGCACTCTGACTCCCACCCTCAGTGTGCACTCTGACTCCCACCCCCAGTGTGCACTCTGACACCCACCCTCAGTGTGCACTCTGACTCCCACCCTCAGTGTGCACTCGGCCCCCCACCCACAGCGTGCACTCTGACCCCCACCCTCAGCGTGCACTCGGACTCAAACCCTCAGTGTGCACTCTGACTCCCACACACAGTGTGCACTCTGACTCCCAACCTTAGTGTGCACTCCGACTCCCACCCTCAGCATGCAATAGGACCCCCACCCTCAGCGTGCACTCCGACTCCCACCCTCAACGTGCACTCGGACTCCCACCCTCAGTCTGCACTCTGATTCCCAAATTCGGCCTACACTCAGACCCCCACCCTCAGCCTGCACTCGAACTTCCACCCTCAGCGTGCACTCTGACACCCGGCCTCAGCGTGCACTCTGACACCCGGCCTCAGCATGCACTTGGACTCGCACTCTCAGCGTGCACTCAGACACCCACCCTAAACGTGCACTCAGAGCCTCACACTCAGCATGCACTCAGACTCCCACCCTCAGCGTGCACTCTGACTCCCACCCGCAGTGTGCACTCTGACACCCAACCTCAGCGTGCACTCGGACCTCCATCCTCAGCTGCACTCAGACACCCACCCTCAGTGTGCACTCTGACTCCCACCCTCAGTGTGCACTCTGACTCCCACACTCAGTGTGCACTTCGACTCCCACCTTCAGCCTGCACTCGGCCCCCCACCCTCAGCGTGCACTCTGACCCCCACCCTCAGCGTCACTCTGACTCCCGGCCTCAGCATGCACTCGGACCTCCATCCTCAGCTGCACTCGGACACCCACCCTCAGTGTGCACTCTGACTCCCACCCTCAGCGTGCACTCGGACTCCCACCCTCAGTGTGCACTCGGACCCCCATCCTCAGTGTGCACTCTGACTCCCACCCTCAGTGTGCACTCTGACTCCCACCCTCAGTGTGCACTCTGACTCCCACCCTCAGTGTGCACTCCGACTCACACCCTCAGCCTGCACTCGGCCCCCCACCCTCAGCGTGCACTCTGACCCCCACCCTCAGAGTGCACTCTGCATCCCGGCCTCAGCGTGCACTCAGACCTCCATCCTCAATGTGCACTCAGACATCAACGCTCAGCGTGCACTCTGACTCCCACCCTGCGCGTGCACTCTAACGCCCAGCCTCAGTGTGCACTCAGACTCTTACCCTCATTTTGCACTCGGACTCCCACCCTCAATGTGCACTCAGACTCCCACCTCAGTGTGCATTCTGACACCCGGCCTCAGTGTGCACTCGGACTCCCATCCTCAGCGTGCACTCGGACTCCCACTCTCAGTGTGCACTTGGACCCCGATCCTCAGTGTGCACTCTGACTCCCACCCTCAGCGTGCACTCCGACTCCCAGCCTCAGTGTGCACTCAGACTCTTACCCTAATTTTGCACTCAGACTCCCACCCTCAGTGTGCACTCAGACTCCCACCCTTATTTTGCACTCGGACTCCCACGCTCAGTCTGCAATCTGACACCCGGCCTCAGCGTGCACTTGGACTCGCATTCTCAGCGTGCACTCAGACACCCACCCTAAGCGTGCACTCAGAGCCTCACACTCAGCATGCACTCAGACTCCCACCCTCAGCGTGCACTCAGACTCCCACCCGCAGTGTGCACTCTGACACCCAACCTCAGCATGCACTCGGACCTCCATCCTCAGCTGCACTCGGACACCCACCCTCAGTGTGCACTCTGACTCCCACCCTCAGCGTGCACTCGGACTCCCACTGTCAGTGTGCACTCGGACCCCGATCCTCAGTGTGCACTCTGACTCCCACCCTCAGCGTGCACTCGGACTCCCACTCTCAGTGTGCACTCGGACCCCCATCCTCAGTGTGCACTCAGACTCCCACCCTCAGTGTGCACTGAGACTCCCACCCTCAGTGTGCACTCTGACTCCCACACTCAGTGTGCACTCTGACACCCGGCCTCAGCGTGCACTTGGACTCGCACTCTCAGCGTGCACTCAGACACCCACCCTAAGCGTGCACTCAGAGCCTCACACTCAGCATGCACTCAGACTCCCACCCTCAGCGTGCACTCAGACTCCCACCCGCAGTGTGCACTCTGACACCCAACCTCAGCATGCACTCGGACCTCCATCCTCAGCTGCACTCGGACACCCACCCTCAGTGTGCACTCTGACTCCCACCCTCAGCGTGCACTCGGACTCCCACCCTCAGTGTGCACTCGGACCCCCATCCTCAGTGTGCACTCAGACTCCCACCCTCAGTGTGCACTGAGACTCCCACCCTCAGTGTGCACTCTGACTCCCACACTCAGTGTGCACTCTGACTCCCACCCTCAGTGTGCACTCTGACTCCCACCCTCAGTGTGCACTCCGACTCACACCCTCAGCCTGCACTCAGCCCCCCACCCTCAGCGTGCACTCTGACCCCCACCCTCAGAGTGCACTCTGCATCCCGGCCTCAGCGTGCACTCAGACCTCCATCCTCAATGTGCACTCAGACATCAACGCTCAGCGTGCACTCTGACTCCCACCCTGCGCGTGCGCTCTAACGCCCAGCCTCAGTGTGCACTCAGACTCTTACCCTCATTTTGCACTCGGACTCCCACCCTCAATGTGCACTCAGACTCCCACCCTCAGTGTGCATTCTGACACCCGGCCTCAGTGTGCACTCGGACTCCCATCCTCAGCGTGCACTCGGACTCCCACTCTCAGTGTGCACTCGGACCCCGATCCTCAGTGTGCACTCTGACTCCCACCCTCAGCGTGCACTCCGACTCCCAGCCTCAGTGTGCACTCAGACTCTTACCCTAATTTTGCACTCAGACTCCCACCCTCAGTGTGCACTCAGACTCCCACCCTTATTTTGCTCTCGGACTCCCACGCTCAGTCTGCACTCTGACACCCGGCCTCAGCGTGCACTTGGACTCGCATTCTCAGCGTGCACTCAGACACCCACCCTAAGCGTGCACTCAGAGCCTCACACTCAGCATGCACTCAGACTCCCACCCTCAGCGTGCACTCAGACTCCCACCCGCAGTGTGCACTCTGACACCCAACCTCAGCATGCACTCGGACCTCCATCCTCAGCTGCACTCGGACACCCACCCTCAGTGTGCACTCTGACTCCCACCCTCAGCGTGCACTCGGACTCCCACCCTCAGTGTGCACTCAGACTCCCACCCTCAGTGTGCACTGAGACTCCCACCCTCAGTGTGCACTCTGACTCCCACACTCAGTGTGCACTCTGACTCCCACCCTCAGTGTGCACTCTGACTCCCACCCTCAGTGTGCACTCCGACTCACACCCTCAGCCTGCACTCGGCCCCCCACCCTCAGCGTGCACTCTGACCCCCACCCTCAGAGTGCACTCTGCATCCCGGCCTCAGCGTGCACTCAGACCTCCATCCTCAATGTGCACTCAGACATCAACGCTCAGCGTGCACTCTGACTCCCACCCTGCGCGTGCACTCTAACGCCCAGCCTCAGTGTGCACTCAGACTCTTACCCTCATTTTGCACTCGGACTCCCACCCTCAATGTGCACTCAGACTCCCACCCTCAGTGTGCATTCTGACACCCGGCCTCAGTGTGCACTCGGACTCCCATCCTCAGCGTGCACTCGGACTCCCACTCTCAGTGTGCACTCGGACCCCGATCCTCAGTGTGCACTCTGACTCCCACCCTCAGCGTGCACTCCGACTCCCAGCCTCAGTGTGCACTCAGACTCTTACCCTAATTTTGCACTCAGACTCCCACCCTCAGTGTGCACTCAGACTCCCACCCTTATTTTGCACTCGGACTCCCACGCTCAGTCTGCACTCTGACACCCGGCCTCAGCGTGCACTTGGACTCGCATTCTCAGCGTGCACTCAGACACCCACCCTAAGCGTGCACTCAGAGCCTCACACTCAGCATGCACTCAGACTCCCACCCTCAGCGTGCACTCAGACTCCCACCCGCAGTGTGCACTCTGACACCCAAACTCAGCATGCACTCGGACCTCCATCCTCAGCTGCACTCGGACACCCACCCTCAGTGTGCACTCTGACTCCCAACCTCAGTGTGCACCCTGACTCCCACCCTCAGCGTGCACTCGGACTCCCACCCTCAGTGTGCACTCGGACCCCCATCCTCAGTGTGCACTCAGACTCCCACCCTCAGGGTGCACTCTGACTCCCACCCTCAGCGTGCACTCTGACTCCCACACTCAGTGTGCACTCTGACACCCGGCCTCAGCGTGCACTCTGACACCCGGCCTCAGCGTGCACTTGGACTCGCACTCTCAGCGTGCACTCAGACACCCACCCTAAGCGTGCACTCAGAGCCTCACACTCAGCATGCACTCAGACTCCCACCCTCAGCGTGCACTCCGACTCACACCCTCAGCCTGCACTCAGCCCCCCACCCTCAGCGTGCACTCTGACCCCCACCCTCAGAGTGCACTCTGCATCCCGGCCTCAGCGTGCACTCAGACCTCCATCCTCAATGTGCACTCAGACATCAACGCTCAGCGTGCACTCTGACTCCCACCCTGCGCGTGCACTCTAACGCCCAGCCTCAGTGTGCACTCAGACTCTTACCCTCATTTTGCACTCGGACTCCCACCCTCAATGTGCACTCAGACTCCCACCCTGAGTGTGCACTCTGACACCCGGCCTCAGTGTGCACTCGGACTCCCATCCTCAGCGTGCACTCGGACTCCCACTCTCAGTGTGCACTCGGACCCCCATCCTCAGTGTGCACTCTGACTCCCACCCTCAGCGTGCACTCCGACTCCCAGCCTCAGTGTGCACTCTGACTTCCATCCTCAGTGTGCACTCTGACTCCCACACTCAAGTGTGCACTCTGACTCCCAGCCGAAGAGTGCACTCGGACTCCCACCCTCTTTGTGCACTCAGACTCCCACCCTCGGCGTGCACTCGGACTCCCAACCTCAGCTTGCACTTGGACTCCCACCCTCAGAGTGCACTCGAACTCCCACCCTCAGCGTGCACTCTGAACCCCGGCCTCAGCGTGCACTCTGACCCCCACCCTCTTTGTGCATTCCGACTCCCACCCTCAGCGTGCACTCGGACCTTCATCCGCAGCTGCACTCGGACTCTCCGCCTCAGCGTGCACTCGGACTCCTACCCTCAGCGTGTACTCTGACTCCCACCCTCAGCGTGCACTCGGACTCCCACCCTCAGCGTGCACTCAGACTCCACCCTCAGCCTGCACTCTGACTCCAGGCCTCAGCGTGCACTCGGATCTCCACCCTCAATATGCACTCTGACTCGAACCCTCTGCCTACACTCTGACTCACGGCCTCAACGTGCACTAGGTCACCCACCCTCAGTGTGTACCGGGACCCCCACTCTCAGCCTGCACTCTGACTCCCGGCCTTAGCGTGTACTTGGACATCCACCCTCAATGTGCATCGGACTCCCACGCTCAGCTTGCACTCTGACTCCCACCCTCAGCGTGCACTCTGACTCCCACCCTCAGCGTAGGCTCGGACTCCCACCCTCAGCGTTCACTCGGACTCCCACCCTCAGCGTGCACTCGGACCCCCACACTCAGCGTGCACTCTGACTCCGACCCTCAGTGTGCACTCGGACCCCCACCCTCAGCGTGCACTCTGACTCCGACCCTCAGCGTGTACTCGGACTCCCACCCTCAGCGTGCACTCGGACTCCCACCCTCAGCGTGCACTCGGACCTTCATCCGCAGCTGCACTCGGACTCTCCGCCTCAGCGTGCACTCGGACTCCTACCCTCAGCGTGTACTCTGACTCCCACGCTCAGCGTGCACTCGGACTCCCACCCTCAGCGTGCACTCAGACTCCACCCTCAGCCTGCACTCTGACTCCAGGCCTCAGCGTGCACTCGGATCTCCACCCTCAATATGCACTCTGACTCGAACCCTCTGCCTACACTCTGACTCACGGCCTCAACGTGCACTAGGTCACCCACCCTCAGTGTGTACCGGGACCCCCACTCTCAGCCTGCACTCTGACTCCCGGCCTTAGCGTGCACTTGGACATCCACCCTCAATGTGCATCGGACTCCCACGCTCAGCTTGCACTCTGACTCCCACCCTCAGCGTGCACTCTGACTCCCACCCTCAGCGTAGGCTCGGACTCCCACCCTCAGCGTTCACTCGGACTCCCACCCTCAGCGTGCACTCGGACCCCCACACTCAGCGTGCACTCTGACTCCGACCCTCAGTGTGCACTCGGACCCCCACCCTCAGCATGCACTCTGACTCCGACCCTCAGCGTGTACTCGGACTCCCACCCTCAGCGTGCACTCGGACTCCCACCCTCAGCGTGCACTCGGACCCCCACCCTCAGCGTGCACTCTGACTCCGACCCTCAGCGTGGGCTCGGATCCACACCCTCAGCGTGCACTCGGACTCCCACCCTCAGCGTGCACTCGGACCCACACCCTCAGCGCGCAATCTGACTCCCACCCTCAGCGTGGGCTCGGACTCCCACCCTCAGCGTGCACTCGGACCCACACCCTCAGCGTGCACTCGGACTCCCACCCTCAGCGTGTACTCGAACTCCCACCCTCAGCGTGCACTCGGACCCCCATCCTAGACGTGCACTCTGACTCACACCCTCAGCGTGTGCTCGGACTCTCAGCCTCAGTGTGCACTATGACTTACACCCTCAGTGTGCACTCTGACTCCCACACTCAGCGTGTCCTCGAACTCCCACCATCAGTGTGCACTCTGACTCCCACACACAGTGTGCACTCTGACTCCCACCCTCAGTGTGCACTCCGACTCCCACCCTCAGCCTGCACTCGGCCCCCCACCATCAGCGTGCGCTATGACCCCCACCCTCAGCGTGCACTCTGACTCCCGGCCTCAGCGTGCAATCAGACCTCCACCCTCAATGTGCACTCTGTCTCCAACGCTCAGCGTGCACTCTGACTCCCACCCTCGGCGTGCACTCTAACTCCCAGCCTCAGCGTGCACTCTGACTCCGAGCCACAGCGTGCACTCGGACTCCCACCCTCAATGTGCACTCTGACTCGAACCCTCTGCCTGCAATCTGACTCACGGCCTCAGCACGCACTCGGTCTCCCATCCTCAGTTTGCACTCTGTCTCCCACCCTCAAGCGTGCACTCTGACTCCAAGCCTCAGCGTGCACTCGGACTCCCACCCGCAGCATGCACTCTGACTCCCACCCTCAGCATGCACTCTGACTCCCACCCTCAGCATGCACTCGGACCTTCATCTGCAGCTGCACTCGGACTCCCTGCCTCAGGGTGCATTCTTACACTCGGCCTCAGTCTGCACTTGTACCCCCACCCTCAGCGTGCACTCTAACTCCCACCCTCAGCGTGTACTCGGACTCCCACCCTTAGTTTGCACTCAGACCTGCATTTTAAGTGTACACTTAGACTCCCACCCTCTTTGTGCACTCGGACGCTCACCCTCGGCATGCACTCTGACTCCCACCCTCAGCGTGCACTCTGACACCCACCCTCAGCGTGTACTCTGACTCCCACCCTCTGCGGGCACACTTACTCCCACCCTCAGTCTGCACTCTGACACCTACCTTCGGCCTGCACTCAGACCCCCACGCTCAGCCTGCACTCGAACTCCCACCCTCAGCGTGCACTCTGGGTGCATTCTGACACCCGGCCTCAGTGTGCACTCTGACTCCCACCCTCAGCCTACACTCTGATGCCCGGCCTCAGCGTGTACTCGGACTCCCATCCTTAGTTTGCACTCAGACACACACTTTCAGTGTACACTTAGACTCCCACCCTCTTTGTGCACTCGGACACTCACCCTCGGCGGGCACCCGGACTCCCACCCTCAGCGTGCACTCTGACACCCACCCTCAGCATGCACTCTGACTCCTACCCTCTGCGGGCACACTTACTCCCACCCTCAGCGTGCACTCTGACTCCCACCCTCAGCGTGCACTCGGACTCCCTCCCTCAGCGTGCACTCGGACTCCCACCCTCAGTGTGTACTGGGACCCCCAGTCTCAGCCTGCACTCTGACTCCCACCCTCAGCGTGGGCTCGGACTCCCACCCTCAGCGTGCACTCGGACTCCCACCCTCAGTGTGCACTCTGACTCCCACCCTCAGCGTGTACTCGGACCCCCACTCTCAGCCTGCACTCTGTCTCCCACCCTCAGTGTGGGCTCGGACTCCCACCCTCAGCGTGCACTCGGACTCCCACCCTCAGTGTGCACTCTGTCTCCCACCCTCAGTGTGGGCTCGGACTCCCACCCTCAGCGTGCACTCGGACTCCCACCCTCAGCGTGCACTCGGACTCCCACCCTCAGCATGCACTCGGACCCCCACCCTCAGCGTGCACTCTGACTCCCACCCTCAGCGTGTACTCGGACTCCCACCCTCAGTGTGCACTCTGACTCCCACCCTCAGCGTGTACTCGGACTCCCACCCTCAGCGTGCACTCTGACACCCAACTTCGGCCTGCACTCAGACCCCCACGCTCAGCCTGTACTCAACTCCCACCCTCAGCGTGCACTCTGACACCCGGCCTCAGCCTGTACTCAACTCCCACCCTCAGCTTGCACTCTGACACCCGGCCTCAGCCTGTACTCTGACTCCCACCCTCAGCGTGCACTCTGACACCCGGCCTCAGCCTGCACTCAGACTCCCACCCTCAGCGTGCACTCTGACTCCCACCCTCAGTCTGCACTCTGACACCCAACTTCGGCCTGCACTCAGACCCCCACGCTCAGCCTGTACTCAACTCCCACCCTCAGCGTGCACTCTGACACCCAGCCTCAGCCTGCACTCAGACTCCCACCCCCAGTGTGCACTCTGACCCCCACCCTTTTTGTGCACTATGACTCCCACCCTCGGTGTGCACTCGGACTCCCAACCTCAGCTTGCACTTGGACTCGCACCCTCTTTGTGCACTCTGACTCCCACCCCCAATGTGCACTCTGACACGCACTCTCAGCATGCACTCGGACCTCCATCCTCAGCTGCACTCTGACTCCCACCCTCAGTGTGCACTCTGACTCCCACACACAGTGTGCACTCTGACTCCCACCCTCAGTGTGCACTCCGACTCCCACCCTCAGCCTGCACTCGGCCCCCCACCATCAGCGTGCACTATGACCCCCACCCTCAGCGTGCACTCTGACTCCCGGCCTCAGCGTGCACTCAGACCTCCACCCTCAATGTGCACTCTGACTCCAATGCTCAGCGTGCACTCTGACTCCCACCCTCGGCGTGCACTCTAACTCCCATCCTCAGCGTGCACTCGGACTCCCACCCTCAATGTGCACACTGACTCGAACCATCTGCCTGCAAACTGACTCACGGCCTCAGCACGCACTCGGTCTCCCATCCTCAGTGTGCACTCTGACTCCCACCCTCAAGCGTGCACTCTGACTCCCAGCCTCAGCGTGCACTCGGACTCCCACCCTCAGTCTGCACTCTGACACTTACCTTCGGCCTGCACTCAGACCCCCACGCTTAGCCTGCACTCGAACTCCCACCCTCAGTGTGCACTCTGACACCCGGCCTCAGCATGCACTCTGACCCCCACCCTCTTTGTGCACTCTGACTCCCAACCTCGGCGTGCACTCGGATTCCCAACCTCAGCTTGCACTTGGACTCCCACCCTCAGCATGCACTCTGACTCCAACCCTCAGCATGCACTCTGACTCCCACCCTCTTTGTGCATTCCGACTCCCACCCTCAGCGTGCACTCGGACCTTCATCCGCAGCTGCACTCGGACTCTCACCCTCAGAGTGCACTCTGACTCCCACCCTCAGGTGCTGTCGGACCCCCACCCTCAGTGTGGGCTCGGACTCAGCCTCAGTGTGCACTATGACTCCCATCCTCAGCGTGCACTCTGACTCCCACCCTCAGCGTGTACTCGGACTCCCACCCTCAGCGTGCACTCTGACACCCAACTTCGGCCTGCACTCAGACCCCCACGCTCAGCCTGTACTCAACTCCCACCCTCAGCGTGCACTCTGACACCCAGCCTCAGCCTGCACTCAGACTCCCACCCCCAGTGTGCACTCTGACCCCCACCCTCTTTGTGCAATATGACTCCCATCCTCAGCGTGCACTCTGACTCCCACCCTCAGCGTGGGCTCGGACTCTCAGCCTCAGTGTGCACTATGACTCCTACCCTCAGTGTGCACTCGGACCCCCATCCTCAGTGTGAGTCTGACTCCCACCCTCAGTCTGCACTCTGACACCCAACTTCGGCCTGCACTCAGACCCCCACGCTCAGCCTGTACTCAACTCCCACCCTCAGCGTGCACTCTGACACCCAGCCTCAGCCTGCACTCAGACTCCCACCCCCAGTGTGCACTCTGACTCCCACCCTCTTTGTGCAATCTGACTCCCACCCTCGGTGTGCACTCGGACTCCCAACCTCAGCTTGCACTTGGACTCCCACCCTCTTTGTGCACTCTGACTCCCACCCCCAGTGTGCAATCTGACACGCACCCTCAGCATGCACTCGGACCTCCATCCTCAGCTGCACTCAGACTCCCACCCTCAGTGTGTACTCGGACTCCCACCCTCAGTGTGTACTCTGACTCCCACCCTCAGTGTGCACTCTGACTCCCACACACAGTGTGCACTCTGACTCCCACCCTCAGTGTGCACTCCGACTCCCACCCTCAGCCTGCACTCGGCCCCCCACCATCAGCGTGCACTATGACCCCCACCCTCAGCGTGCACTCTGACTCCCCACCCTCAGCCTGCACTCTGACTCCCGGCCTCAGCGTGCACTCAGACCTCCACCCTCAATGTGCACTCTGACTCCAACGCTCAGCGTGCACTCTGACTCCCACCCTCGGCGTGCATTCTAACTCCCAGCCTCAGCGTGCACTCTGACTCCGAGCCACAGTGTGCACTCGGACTCCCACCCTCAAGCGTGCACTCTGACTCGAACCCTCTGCCTGCAATCTGACTCACGGCCTCAGCACGCACTCGGTCTCCCATCCTCAGTGTGCACTCTGACTCCCACCCTCAAGCGTGCACTCTGACTCCCATCCTCAGCGTGCACTCGGACTCCCACCCTCAGTCTGCACTCTGACACTTACCTTCGGCCTGCACTCAGACCCCCATGCTTAGCCTGCACTCGAACTCCCACCCTCAGCGTGCACTCTGACACCCGGCCTCAGCATGCACTCTGACCCCCACCCTCTTTGTGCACTCTGACTCCCAACCTCGGCGTGCACTCGGATTCCCAACCTCAGCTTGCACTTGGACTCCCACCCTCAGCATGCACTCTGACTCCCACCCTCAGCATGCACTCTGACCTTCATCCGCAGCTGCACTCGGACTCTCAGCCTCAGGGTGCACTCTGACTCCCACCCTCAGCGTGCACTCTGACTCCCACCCTCAGCGTGCACTCTGACACCCACCCTCAGCATGCACTCTGACTCCTACCCTCTGCGGGCACACTTACTCCCACCCTCAGCGTGCACTCTGACGCCCACCCTCAGCGTGCACTCGGACTCCCTCCCTCAGCGTGCACTCGGACCCCAATCCTAAGCGTGCACTCTGACTCCCACCCTCAGCGTGTACTCGGACTCCCACCCTCAGAGTGCACTATGACTCCCACCCTCAGCGTGCACTATGACTCCCTGCCTCAGTGTGCACTATGACTCCCACCCTCAGCATGCACTCTGACTCCCACCCTCAGCGTAGGCTCAGACTCTCAGTCTCAGTGTGCACTATGACTTACATCCTCAGTGTGCACTCTAACACCCACTCTCAGTTTGCACTCTGACTCCCACCTTCAGCGTGGGCTTGGACTCCCATCCTCAGCGTGCGCTCGGACTCCCACCCTCAGCGTGCACTCGAACCCCCAACCTCAGCGTGCACTCTGACTCCCTCCCACAGCGTGTGCTCGGACTCCCACCCTCAGAGTGCACTCTGACTCCCACTCTCAGCGTGTGCTCGGACTCCCACCCTCAGCGTGCACTCTGACTCCCACCATCAGCGTGCACTCAGACTCCACCCTCAGCCTGCACTCTGACTCCAGGCCTCAGCATGCACTCGGACTCCACCCTCAATGTGCACTCTGACTCCCACTCTCTGCCTACACTCTGACTCACGGCCTCAACGTGCACTCGGTCACCCATCCTCAGTGTGTACTGGGACCCCCACTCTCAGCCTGCACTCTGACTCCCGGCCTCAGCGTGCACTCGGACCTCCACCCTCAGTGTGTACTGAGACCCCCACTCTCAGCCTGCACTCTGTCTCCCACCCTCAGTGTGGGCTCGGACTCCCACCCTCAGCGTGTACTCGGACTCCCACCCTCAGTGTGCACTCTGACTCCCACCCTCAGCGTGTACTCAGACTCCCACCCTCAGCATGCACTCTGAATCCCACCCTCAGCATGTACTCAGACTCCCACTCTCAGTGTGCACTCTGACTCCCACCCTCAGCGTGTACTCGGACTCCCACCCTCAGCGTGCACTCTGACTCCCACCCTCAGTGGGTACTCGGACTCCCATCCTCAGCGTGCACTCTGACTCCCACCCTCAGCGTGCACTCTGACTCCCACCCCCACCGTGCACTCGGACCTCCATCCTCAGCTGCACTCGGACTCCCACCCTCAGTGTGCACTTTGACTCCCACTCTCAGCCTGCACTCTGAATCCCACCCTCAGCGTGTACTCGGACCCACACTGTCAGTGTGCACTCTGACTCCCACCCACAGCGTGCACTCGGACTCCCACCTTCAGCGTGCACTCTGAATCCCACCCTTAGCCTGCACTCTGAATCCCACCCTCAGCGTGCACTCTGACTCCCACCCTCAGTGGGTACTCGGACTCCCACCCTCAGCGTGCACTCTGACTCCCACCCTTAGCGTGCACTCTGACTCCCACCCCCACCGTGCACTCGGACCTCCATCCTCAGCTGCACTCGGACTCCCACCCTCAGTGTGCACTTTGACTCCCACCCTCAGCCTGCACTCTGAATCCCACCCTCAGCGTGCATTCGGACTCCCACCCTCAGCGTGCACTCTGAATCCCACCCTTAGCCTGCACTCTGAATCCCACCCTCAGCGTGCACTCTGACTCCCACCCTCAGTGGGTACTCGGACTCCCACCCTCAGCGTGCACTCTGACTCCCACCCTCAGCGTGCACTCTGACTCCCACCCCCACCGTGCACTCGGACCTCCATCCTCAGCTGCACTCGGACTCCCACCCTCAGTGTGCACTTTGACTCCCACCCTCAGCCTGCACTCTGAATCCCACCCTCAGCGTGCACTCGGACTCCCACCCTCAGCGTGCACTCTGACTCCCACCCTCAGCGTGCACTCTGACTCCCACCCCCACCGTGCACTCGGACCTCCATCCTCAGCTGCACTCGGACTCCCACCCTCAGTGTGCACTTTAAATCCCACCCTCAGCCTGCACTCTGACTCCCGGCCTCAGCATGCACTCGGAACTCCACACTCAATGTGTACTCTGACTCCCACCCTCCACGTGCACTCTAAATTCCCAGACTCAGTGTGCACTCTGACTCCCACCCTCAGCGTGAACTCTGACACCCGGCCTGAGCGTGCACTTTGACTCCCACCCTCAGCGTGCACTCAGGCCCCCACCCTCAGCGTGCACACAGACTCCCACCCTCAGTGTGCACTCAGACCCCCACCCTCAGCCTGCACTCAGACTCCCCCCCTCAGCGTGCACTCAGACACCCACCCTCAGTCTGCACACAGACTCCCACCCTCAGCGTGCACTCACACTCCCACCCTCAGCGTACACTCAGACCCCCACCCTCTTTTTGCACTATGACTCCCTGCCTCAGTGTGCACTATGACTCCCACCCTCAGCATGCACTCTGACTCCCACCATCAGCGTAGGCTCAGACTCTCAGTCTCAGTGTGCACTATGACTTACATCCTCAGTGGCACTCTGACACCCACTCTCAGTATGCACTCTGACTCCCACCTTCAGCGTGTGCTTGGACTCCCATCCTCAGCGTGCACCCGGACTCCCACGCTCAGCGTGCACTCGAACCCCCAACCTCAGCGTGCACTCTGACTCCCTCCCACAGCGTGTGCTTGGACTCCCACCCTCAGAGTGCACTCTGACTCCCACCCTCAGCATGTGCTCGGACTCCCACCCTCAGCGTGCACTCTGACTCCCACCATCAGCGTGCATTCAGATTCCACCCTCAGCCTGCACTCTGACTCCAGGCCTCAGCATGCACTCGGACTCCACCCTCAATGTGCACTCTGACTCCCACCCTCTGCCTACACTCTGACTCACGGCCTCAACGTGCACTCGGTCACCCACCCTCAGTGTGTACTGGGACCCCCACTCTCAGCCTGCACTCTGACTCCCGGCCTCAGCGTGCACTCGGACCTCCACTCTCAGTGTGTACTGGGACCCCCACTCTCAGCCTGCACTCGGACCCCCACCCTCAGCATGCACTCTGACTCCCACCCTCAGCGTGTACTCGGACTCCCACCCTCAGTGTGCACTCTGACTCCCACCATCAGCGTGTACTCGGACTCCCACCCTCAGCGTGCACTCTGAATCCCACCCTCAGCGTGTACTCGGACTCACACTGTCAGTGTGCACTCTGACTCCCACCCTCAGCGTGTACTCGGACTCCCACCCTCAGCGTGCACTCTGACTCCCACCCTCAGTGGGTACTCGGACTCCCACCCTCAGCGTGCACTCTGACTCCCACCCTCAGCGTGCACTCTGACTCCCACCCCCACCGTGCACTCGGACCTCCATCCTCAGCTGCACTCGGACTCCCACCCTCAGTGTGCACTTTGACTCCCACCCTCAGCCTGCACTCTGACTCCCGGCCTCAGCGTGCACTCGGAACTCCACACTCAATGTGCACTCTGACTCCCACCCTCCACGTGCACTCTAATTCCCAGACTCAGTGTGCACTCTGACTCCCACCCTCAGCGTGAACTCTGACTCCAACCCTCAGCGTGAACTCTGACTCCCACCCTCAGTGTGCACTCTGACTCCCACTCTCAGCCTGCACTCGGACACCCGGCCTCAGCGTCCACTCGGACTCCCACCCTCAGCGTGCACTCAGACTCCCACGCTCAGCGTGCACACAGACCCCCACCCTCTTTGGGCACTCTGACCCCCACCCTCAGCGTGCACTCTGACACCCGGCCTGAGCCTGCACTTTGACTCCCACCCTCAGCGTGCACTCAGGCCCCCACCCTCAGCGTGCACACAGACTCCCACCCTCAGCGTGCACTCAGACCCCCACCCTCAGCCTGCACTCAGACTCCCCCCCTCAGCGTGCACTCAGACACCCACCCTCAGTCTGCACACAGACTCCCACCCTCAGCGTGCACTCACACTCCCACCCTCAGCGTACACTCAGATCCCCACCCTCTTTGGGCACTCTAACTCCCACACTCAGCGTGCACTCAGACTCCCACCCTCAGCGTGCACTCTGACACCCGGCCTCAGCCTGCACTCAGACTCCCACCCTCAGCGTGCACTCTGGCTCCCAGCCTCAGTATGCACTCTGACACCCAACTTCGGCCTGCACTCAGACCCCCACGCTCAGCCTGTACTCAACTCCCACCCTCAGCGTGCACTCTGACTCCCATCCTCAGCGTGCACTCTGACTCCCACCCTCAGCGAGCACTCGATCCTCCATCCTCTGCGTGCACTCTGACTCCCACCCTCATTATCCACTCTGACTCCCATCCTCAGTGTGCCCTCTGGCTTCCACTGTCATTATCCACTCTGACTCCCATCCTCAGCATGCACTCTGACTCCTATCCTCAGTGTGCACTCTGACTCCCACCCTCACCGTGCACTCTGACTCCCACCCTCAGCGTGCACTCTGACTCCCACCCTCAGCGTGCACTCTGACTTCCATCCTCAGCGTGCACTCTGACTCCCACACTCATCGTGCACTCGGACTCCCACCCTCAGCGTGCACTTTGACTCCCACCCTCAGCGTGCACTCTGACTCCCACCCTCAGCGTGCACTCTGACTCCCACCCTCTTTGAGCACTCGGACACCCACCCTCAGCGTGCACTCAGACCCCCACCCTCAGCATGCACTCTGACTCCCACCCTCAGCGTGCACTCTGACTCCCACTCTCTTTGTGCACTCGTACTCCCAACCTCAGCGTGCACTCGGACTCCCACCCTTAGTTTGCACTCGGACTCCCACACTCAGCGTGCACTTAGGCCCCCACCCTCAGCATGCACTCAGACTCCCACCCTCAGCGTGCACTCTGACTCCCACCCTCTTTGTGCACTCGGACTCCCAACCTCAGTGTGCACTCAGCACACTCTGACTCCCAACCTCACTTGGTCTCAGCATACTCTCGAACACCTGACTTCAGTGTGGGCTCTGACTCCATCCCTCAGGATGGTCTTGGACTCTTGGCTTCTGCGTGCATTCTGACTCCCACCTTCAGCGTGCACTCGGACCCCCACCCTCAGCGAGCACTCGATCCTCCATCCTCTGTGTGCACTCTGACTCCCACCCTCATTATCCACTCTGACTCCCATCCTCAGTGTGCCCTCTGGCTTCCACTGTCATTGTCCACTCTGACTCCGAACCTCAGTGTGCACTCTGACTCCCACCCTCAGCGTGCACTCTGACTCCCAGCCTCAGCGTTCACTCTGACTCCCACCCTCAGTGTGCACTCAGACTCCCACACTCCGTATGCACTCTGACTTCCACCCTCAGTCTGCACTCTGACACCCACCCTCAGCGTGCACTCTGACTCCCACCCTCAGCGTACACTCAGACCCTCACCCTCTGTGTGCACTCTGACTCCCACCCTCTTTGTGCACTCTGACTCCCACCCTCGGTGTGCACTCTAACTCCCATCCTCAGAGTGCACTCGGACTCCCACCCTCAGCGTGCACTCAGTCTCCCACCCTCAGTGTGCACTCAGACTCCCACCCTCAGCCTGCACTCTGACTCCCGGCCTCAGCGTGCACTCGGAACTCCACACTCAATGTGCACTCTGACTCCCACCCTCCACGTGCACTCTAATTCCCAGACTCAGTGTGCACTCTGACTCCCACCCTCAGCGTGAACTCTGACTCCAACCCTCAGCGTGAACTCTGACTCCCACCCTCAGTGTGCACTCTGACTCCCACTCTCAGCCTGCACTCGGACACCCGGCCTCAGCGTCCACTCGGACTCCCACCCTCAGCGTGCACTCAGACTCCCACGCTCAGCGTGCACACAGACCCCCACCCTCTTTGGGCACTCTGACCCCCACCCTCAGCGTGCACTCTGACACCCGGCCTGAGCCTGCACTTTGACTCCCACCCTCAGCGTGCACTCAGGCCCCCACCCTCAGCGTGCACACAGACTCCCACCCTCAGCGTGCACTCAGACCCCCACCCTCAGCCTGCACTCAGACTCCCCCCCTCAGCGTGCACTCAGACACCCACCCTCAGTCTGCACACAGACTCCCACCCTCAGCGTGCACTCACACTCCCACCCTCAGCGTACACTCAGATCCCCACCCTCTTTGGGCACTCTAACTCCCACACTCAGCGTGCACTCAGACTCCCACCCTCAGCGTGCACTCTGACACCCGGCCTCAGCCTGCACTCAGACTCCCACCCTCAGCGTGCACTCTGGCTCCCAGCCTCAGTATGCACTCTGACACCCAACTTCGGCCTGCACTCAGACCCCCACGCTCAGCCTGTACTCAACTCCCACCCTCAGCGTGCACTCTGACTCCCATCCTCAGCGTGCACTCTGACTCCCACCCTCAGCGAGCACTCGATCCTCCATCCTCTGCGTGCACTCTGACTCCCACCCTCATTATCCACTCTGACTCCCATCCTCAGTGTGCCCTCTGGCTTCCACTGTCATTATCCACTCTGACTCCCATCCTCAGCATGCACTCTGACTCCTATCCTCAGTGTGCACTCTGACTCCCACCCTCACCGTGCACTCTGACTCCCACCCTCAGCGTGCACTCTGACTCCCACCCTCAGCGTGCACTCTGACTTCCATCCTCAGCGTGCACTCTGACTCCCACACTCATCGTGCACTCGGACTCCCACCCTCAGCGTGCACTCTGACTCCCACCCTCAGCGTGCACTCTGACTCCCACCCTCAGCGTGCACTCTGACTCCCACCCTCTTTGAGCACTCGGACACCCACCCTCAGCGTGCACTCAGACCCCCACCCTCAGCATGCACTCTGACTCCCACCCTCAGCGTGCACTCTGACTCCCACTCTCTTTGTGCACTCGTACTCCCAACCTCAGCGTGCACTCGGACTCCCACCCTTAGTTTGCACTCGGACTCCCACACTCAGCGTGCACTTAGGCCCCCACCCTCAGCATGCACTCAGACTCCCACCCTCAGCGTGCACTCTGACTCCCACCCTCTTTGTGCACTCGGACTCCCAACCTCAGTGTGCACTCAGCACACTCTGACTCCCAACCTCACTTGGTCTCAGCATACTCTCGAACACCTGACTTCAGTGTGGGCTCTGACTCCATCCCTCAGGATGGTCTTGGACTCTTGGCTTCTGCGTGCATTCTGACTCCCACCTTCAGCGTGCACTCGGACCCCCACCCTCAGCGAGCACTCGATCCTCCATCCTCTGTGTGCACTCTGACTCCCACCCTCATTATCCACTCTGACTCCCATCCTCAGTGTGCCCTCTGGCTTCCACTGTCATTGTCCACTCTGACTCCGAACCTCAGTGTGCACTCTGACTCCCACCCTCAGCGTGCACTCTGACTCCCAGCCTCAGCGTTCACTCTGACTCCCACCCTCAGTGTGCACTCAGACTCCCACACTCCGTATGCACTCTGACTTCCACCCTCAGTCTGCACTCTGACACCCACCCTCAGCGTGCACTCTGACTCCCACCCTCAGCATACACTCAGACCCTCACCCTCTGTGTGCACTCTGACTCCCACCCTCTTTGTGCACTCTGACTCCCACCCTCGGTGTGCACTCTAACTCCCATCCTCAGAGTGCACTCGGACTCCCACCCTCAGCGTGCACTCAGTCTCCCACCCTCAGTGTGCACTCAGACTCCCACCCTTAGTTTGCACTCAGACCCTCACCTTCAGCGTGCATTCAGACTCCCACCCTCTTTGTGCACTCTGACTCCCAACCTCAGGTTGCACTCTGACTCCCACCCTCAGCGTGCACTCTGACTCCCACCCTCTTTGTGCATTCCGACTCCCACCCTCAGTGTGCACTCAGACCTCCATCCTCAGCTGCACTCGCACTCCCACCCTCAGTTTGCACTCTGACTCCCACCCTCAGTCTGCACTCGGACACTCACCCTCAGCGTGCACTCTAACCCCCAGCCTCAGTGTGCATTCTGACTCCAACACTCAGCGTGCACTCTGACACCCGGCCTCAGCGTGCACTCTGACTCCCACCCTCAGCGTGCACGCTGACTCCCACCCTCAGCGTGCACGCAGACACCCACCCGCAGCCTGCACTCAGACTCCCACCCTCAGCGTGCACTCAGACACCCACCCTCAGCCTGCACTCAGACTCTCACCCTTAGTTTGCACTCAGACCCTCACCTTCAGCGTGCATTTAGACTCCCACCCTCTTTGTGCACTCTGACTCCCACCCTCTTTGTGCACTCGGACTGCCAACCTCAGGGTGCACTCTGACTCCCACCCTCAGCGTGCACTCTGACTCCCACTCTCTTTGTGCACTCTGACTCCCACCCTCAGCGTGCACTCGGACTTCCACCCTCAGCGTGCACTCTGACTCCGACCCTCAGCATGCACTCTGACTCCCACCCTCAGCCTGCACTCGCACTCCCACCCTCAGTTTGCACTCTGACTCCCACCCTCAGTCTGCACTCGGACACTCACCCTCAGCGTGCACTCTAACCCCCAGCCTCAGTGTGCATTCTGACTCCAACACTCAGCGTGCACTCTCAATCCCACCCTCAGCCTGCACTCTGACACCCGGCCTCAGCGTGCACTCTGACTCCCACCCTCAGCGTGCACTCTGACTCCCACCCTCAGCGTTCACGCAGACACCCACCCGCAGCCTGCACTCACACTCCCACCCTTAGTTTGCACTCGGACTCCCACCCTCAGCATGTACTCAGACCCCCATCTTGAGCATACACTTAGACTCCCACACTCTTTGTGTACTCTGACTCCCACCCTCAGCGTGCACTCGGACCACCAGCCTCAGCGGGCACTCTGACTCTGAGCCACAGCGTGCACTCGGATCTCCACCCTCAGCCTGCACTCGGACCCCCACCATCAGTGTGCACTCTGACACCCGGCCTCAGCGTGCACTCTGACTCCCACCCTCAGCATGCACTCTGACACCCAGCCTCAGCGTGCACTCTGACTCCCACCCTCAACGTGCACTCGGACTCCCACCCTTAGTTTGCACTCGGACACCCACCCTCAGCGTGCACTCGGACGCCCACCCTCAACGTGCACTCGGACTCCCACCCTTAGTTTGCACTCGGACACCCACCCTCAGCGTGCACTCAGGCCCCCACCCTCAGCATGCAAACTGACCCCCACCCTCAGCGTGCACTCTGACTCCCACCCTCAGCGTGCACTCGGACCTCCATCCTCAGCGTTCACTCTGACACACGGCCTCAGCGTGCACTCAGACACCCACCCTCAGCGTGCACTCAGACTCCCACCCTTAGTTGCTCTCAGACCCCCACCTTCAGCGTGCACTTAGACTCCCACCCTCTTTGTGCACTCTGACTCCCACCCTCGGCGTGCACTCGGACTCCCACCCTCAGCTTGCACTCGGACCCCCACCCTCAGCGTGCAATTGAACCCCCACCCTCAACGTGCACTCGGACTCCCACCCTGAGCTTGCACTCGGACTCCCACTCTCAGCGTGCACTCAGACCCCCACCCTCAACGTGCACTCCGACTCCCACCCTTAGCTTGCACTCGGACTCCCACCCTCAGCGTGCACTCTGACTCCCATCCTCAGTGTGCACTCTGACTCCCACCCTCAGCATGCAATCTTACTCCCACCCTCAGCGTGCCCTCTGACTCCCATCCTCAGCGTGCACTCTGACTCCCATCCTCAGCGTGCACTCTGACTTCCACCCTCAGCGTGCACTCTGACTCCCACACTCAGCTTGCACTCGGACTCCCACTCTCAGCGTGCACTCAGACCCCCACCCTCAACATGCACTCCGACTCCCACCCTTAGCTTGCACTCGGACTCCCAACCTCAGCGTGCACTCTGACTCCCACCCTCAGCATGCACTCTGACTCCCACCCTCAGCGTGCACTCTGACTCCCATCCTCAGCGTGCACTCTGACTCCCATCCTCAGCGTGCACTCTGACTCCCACCCTCCGCGTGCACTCTGACTTCCTCCCTCAGCGTGCACTCTGACTCCCACACTCAGCGTGCACTCGGACTCCCACCCTCCGCGTGCACTCTGACTTCCTCCCTCAGCGTTCACTCTGACTCCCACCCTCAGTGTGCACTCAGACTCCCACACTCCGTATGCACTCTGACTTCCACCCTCAGTCTGCAATCTGACACCCACCCTCAGCGTGCACTCGGACACCCACCTTCAGCCTGCACTCTGACTCCCACCCTCAGCGTACACTCAGACCCTCACCCTCTGTGTGCACTCTGACTCCCACCCTCTTTGTGCACTCTGATTTCTACCCTCGGCGTGCACTCGGACTCCCACCCTCAGTGTGCACTCGGACTCCCATCCTCAGTGTGCACTCTAACTCCCGTCCTCAGAGTGCACTCGGACTCCCACCCTCAGTGTGCACTCAGACTCCCACACTCCGTATGCACTCTGACTTCCACCCTCAGTCTGCAATCTGACACCCACCCTCAGCGTGCACTCGGACACCCACCTTCAGCCTGCACTCTGACTCCCACCCTCAGCGTACACTCAGACCCTCACCCTCTGTGTGCACTCTGACTCCCACCCTCTTTGTGCACTCTGATTTCCACCCTCGGCGTGCACTCGGACTCCCACCCTCAGCGTGCACTCGGACTCCCATCCTCAGTGTGCACTCTAACTCCCGTCCTCAGAGTGCACTCGGACTCCCACCCTCAGCGTGCACTCAGACTCCCACCCTCAGTGTGCACACAGACTCCCACCCTTAGTTTGCACTCAGACCCCCACCTTCAGCTTGCATTTAGACTCCCACTCTCTTTGTGCACTCTGACTCCCACCCTCAGCGTGCACTCGGACTCCCACCCTCAGGGTGCACTCTGACTCCCACCCTCAGTGTGCACTCAGACTCCCACACTCCGTATGCACTCTGACTTCCACCCTCAGTCTGCAATCTGACACCCACCCTCAGCGTGCACTCGGACACCCACCTTCAGCCTGCACTCTGACTCCCACCCTCAGCGTACACTCAGACCCTCACCCTCTGTGTGCACTCTGACTCCCACCCTCTTTGTGCACTCTGATTTCCACCCTCGGCGTGCACTCGGACTCCCACCCTCAGCGTGCACTCGGACTCCCATCCTCAGCGTTCACTCTGACTCCCACCCTCAGTGTGCACTCAGACTCCCACACTCCGTATGCACTCTGACTTCCACCCTCAGTCTGCAATCTGACACCCACCCTCAGCGTGCACTCGGACACCCACCTTCAGCCTGCACTCTGACTCCCACCCTCAGCGTACACTCAGACCCTCACCCTCTGTGTGCACTCTGACTCCCACCCTCTTTGTGCACTCTGATTTCCACCCTCGGCGTGCACTCGGACTCCCACCCTCAGTGTGCACTCGGACTCCCATCCTCAGTGTGCACACTAACTCCCGTCCTCAGAGTGCACTCGGACTCCCACCCTCAGTGTGCACTCAGACTCCCACACTCCGTATGCACTCTGACTTCCACCCTCAGTCTGCAATCTGACACCCACCCTCAGCGTGCACTCGGACACCCACCTTCAGCCTGCACTCTGACTCCCACCCTCAGCGTACACTCAGACCCTCACCCTCTGTGTGCACTCTGACTCCCACCCTCTTTGTGCACTCTGATTTCCACCCTCGGCGTGCACTCGGACTCCCACCCTCAGTGTGCACTCGGACTCCCATCCTCAGTGTGCACACTAACTCCCGTCCTCAGAGTGCACTCGGACTCCCACCCTCAGTGTGCACTCAGACTCCCACACTCCGTATGCACTCTGACTTCCACCCTCAGTCTGCAATCTGACACCCACCCTCAGCGTGCACTCGGACACCCACCTTCAGCCTGCACTCTGACTCCCACCCTCAGCGTACACTCAGACCCTCACCCTCTGTGTGCACTCTGACTCCCACCCTCTTTGTGCACTCTGATTTCCACCCTCGGCGTGCACTCGGACTCCCACCCTCAGCGTGCACTCGGACTCCCATCCTCAGTGTGCACTCTAACTCCCGTCCTCAGAGTGCACTCGGACTCCCACCCTCAGGGTGCACTCTGACTCCCACTCTCAGCGTGCACTCGGACTCCCACCCTCAGCGTGCACTCTGACTTCCACCTTCAGCCTGCACTCTGACTCCCACCCTCAGCGTACACTCAGACCCTCACCCTCTGTGTGCACTCTGACTCCCACCCCCTTTGTGCACTCTGATTTCCACCCTCGGCGTGCACTCGGACTCCCACCCTCAGCGTGCACTCGGACTCCCATCCTCAGTGTGCACTCTAACTCCCGTCCTCAGAGTGCACTCGGACTCCCACCCTCAGCGTGCACTCAGACTCCCACCCTCAGTGTGCACACAGACTCCCACCCTTAGTTTGCACTCAGACCCCCACCTTCAGCTTGCATTTAGACTCCCACTCTCTTTGTGCACTCTGACTCCCACCCTCAGCGTGCACTCGGACTCCCACCCTGAGGGTGCACTCTGACTCCCACTCTCAGCGTGCACTCGGACTCCCACCCTCAGCGTGCACTCTGACTTCCACCCTCAGCGTGCACTCTGACTCCCACCCTCAGCGTGCACTCTGACTCCCAGCCTCAGCGTTCACTCTGACTCCCACCCTCAGTGTGCACTCAGACTCCCACACTCCATATGCACTCTGACTTCCACCCTCAGTCTGCAATCTGACACCCACCCTCAGCGTGCACTCGGACACCCACCTTCAGCCTGCACTCTGACTCCCACCCTCAGCGTACACTCAGACCCTCACCCTCTGTGTGCACTCTGACTCCCACCCTCTTTGTGCACTCTGATTTCCACCCTCGGCGTGCACTCGGACTCCCACCCTCAGCGTGCACTCGGACTCCCATCCTCAGTGTGCACTCTAACACCCGTCCTCAGAGTGCACTCGGACTCCCACCCTCAGTGTGCACTCAGACTCCCACACTCCGTATGCACTCTGACTTCCACCCTCAGTCTGCAATCTGACACCCACCCTCAGCGTGCACTCGGACACCCACCTTCAGCCTGCACTCTGACTCCCACCCTCAGCGTACACTCAGACCCTCACCCTCTGTGTGCACTCTGACTCCCACCCTCTTTGTGCACTCTGATTTCCACCCTCGGCGTGCACTCGGACTCCCACCCTCAGCGTGCACTCGGACTCCCACCCTCAGCGTGCACTCGGACTCCCATCCTCAGTGTGCACTCTAACTCCCGTCCTCAGAGTGCACTCGGACTCCCACCCTCAGGGTGCACTCTGACTCCCACTCTCAGCGTGCACTCGGACTCCCACCCTCAGCGTGCACTCTGACTTCCACCTTCAGCCTGCACTCTGACTCCCACCCTCAGCGTACACTCAGACCCTCACCCTCAGTGTGCACTCAGACTCCCACCCTTAGTTTGCACTCAGACCCCCACCTTCAGCTTGCATTTAGACTCCCACTCTCTTTGTGCACTCTGACTCCCACCCTCAGCGTGCACTCGGACTCCCACCCTCAGGGTGCACTCTGACTCCCACTCTCAGCGTGCACTCGGACTCCCACCCTCAGCGTGCACTCTGACTTCCACCCTCAGCGTGCACTCTGACTCCCACCCTCAGCGTGCACTCGGACTCCCACCCCCAGTGTGCACTCTGACTCCCACCCTCAGCGTGCACTCTGACTCCTACCCTCAGTATGCACTTGGGCTCTTGGTCTCAGCGTACTCTTGAACGCCTGACTTCAGTGTGGGCTCTGACTCCATCCCTCAGGATGGTCTTGGACTCTTGGCTTCAGCATGCATTCTGACTCCCACCCTCAGTGTGCACTCGGACCCCCACCCTCAGCGTGCACTCGATCCTCCATCCTCTGCGTGCACTCTGACTCCCACCCTCATTATCCACTCTGACTCCCATCCTCAGTGTGCCCTCTGGCTTCCACTGTCATTGTCCACTCTGACTCCGAAACTCAGTGTGCACTCTGACTCCCACCCTCATTGTCCACTTGGACTCCCACCCTCAGTGTGCACTCTGACTCCAACCCTCAGTGTGCACTCTGACTCCCAGCCTCAGCGTGCACTCTGACTCCCAGCCTCAGCGTGCAATCAGACTCCCACACTCCGTATGCACTCTGACTTCCACCCTCAGCCTGCACTCTGACACCCACCCTCAGCGTGCACTCGGACACCCACGCTCAGCCTGCACTCTGACTCCCACCCTCAGCGTACACTCAGACCCTCACCCTCTGTGTGCACTCTGACTCCCACCCTCTTTGTGCACTCTGATTCCCACCCTCGGCGTGCACTCGACTTCACCCTCAGCATGCACTCGGACTCCCACCCTCAGTGTGCACTCGGACTCCCACCCTCAGCATGCACTTTGACTCCCACCCTCAGCATGCACTCTGACTCCCACCCTCATTGTGCACTCTGACTCCCACCCTCATTGTGCACTCTGACTCCCACCCTCAATGTGCACTCTAACTCCCACCCTCAGCGTGCACTCGGATCCCCACCCTCAGTATGCATTTGGACTCCCAACCTCAGTGTGCGCTCGGGCTCTTGGCCTCAGCGTACTCTCGAACCCCTGACTTCAGTGTGGGCTCTGACTCCCTCCCTCAGCATGGGCTTGGACTCTTGGCCTCAGCATGCACTCTGACTTCCACCCTCAGCGTGCCCTCTGACTCCCACCCTCAGCGTGCACTCGGACCTCCATCCTCAGCGTGCACTCTGACACACGGCCTCAGCGTGCACTCAGACACCCACCCTCAGTGAGCACTCAGACTCCCACCCTTAGTTGCACTAAAACCCCACCTTCAGCATGCACTTAGACTCCCACCCTCTTTGTGCACTCTGATTCCCACCCTCGGCGTGCACTCGGACTCCCACCCTCAGCTTGCACTCGGACCCCCACCCTCAGCGTGCACTCGAACCCCCACCCTCAACGTGCACTCGGACTCCCACTCTGAGCTGCACTCGGACTCCCACCCTCAGTGTGCACTCGGACCCCACCCTCAGTGTGCACTCGAACCCCCACCCTCAACATGCACTCAGACTCCCACCCTTAGCTTCCACTCGGACTCCCACCCTCAGCGTGCACTCAGACCCCCACTCTCAGCATGCACTCTGACTCCCATCGTCAGCGTGCACTCTGACTCCCACCCTCAGTGTGCACTCTGACTTCCACGCTCAGCGTGCACTCTGACTCCCATACTCAGCGTGCACTCGGACTCCCACCCTCAGTGTGCACTCTGACTCCCACCCTCAGCGTGCACTCTGACTTCCACCCTCAGCGTGCACTCTGACTCCCACCCTCAGCGTGCACTCGGACTCCCACCCCCAGTGTGCACTCTGACTCCCACCCTCAGCGTGCACTCTGACTCCCACCCTCAGTATGCACTTGGGCTCTTGGTCTCAGCATACTCTTGAACGCCTGACTTCAGTATGGGCTCTGACTCCATCCCTCAGGATGGTCTTGGACTCTTGGCTTCAGCGTGCATTCTGACTCCCACCCTCAGTGTGCACTCGGACGCCCACCCTCAGCGTGCACTCGATCCTCCATCCTCTGCGTGCACTCTGACTCCCACCCTCATTATCCACTCTGACTCCCATCCTCAGTGTGCCCTCTGGCTTCCACTGTCATTGTCCACTCTGACTCCGAAACTCAGTGTGCACTCTGACTCCCACCCTCATTGTCCACTCGGACTCCCACCCTCAGTGTGCACTCTGACTCTGACCCTCAGCGTGCACTCTGACTCCCAGCCTCAGCGTGCACTCAGACTCCCACACTCCGTATGCACTCTGACTTCCACCCTCAGCCTGCACTCTGACACCCACCCTCAGCGTGCACTCGGACACCCACGCTCAGCCTGCACTCTGACTCCCACCCTCAGCGTACACTCAGACCCTCACCCTCTGTGTGCACTCTGACTCCCACCCTCATTGTGCACTCTGATTCCCACCCTCAGCGTGCACTCGACTTCACCCTCAGCATGCACTCGGACTCCCATCCTCAGTGTGCACTCGGACTCCCACCCTCAGCATGCACTCTGACTCCCACCCTCAGCATGCACTCTGACTCCCACCCTCATTGTGCACTCTGACTCCCACCCTCAATGTGCACTCTAACTCCCACCCTCAGCGTGCACTCGGACCCCCACCCTCAGTATGCATTTGGACTCCCAACCTCAGTGTGCGCTCGGGCTCTTGGCCTCAGCGTACTCTCGAACCCCTGACTTCAGTGTGGGCTCTGACTCCCTCCCTCAGCATGGGCTTGGACTCTTGGCCTCAGCATGCACTCTGACTTCCACCCTCAGCGTGCCCTCTGACTCCCACCCTCAGCGTGCACTCGGACCTCCATCCTCAGCGTGCACTCTGACACACGGCCTCAGCGTGCACTCAGACACCCACCCTCAGTGTGCACTCAGACTCCCACCCTTAGTTGCACTCAGACCCACACCTTCAGCATGCACTTAGACTCCCACCCTCTTTGTGCACTCTGATTCCCACCCTCGGCGTGCACTCGGACTCCCACCCTCAGCTTGCACTCGGACCCCCACCCTCAGCGTGCACTCGAACCCCCACCCTCAACGTGCACTCGGACTCCCACTCTGAGCTGCACTCGGACTCCCACCCTCAGTGTGCACTCGGACCCCACCCTCAGTGTGCACTCGAACCCCCACCCTCAACGTGCACTCAGACTCCCACCCTTAGCTTCCACTCGGACTCCCACCCTCAGCGTGCACTCACCCCCACTCTCAGCATGCACTCTGACTCCCATCGTCAGCGTGCACTCTGACTCCCACCCTCAGTGTGCACTCTGACTTCCACCCTCAGCGTGCACTCTGACTCCCACACTCAGCGTGCACTCGGACTCCCACCCTCAGTGTGCACTCTGACTCCCACCCTCAGCGTGCACTCTGACTCCCAACCTCAGCGTGCACTCTGACATCCACCCTCTTTGTGCACTCGGACTCCCACCCTCAGCGTGCACTCAGACCCCCACCCTCAGCATGCACTCTGACTCCCACACTCAGCGTGCACTCGGACCCCCACCCTCAGCGTGCACTCTGACTCCCACCCTCTTTGTGCACTCGGACTCCCAACCTCAGCGTGCACCCGGACTCCTACCCTCAGTGTGCACTCTGACTTCCACCCTCAGCATGCACTCATACCCCCACCCTCAGCATGCATTCTGACTCCCACCCTCAGCGTGCACTCGGACCCCCACCCTCAGCGTGCACTCTGACTCCCACTCTCTTTGTGCACTCGGACTCCCAACCTCAGCGTGCACTCGGACTCCCACCCTTAGTTTGCACTGGGACTCCCACCTTCTTTGTGCATTCGGACTCCCACCCTCAGCATGCACTCGGACCCCCACCCTCTTTGTGCACTCGGTCTCCTACCCTCAGTATTCACTTGGACTCCCAACCTCAGTGTGCACTCGGGCTCTTGGCCTCAGCGTACTCTCGAGCCCCTGACTTCAGTGTGGGCTCTGACTCCCTCCCTCAGCATGGGCTTGGACTCTTGGCCTCATCGTGCACTCGGACTCCCACCCTCTTTGTACACTCGGACTCCCACCCTCAGCGTGCTCTCTGACTTCCACCGTCAGTATACACTCTGACTCCCACTATCAGTGTGCACTCTGACTCCAACCCTCAGCGTGCACTCGGACCCCCACCCTCAGTATGCACTTGGACTCTCACCCTCAGTATACACTTGGACACCCAACCTCAGTGTGCACTCGGGCTCTTGGTCTCAGCGTACTCTCGAACCCCTGACTTCAGTGTGGGCTCTGACTCCCTCCCTCAGCATCGGCATGGACCCTTGGCCTCAGCGTGCAATCAAACTCCCACCCTCAGCTTCCAATTGGACCCTCACCCTCAGCGTGCACTCAAACTCCCACCATCCGTGTGCACTCTGACTCCCACCCTCAGCCTGCACTCTGACTCACGGCCTCAACATGCACTCGGTCTCCCACCCTCAGTGTGCACTCGGACCCCCACCCTCAGCGTGCACTCGGACCCCCATCCTCAACGTGCACTCGGACTCCCACCCTTAGTTTGCACTCGGACTCCCACCCTCTTTGTGCACTCGACGCCCACACTCAGCGTGCACCCAGACTCCCACCCTCAGCATGCAATCGATCCTCCATCTTTAGCGTGCACCCAGACTCCCACCCTCATTGTGCACTCTGACTCCCACCCTCAGCGTGCACTCTGACTCCCACCCTCAGCGTGCACTCGGACCCCCACCCTCAGTATGCACTTGGACTCCCAGCCTCAGTGTGCTCTCGGGTTCTTGGCATCAGCGTAATCTCGAATCCCTGACATCTGTGTGCACTCTGACTCCCACCCTCTTTGTGCACTCTGATTCCCACCCTCAGCGTGCACTCGATCCTCCACCCTCAGCGTGCACTCTGACTCCCACCCTCTTTGTGCATTCCGACTCCCACCCTCAGCGTGCACTCAGACCTCCATCCTCAGCTGCACTCTGACTCCCACCCTCAGTGTGCACTCTGACTCCCACCCTCAGTGTGCACTCAAACTCCCACCCTCAATGTGCACTCTGACTCCCACCCTCTTTGTGCACCCGGACTCCCACCCTCAGCGATCACTCGGACCCCCACCCTCAGTATGCATTTGGACTCCCAACCTCAGTGTGCACTCAGGCTCTTGGCCTCAGCATACTCTCGAACCCCTGACTTCAGTGTGGGCTCTGACTCCATCCCTCAGGATGGTCTTGGACTCTTGGCCTCAGCATGCACTCTGACCCCCACCCTCTTTGTGCACTCTGACTCCCACCCTTGGCGTGCACTCGGACTCCCAACCTCAGCTTGCACTTGGACTCCCACCCTCTTTGTGCACTCTGACTCCCACCCTCAGCGTGCACTCGGACCTCCATCTCAGCTGCACTCGAGGTCCCAGCCTCAGTGTGCACTCTGACTCCCACCATCCGTGTGCACTCTGACACCCACGCTCAGCTTGCACTCAACTCCCAGCCTCAGTATGCACTCGGACCCCCACCCTCAGTGTGCATTTTGACTCCCATCCTCAGTGTGCACTCAGACTCCCACCCTTAGTTTGCACTCAGACCCTCACCTTCAGCGTGCATTTAGACTCCCACCCTCTTTGTGCACTCTGATTCCCAGCCTCGTTGTGCACTCGGATTCCCACCCTCAGGGTGCACTCAGACTCCCACCCTCTGCCTGCACTCGGACCACCATTCTCAGCGTGCACACTGACTCCCACCCTCAGTGTGCACTCAGATCCCCACACTCAGGAGCACTCATGCTCCCACCATCAGTGTGCACTCAGATCCCCACCCTCAGCGTGCACACAGACCCCCACCCTCTTTGTGCACTCTGACTCCCAATCTCAGCGTGCACTCGGACTCCCAACCTCAGCTTGCACTTGGACCCCCACCCTTAGCCTGCACTCTGACTCCGTACCTCAGCCTGCACCCAGACTCCCACCCTCAGCGTGCACACAGACCCCCACCCTCTTTGTGCACTCTGACTCCCACTCTCAGCGTGCACTCGGACTCCCAACCTCAGCTTGCACTTGGACCCCCACCCTCTTTGTACACTCTGACTCCCACCCTCAGCCTGCACTCAGACTCCCACCCTCATCGTGCACACAGACCCCCACCCTCTTAGTGCACTCTGACTCCCACCCTCAGCGTGCACTCGGACTCCCAACCTCAGCATGCACTTGGACCCCCACCCTCTTTGTGCACTCTGACTCCCACCCTCAGCATGCACTCTGACTCCCACCCTCTTTGTGCATTCCGACTCCCACCCTCAGCGTGCACTCGGACCTCCATCCTCAGCGTGCACTCGGACTCCCAACCTCAGCTTGCACTTGGACCCCCACCCTCTTTGTGTACTCTGACTCCCACCCTCAGCCTGCACTCAGACTCCCACCCTCAGCGTGCACACAGACCCCCACCCTCTTTTTGCACTCTGACTCCCACCCTCAGCGTGCACTCGGACTCCCAACCTCAGCTAGCACTTGGACCCCCACCCTCGTTGTGCATTCTGACTCCCACCCTCAACGTGCACTCTGACTCCCACCCTCTTTGTGCATTCCGACTCCCACCCTCAGCGTGCACTCGGACCTCCATCCTCAGCTGCACTCTGACTCCCACCCTCAGTGTGCACTCTGACTCCCACCCTCAGCGTGCACTCAAACTCCCACCCTCAATGTGCACTCAGACCCCCAGCCTCAATGTGCACTCGGGCCCCAACCCTCAGTGTGCACTCTGACTCCCACACTCCACGTGGACCCAAGCTGAAGCCCGGTGTGGTCTGGGTTTGAAGGACTGTGATTCTGAACTCTTATTTCTCCATGTACCTAATTTATTACTGGACTTTTTATTTCTTTATTTTTCTAATTCTTTTCCCTAAAGACTTGTACTTAAGATTCTGTACCTAGGTACCTAAGATGGCGCTCTAAGTGGTGACCTGTGAACTTTTTACTGTATTCATGTGACTACATCTGATAATAAAGCTAATTCTCATTCTACCTCTATTCTAGTAGCTGTGTGCGGCATCCTACACTCCTGCATCCTCATGGGAGATCGGCCATTGCCATCTGCAACATGGTGAGCAGCAGAAGAGCAGGAGCAATAGGAGCAAGAACATAATGAATGCAAATGCAAATGCCGTACAGTGGCCCAGTACTTTCCTGTTGTTTCCGTCTTCACTCCTACTACCCTAAGGAGCTAGGAAAATGTAGCCCACAAGTGCAGAAACACTTGTACACAAGCATGGAAGCACTCAGGTACTCACTGGTGCAAACACACATGAAGGTGTCATACAAATGAAGGTGCATGTGCACACACATACTTGAAGTCACTCATGTGAATAAAAGCACAGGGACATACAGGAACCAACACATATGCGGTCATAAACACGGCTGACAAAACACACAGGAACCAACGCCACACAACTACAAGTGGATGCATATTGCCATCAGTACACATGTAATGTCTCAGAAGTGAAGGCACAGACGCACTCATGTGAAAATGCACAGGTATAGACTCGCAGGCAGTACACTGACTCACACATTGGCCGAATGTTTTTCTTGGTGAGTCAGTGGCTTTATAAGGATAGGAATATTGTTCCAAGCTCCACTGCCCAAAACATTGATGAACCATAATTGCAGAAGTGCTGGGATCTAACCAATTCTGAAAGTGGTCTAACGTCCAGCAGTACAATGTGTGCTATTGATCTCACAGTATCTGGTCAGGTTTTCCAAAGATTCCATTAATGTATTGGAAGAGTGTTCCAGCAGTTGAGGAACATTGGAAGGGAAATCATACAAATAAATCCCAGGAAGCTAAACACATTGGGAGAGAGGGGCTAGGACTTGGTGATTTTGTGCAGAGAATCTGGAAGTCGTGGGAGCATATTTGTGGAAGTTTGGCTGGAGTGAAATGAAGGTTTTAGTTATTTTGGCAGGTGATCAGAATCAGGCACCATACAGTGTGTACTGGTACATGACAATAGTATTTGTAAAGTCAGTTATTGGAAAATGGACAATGTGAGCAAAACAACGTTAATTTCAACCATGAGGGACTCTCAAATCAGAGAAAGGGAGTGAGAGATTGGGGCTGAGGTCGAGGTGGGGGTGGAAGGAGGTGCAGAGCCTGGAGGATCACAAGAGAGAAAGAGTGAGGGATCTGAGCTGCAGCAGGAGCTGGGGAGTGCAGAATGTGGGGATTTTGTGTGCCAGGGTAGAGAGAGAGGGTAATGTCGGAGGGGAGACTTCATTCTTGTTGCTAGGGTTTCTGAGCTTTGGGGAATTCTTTGAACAGCTGTTAAACTTAAATTAAGCTCTAAACTGCACTGTGGGAACCTGATGCAATTACATTCCTGAATTAAATTACCTCTTGAGGGCAAGGCATTCACACGGTTTGAAACCTGTATGATAACACCGAGACCTGTTATGCTAAAGAGTAATAGATGCTGTCAGTAATGTTGACACACAGTTGAAACTGGGACCAAGCTCTCCTGGTTCTCTCCTACCTATGTTGTATATGTTTTAAATAGGTGCCCCAGTATGAAAACAAACTCACCTCATGCTAAAACCTCTGTATTATCTCATGACTTGGTATGGTAATTGAGCCCTCACCCTGTAAGATTTCCCAGTCGCCTCAGTTGAAAATAGGAGCATTCGAAGCAGTCAGAAAAGCAAGGGGAATCCTTGGGGAAGACCTTAAGCAGAAGTGATAAAACATTCTCTGATTTAGTCAACAGAATGGATGGAAAGGAGCTCTGGAATTGGGAAAGATTAAAAAGTGACCAAAGGGGCAACATTTTCATGAAAAGGGTGGTGTGTATATGGAATGAGGAAGTGGTAGAAGCTGTTACAATTACAACATTTAAAAGGTACCTGGATAGGTGTATGAATAGAAAGGGTTTAGAGGGATATGGGCCAAGTGCTGGCAAATGGGACTAGATTAGGTTAGGATATCTAGTTGGCATGGATGAGTTGGACTGAAGGGTCTGTTTCCATGCTGTACATCTCTATGACTCTAAGTTGGTTAGAAGGCAGAAGTTCCCCAGCAGGCGATCACTGAAGAGTGTCTGAGACCAGGCCCTAAAAGATGGCAAGCACAAGGTCAATTGAAAAGGTACTGTTGGCAACCAATCTCAAACTTATTATCTCAAGGTTGATTCCTCATTTCTGGGATGGCAGGATTGATGGATGAGGAGAGATTGGATTGGTTAGAGCTATATTCCTTGGAGTTTAGAAAAATGAGGGGGGTTCTTGTACAAGTGTATAATACTCTAACAGGACTAGACAGGGTAAATACAGGAAGTGTGTTTCCAATGGCTGGGGAGTCCAGTACCAGGGTTCACAGTTTAAGTATATGGAGTAGGTCATTTAGAACTGAGATGAGGAGAAATCTCTTCACCCAGAAAGTGGAATTTCTCTGCCATAAAGAGCAGTTGAGGTCATACATTATTAGTTTTTCATGAGATCTTTCAAATAACAGACGGCTAAAAGGATTAAAGTGCATGGGGAGAAAACAGGAAGATGGTACTAAGTTGATGATCGGCCATGATGATATTGAATAATGGGGCAAATTTGAAGGGCCAAATGGCTTACTCCTGCTCCTATTTTCTATATCTACGTTTCTGTGATCAAGGTACATTGGTATGCCTTTCTCGATGGAATAGTCTCTACTGATACCCATGACTTTAGACCATGAAGGTAGTCCATGTCAAGACTCTCAGACTTTGGCAGCTATAAGTTGGTTTACCTGGTGCCATATCGTCTCAGGCCTTAATTTCAAATCTGATAAAGACCAGGGTTAGTGTACCTTTATACACAGTCAGTGTCATTAATGACCCAATTCTTGCCTTATTCAGATAAATGTAGAAGCTGACAAATGTAAAGTTTTAAAGCACTCAACACCTTTATCAGTCTAAAGTTTAACCAGGCTGAATGCAAATCTCAGTATAAAACCTGCATTGAATACTGCCACAGACACGAACATGGCAAGGTGGGAATATTTTCATTTTTAACTTCTCCTGTCCAATCAACCCTCTTCCACCCATTGTAGTAAGGTTAGTGTTGGAGTTGATGTGTGGATCTGTGTCTTTATCCTCCTCAAACATTGCTGAATTGAAAAGAAGATTAACAGCAGAGAACAGTGGTTTGCACTATTCAATGAATAGATTTAAGTGACAGTAGCATTGCAACTCTGTAACAAAAAAAATTAGCAATTTCTAAAATGACTCATTCTTCCAGACAAGCTGTGCACATAAAATGGGGAAAATGTAAACTCTCAATGAATATTCAGAATAGCTCAAATTTGTAACTCAGAGACTTATCTCTGAAAACAAGAATATTTCTAATTGTTTCTCAATTACAGGCAAGAAATATGAGCCCTTAAATCTGTCAAGAAAATTTTAAAACATCAGGCCCTTTTGTTAATAATTACAAATATAGACCCAGACATGGTAAAATGTGTAATGTATGCTATCTCTCAGTCACACTGGGCAACCACTGAATCAATCAACATATAATAAAAGAAGTTAGTTTTAATGAATTAAGGCAAACTTAAAGGATTAACTATATTAGATTACTGGGTGAAATATATATTTTAGAGACAGTTCCAGTTTTAAAATCCCATTTCACAACACAAGTCTTTGCTGATCTGTGAATGTTGACACTGAGTTCCAAGTGAACCATCTAAACTGAAATTAAAACAATTTGAAGGTTAATAATTATAAGATCTGATTTCCACTGGCACCTTAAGGTCTTCCATGACTAGTATACAAGACATGGGCTTGAGTGCCACATTAGTGGATGGCATGGTGGCACAGTTGTCAGCACTGCTGCCTCACAGCACCAGAGACCTGGGTTCAATTCCCACCTCAGGGGACTGACTGTGTGGAGTTTGCACATTCTCCCCGTGTCTATGTGGGTTTCCTCCCAAAAACATGTGCTGGTTAGGTGAATTGGCCATGCTAAATTGCCTGTCATGTTAGGTGAAGGAGGTCGTGGGGTGGTGTGAACTTGTTGGGCTGAAAGGCCTGCTTCCACACTGTAAGTAATCTAATTTCAACCCAAAGCAGCATTTTAATTTGAGGAGGTGTCATTTGTTTATTTTTTAAATTCATTTATTTCTTTATTAGTTTTTTATGGGTTACCTAAAGTAATATAGAGTAGATTTTCAAAGGGCAGCAGATGGATGTGGACAGGATTTAAAAATTGTTATCCACAAGGTCATAAAATCACAGGGTTGTTATGGTGGCAGAAGAAGGTCATTTAGCCCATCATTTTTTCACTTGCAACTTACATTTCAATTTCGTGACAATTTCTTGCCTTTCCCCCAATATGCTGCATATTGTTCCTATTTAAATAATTAAATGTCCTCTTGACTGCTTCAGTTGAGCCTGCTTCCACCACAATTCTAGGCAGTGCATTCCAGACATTAACTACTCGCCATGCTAAAAAGCTTTCATCTCACCTCATATTTGCTTTGCTAAAACCATCCGAGGCAATAGCTGAAAGATTACGAACAGTTTTGGGTCCTTTGTCGAAGGAAAGATGTATTGGCAAAGGAGGCAATCCAGAGAAGGTTTACAATCTTATAATAAGACAAAGATTAGATCACTTACAGTGTGGAAACAGGCCTTTTGGACCAACAAGTCCACACTGACCCACAACCCATTTAGCATGGCCAATTCACCTGGCCTGTGGGAGGAAACCCACACAGACACAGGGAGAATATGCAAACTCCGCACACTCAGTCACCTGAGGTGGCATAGTGCTAACCACTATGCCACTGTACTGCCCACAAAGATGCATCACTGGATTTGGAATGTTAACCCCCCTTTCTCTCCACAGATGCTGCCAGACCTGCTGACTTTCTCCAGTAATTTCTGTTTTGGATTCACAATGTGGAGGGACTGCCTTATGAGATGAAGTTGAGTAGATTGGTTTGTACTCATTAGGTTGTAGAAGCCTGCGACGCGACTTTATTGAAACATTCAAGATTTTTACCAGACTTGAAAGGTTAGATGCAGAAAGGCTGATTTCCTCTTGTGGGAGAATCTAGGAGCAGAGGGCATAACCTCAGAGTAAAGGATTACCCTTTTAAGACAGAGATGAGAAGGAATCTCTTCTCTCAGAGGGTCGTGAATGTTTAAAATGCATCATTGCAGAGGGCTGCAGACGCTGGGTCATTAAGTATATTCAAAGCTGAAATAGAGGGATTTTTAATCAATAAGGGAATCAAGGGACATGGGGAAAAGGCAGGAAAATGGGATTGAGAATTATTAAATCAACCATGATGTCATTGAACTGTGGAACAGACTTGATGGACTGAATAGCCTTCTTCTGCTCCTCTGTTTCTTTTGCAATGTGTTTTAAAACATTACCTTCTGGTTCTTAATCCTTTTACAGGCAGGAACGTTTTCTCCTCCTCTACCCTAACCAGACCCAAATGACTTTGAAAACTTCTGTCAAATCTTCCTTTCTCCTTCTCTCCACAGAAATCAGTCCAAACTTCTCTCCTCATAACTGAAGTGTTTTATCCCTGAAACAGTTTTGACAAACCTAGTCTTAGCATTCTTATTACTATGTTATTAAGACATGTCAAAACTAAATGCTACAAGAGACAGTCAGAGGTCATGTCACTGGATTGACCATCCCTATGTTAATATTTGAGGGACATGAGTTTGAATCCCACTATAATGGGCCATGAAATTAGAATTCACGAAAGGTCTGAGGTAGAAAGCTAGCCAACGGTAACTGTAACTACTGTTGATTGTCTTAAAAGCCCATCTGGTTCACTAATGACATTTAGAAAGGAAAATCTGCCATTATTACCTGGTTTGACCTAAATGTGATTCCTGAATCACAGCGAAATGGTTGACTCCTAAGTGCCCTCTGAGCAATTAGGGATGGACTCTAAATGCTGGCCTCACCAGTGCCACCCAGATCCAGTGAATGAATAAAAAAATCTAATAAAAGATATATCAAACTCTAGTCTTATTGTTGCATTTTTGAAAGCTTGTTCCATGAACTCTATCATCTAATGGCCTACGCCGTTTGCTTCTCTGCCCATGTTTCTCTCTTCCCAGCTTAGCACTTATATGGTGCTATTTATACCCAGTAAGAAGAGTTGCTCCATGATATCATCAAAAGGTTTGGTCAAAGGAACTAAAGCCCTTACACAACAACTCTCTTTATTCATGTGGCTCCGTGAATGAGTAAAGAGTGAGATGAGGACCATGAGATCAGGTGTAAACTTGAGTTGCAGCAACCGTAGAACACTTATTAGAAAATGCTTATGAAATAACACTTAGGTTGTTAGACAATGTCTAATTAGACCCATTGTGGCACATCTTGTGACCAAGCACACTTAAAGGCTGACACATTGAATCACTTGTCCTGGACCCTTAAAGTGTATTCTCTACCCTCTCTGCAAGAACCTTTGAAAGACTTTGACCCAGACACTGGTAACAATACAAAGGTAGACATTCTAAGAGAATAACCCTTAGATGTTGAAGAGACAAGGTTCAAAGGTGACAAAAGAGGATATTCCTAAAGTAGAGGGAAAAGCAAATGAAATAAAAGGTAATGCCAGAAATATTAGAATCTAAAAGGAGACTGATAATAGAACACTGGGGGCTTGGTCATTTTTGTGGATGGTATCATAGATGACGCCTCTATAAATGCCACTCAGATGATGTTGCTTGGACGTTAGAACAGTTTTTGCAGATGCCAGCAGGAGATAATAAAATTGAGGTGTCTTGGCAAACACCATCCCCATGACAGAAACACCAACACAAACACTGAGAAGGAATAACAGGTCACATTCTAACTTCATGTACCATTAAAGTCAGTTGTATATGATTATAGCATGCCATGACTAAATCTTTTCACAGCTCAGGGTTTTATTGTACAGAACCATGAAGATGATACTAATGGTGATGATCCTGGCATAGTTTGGCTAAATTAGTAAAATGGAACAAGTCTTCAGTGGAACTAGCTGATCGAAGCAAAGTGCTACATGGAAACTCAGTATTATAAGGGAGCTTGAAGAGAAATTCCAACAGCTACTATATAACCATTGGATCATTGACTCTGTTCTGCAATGTCGAGTGGATGACAGCAAATTGACAACTCATTCAAATCCCTTCCCACCTTTATTTCCATTGCTTGATGCAGAAGGAAATTATGTTGGAAAGGAGAAGATGATATGAGTTCTTGAGGAAAACAAGAAAGTGATCAGAGAAAACCCTGTCTGGGGTGAATGAATAGGGTAAGGGTGAGAGACATTTCTTCTGTATTTTTGTGGGATGTAAACATCATTGATAAATATTGGCCAATTGCCTTTGGGATAGTAGTGGTGAGTCAAATTCTTGAACTGCTGTGGGTGACATACTCACAGTGCTCTAAAGCAAGAGAGTTCCAAGATTGTGAGCCAGTGACAGTGAAGGAATGGCAATATAGTTCCATGTCAGAATGTTGTGTGACTTGGAAGGGAACTTGCAAGTGTTGGTGTTCCCATGCATCTGCTCACTTTGTCCTTTTCATGACAGAAATGATGGGTTTGAAAAAGGCTATCAAAAGAGCCTTGATGAGTGGCTGCAGTTAAATTTGTAAATGGTACACACTGCTGCTACCATATTATTAATGATGGAGGAAATTAATGTTTAAGGTTGTAAACGAGATGCTGATGAATATAGCTGCTTTGTTTTACATGATGTTTAAGCATCTTGAGATTAGAGCTGCAAACATTCAGGTAATTAGAGAGTATTCCATCACATTCCTGTCCTGTGCCTTGTAAGTGGTGGACATATGGAATAAATTGAATTAGCTGAAGACTGGCATCTGTGATGTTCGGGCCTTTACAAGAGGATGAGATGAATCATCTACTTGAAATGCTGCTGCTGATGGATACAATTTCTTGAGTCTTGTCATTTGCATGGACATGTTGGGCTGTGCCATTATTAATGGCCTAGTTTCTAGGGTCAAACATCACTGCTCGCATAATATGGTCTGTGTACTCCCCAGTATGTTCATCCACATCACATATATTGCAAAAATGAAATTCTTGTTGACACAGATACCTTGAAATTTATTTGCAATACCAACTATTCATACTATCACAGGATCTTGGACTCACACATAGTCTGGGTTTTGAGCTTACTTATAACCAAGGACAAATGTACAATGACTGAAATAAATACAATACTAGCTAGTGAAGGCATACTAGAATGTCACTGTTATTTAACTAATTTAAAGGTACATTTCCTGTCTAATCTAGAAACTGTGCTATAATACAGCATCTCTCCCTTTCCCTTTGAGGAATGGGAACCATTTTCTGATAAACATGTCCATGGGTGCACGTAAATATATCAATTCTACACATTAGTACAACCTAACCAGATTTAGCCATTATGTAGTTATCATGACTTTATTCTAAAACTTCACTTTGCGGTATCTTGTCCGTCGTCATTTGTTGATAATGTATCATTTGTCATGGATGTATTGTTACTGCCTGACACTAATATAGTACTTCTGTCATCATTTCATCATCTGTGTGGCTGGTAATTGATCATAAATGGTTCATATATTTCTTCTATTTCTTCACAGGACTTGACTATAGTTCAATGCATCTTATAACCTAGCTTGAGCTCAATGTTGTATTATTCTTCCATGATCTCATGTGTTCACATGAATATCTTGAACTGTTATGCATTGTCCAGGTTCAGTTGGGATAGCTGTCTGTGTGTTCGCTTATCATGCGCTTGTACCATTTTCTCCCTTTTTTCCACTTCTAGTGCACTTGTAGTTGGGGGAAAGTGGATACTGGAGCCCAGAGTCAAGAGTGTGGTGCTGGAAAAGCACATCAGGTTAGGTAGCATCCAAGGAGTAGGAGATTTGACGTTTCGGGTATAACCCTTTATCAACTTGTAGTTGGGTGGTAACTATGTGAGATGGAAGAGCTGTATGGATTTTTTGCTAAGCGTAAGAGCTGCTTGTGCATAAGGCCATTGTCTCAAGGAGTAGTACGTGAATTCATCATAGTTTTCCTGGATTTTACAATTTGAACCATGTATTCTGCAACACTGTTTGGCCAAGGTAATGAGAGAAGCAGTAATTTGTTGGACACCACATTTAGATTAGATTAGATTCCCTACAGTGTGAAAACAGGCCCTTCGGCCGAACAAGTCCACACTGACTCTCCGAAGAGCAACCCACCCAGACTCACCTCCCCCTGACCAATGCACCTCACATAATGGGCAATTTAGCATGGTTAATTCACCTAACTTGCACATCTTTGGATTGTGGGAGGAAACCGGAGCACCCAGGAAACCCACGCAGACACAGGGAGAATGTGCAAACTCCATACATACAGACAGTCGCCTGAGACCCTGGTGCTGTGAGCTACCGTGCTGTCCATAGCCACTGTGCCACCCGTGTTTTAGAAGGTGCATTCATCTACTATGGAGTGCTGTCAGGCACAATCATTAATGAATACCGAACACACTGAGTATTGCAGACAATGTGTCAACCACCCTTACACTTGTGGTATCATTGACTTGTCACACAATAAGGGAACTTAGTAAAGTAGTCAGTCATCAAAATCTAATCATGGCCTTGTATGTTAAAAATATTAGTTATGATCTTGCATAGTGGCTTAGAAGGAACTATATGTTACTCTTGAGGTTGATGGAATTGTCAAGTTTTCACATGACTTGACAAGTTGATGGATGTCTTTATTTATTTTAGGCCATAGATGGAATCATGTGCCAATCTCTTAGGAGTTTTCTTTCTGTGCTGATGTGATCTATATGGATATGATCGAGAATGTCTTGGCATAGTGTTTGTGGAGTTACTATGTGTTTGTCCTTAAAAATTCATCTCTGAATGACCAGAATGAATATACTAGCTCAGGGACATATTAGATGCAGTCTGGCCATTTGCTCATGATAATCTGTTTGAAATATTGTAACTGGTCATCATCTGACATAATTTGCCAGATTTGCACTGCTTGGTTGTGACCCAGTTGTATGAGTTCGATGTTGAGACTGTTTTCAAGCTGGGGTTCAATAACTTCTGTAGCTAATGGAATTTTTTTGTTCTTACCAGAACTTGGAATTTGGCCAAGAAAATAGGAAATGGCAATTTGGGAACTTGGTTTGTATTGTCTTTCTAAATCTTACTCTTTGACTTTCACAAAGTAGTTGATGTTCTGCAGGTATGCTAGTGAGTGGCTTTGGACAGATCATTTCCAACAGTTTGTGATCACCATGAACAATGAATTGCTTGCTGCATAGATACAAATAAAACTTTTGTATGCAGAAAACTACAGCAAGAATTTGTCTTTCAATCTTGAAGTGGTTTGTCAGAGCTGTTGTAAGGACCTTAGAAGAAAATATCATTTTGTAGTAGATATTGTCCATGGCTTCTGGTATGCATCTTTTTCTAACTTGGTGAGCTCAAAGAGATTGTAATACTCAAGAACATACCTACTGGATGAAAAATAACTTTTAAAAAATTGAAAAGCATGCTGGTGATCTCACTGCCTTTCCAATGGCATATTTTTTGCAGGGAAAGTCTTGAAAAGGAAATACTTTAGTTGCCACATTCAGAATAAACAAGGACAAAAAAACTGAAGAAAGCTTTGTAAGCCATATTTGTGTTGTTGTGTGGAGAAAGTGAGGTCTGCAGATGCTGGAGATCAGAGATGGAAATGTGTTGCTGGAAAAGCGCAGCAGGTCAGGCAGCATCTAGGGAACAGGAGAATCGACGTTTCGGGCATTAGCCCTTCTTCAGGCAATAGCACTAATCAAGTATTCCCACAGTACATATTGAAGTTATTTGTTATCGCAGAGCCTCGTGTGTGAAATGCATACAGTGTCCAACTGTGTGGGATAAAAATCCTGGTCACAAGCAAACCTGTCCATATCTTTGGGCATTAGAGTTTAAAGATAATCATCTCTGTGAAGAAGAAGTGGCCACAGGTTGTTGTGTGGGCTATTCCTATCCTGGAAAAGCTTAACTCAAAATCCAGAGGACCAAGCATTCTTTTCAGTATCGAGGATAAGATTGGATAGTATTGCATACTATGATTCCTGATGAAGGGCTTTTGCCTGAATTTGTTGAATTTCCTGCTCTTTGGATGCTGCCTAACCTGCTACCTGCTGTGCTTTTCCAGCAACATTTCTTTTTTGACTCAAGTGTTCCATATGCCTGTCCTGGAGCCCCAGGAATGAAGTTTTAGAACACCTTTTGGGAGATATTGTTTCCTCAGATTGCCACTTGGATTATCCCTCAGCAGCACATTGTCCAATGTGCATGTGGATTATGATTAGATTACTTTACAGTGTGGAAACAGGCCATTCGGCCCAACAAGTCCACACCGACCCGCCGAAGCGCAAACCACCCATACCCCTACATTTACCCCTTACCTAACACTATGGACAATTTAGCATGGCCAATTCACCTAACCTGCACATCTTTGGACTGTGGGAGGAAACCGGAGCACCCGGAGGAAACCCACACAGACACGGGGAGAACGTGCAAACTCCACACAGAGAGTCGCCTGAGGCGGGAATTGAACCCGGGTCTCTGGCGTTGTGAGACAGCAGTGCTAACCACTGTGCCACCGTGCCGCCCACAAGAATCTGCCAGGTTGTCTCTGCATCACAGAAGACGTTTCCATCCTCATTAAAACATGAGCACGACACAATTCTCTGTCAGCTCAAGACAGTGGCAAGGAAATCTCGAGTGGAATCTTCCCAGCCTTAGAACAACATGAGGGTTGGTGGGTCAGCTGAGAAAATATTGTGAGAACAGCAGAAATAAGATTCCCAACACTGAGAACAAAATGACCTAAAAATAATTCTGAGGAAGTGTCACTCACCTGGAAACATTAACTCTGATTTGTCTCCACAGATGCTGCCAGACCTGCTGAGCTTTTCCAGCAATTTCTGTTTTTGACTTTTCTTATCAGCTATGTAAGGACCTCTAAAGGGCAATAGCACTAATCAAGTATTCCCACAGTACATATTGAAGTTATTTGTTATCGCAGAGCCTCGTGTGTGAAATGCATACAGTGTCCAACTGTGTGGGATAAAAATCCTGGTCACAAGCAAACCTGTCCATATCTTTGGGCATTAGAGTTTAAAGATAATCATCTCTGTGAAGAAGAAGTGGCCACAGGTGACCTTAGAAGTTGTACTTGTGGGCCATTATTGACATTGACAATCCAAGATCTCAGAGGTTGCACGAGGACATGGAAGTGAATTGCTCTTACTTTGAACTGTAAATATCCACCCACATTCTGCCTTTCTTGGTCATGTGTTGGGTTAATCATAGCATACTGGTAATTCCTACTCCATTTGCTTGACATGGCTTATGCTGCATTCATCAAAATAAGGTCAATGTCATAAAATACAGGCATTCTATGGCCCACCTTGTCAGAGGAAATGTGATGGATGCTGACATGATGAGAGAGCAGCAGCTATCTTCCAAAGAGGAAAATTAGGATATTGAGCAGAGGGAACAACACCTTCGATATGAGAGAGCAATGCAGCATTTGCACAGGAAACCAGAAAGGTGATTGACACCCAGTGCCAACTGATGCAAACTGGGTTCAGTGATCACTCATTGACTATAAATGTGTTGCTGTATCAAAAACAAGCAGTTCTTGTCTGTTCCTGGAAGCGAAAGCAACTTCCGTTTGTTTGTTTTGCTTTTATGGAAGTTTATTAAAACTGAATGTTTTCAAACATTTCAAGGCTCTCCAGTATGTGATAGTCTCACAATAAGATGCTCGGCTACACTGGCCATTGGGGAAGAGTAGCAATCCCTTAGACAGGGTACTAAGATGGAATGAAGTTTAGAGCTGAGTCTTTTGTGTAGCTTGGTTCTTAAATAGCAATAGATTTACAAATGTGCACCAGCTATGTACCATGAGAAGCTTTTTATTTTGAAAGGCAAATCCTAGCTGGCTGGCATGTGACTGAGTGCAGGGCTGGAATTTAAAAATGATGCTAACATCAGGAATCCTAGAGATCCTAACAGTGGGAAATACTTCGGCCTCTGATGAGGGGGAAGATACAGTGAGAAAGATATTTTATACATGTAGGCAAGAGGTAATGAGGTGAAGTTTGGAAAACAGAAATAGAAATTCCGTAGGGTTCAAGCAGGGAAACGCTCCATGAAACTCACCAACATTGGCATTTAGCTGGTTTCTGGTGAAATTTAGCTCAAGGTTTTGAACAATTAGAAAATGTCAAGTTAACGTGAGCCAAGCCAATCTTTTTTCAGATCGATCTAGCTGTCAAACTGTAATAGACTTGTTCTTACCAAAAATGAAGATATACAGAAGTTGCCCACACAACAACCTGTGGCCACTTCTTCTTCACAGAGATGATTATCTTTAAACTCTAATGCCCAAAGATATGGACAGGTTTGCTTGTGACCAGGATTTTTATCCCACACAGTTGGACACTGTATGCATTTCACACACGAGGCTCTGCGATAACAAATAACTTCAATATGTACTGTGGGAATACTTGATTAGTGCTATTGCCCTTTAGAGGTCCTTACATAGCTGATAAGAAAAGTCAAAAACAGAAATTGCTGGAAAAGCTCAGCAGGTCTGGCAGCATCTGTGGAGACAAATCAGAGTTAACGTTTCCGGGTGAGTGACACTTCCTCAGAATTATTTTTAGGTCATTTTGTTCTCAGTGTTGGGAATCTTATTTCTGCTGTTCTCACAATATTTTCTCAGCTGACCCACCAACCCTCATGTTGTTCTAAGGCTGGGAAGATTCCACTCGAGATTTCCTTGCCACTGTCTTGAGCTGACAGAGAATTGTGTCGTGCTCATGTTTTAATGAGGATGGAAACGTCTTCTGTGATGCAGAGACAACCTGGCAGATTCTTGTGGGCGGCACGGTGGCACAGTGGTTAGCACTGCTGCCTCACAACGCCAGAGACCCGGGTTCAATTCCCGCCTCAGGCGACTCTCTGTGTGGAGTTTGCACGTTCTCCCTGTGTCTGTGTGGGTTTCCTCCGGGTGCTCCGGTTTCCTCCCACAGTCCAAAGATGTGCAGGTCAGGTGAATTGGCCATGCTAAATTGTCCATAGTGTTAGGTAAGGGGTAAATGTAGGGGTATGGGTGGTTTGCGCTTCGGCGGGTCGGTGTGGACTTGTTGGGCCGAATGGCCTGTTTCCACACTGTAAAGTAATCTAATCATAATCCACATGTCATTGGACAATGTGCTGCTGAGGGATAATCGAAGTGGCAATCTGAGGAAACAATATCTCCCAAAAGGTGTTCTAAAACTTCATTCCTGGGGCTCCAGGACAGGCATATGGAACACTTGAGTCAAAAAAGAAATGTTGCTGGAAAAGCACAGCAGGTAGCAGGTTAGGCAGCATCCAAAGAGCAGGAAATTCAACAAATTCAGGCAAAAGCCCTTCATCAGGAATCATAGTATGCAATACTATCCAATCTTATCCTCGATACTGAAAAGAATGCTTGGTCCTCTGGATTTTGAGTTAAGCTTTTCCAGGATAGGAATCTTGTGTAAGCAACTCTTTAGTGCAATATTTAGTCACTTTGGATCCCATCATGCACATTTAGTGAAGTTGTGTGTCATGATTTGATATAACAGTTTGACTTGTTTAACCATATCACAGGGTAGTTAAGAGTTGACCATGTTAGCGTTGGTCTGGAGACACACATAGGCTAGACTTAACGAGGATGATAGATTGCATTCCTTATTGGACATTAATGAACCAGATGGATTTAATGACAATGAATGAAAGTTTCATGATCATCATGACTGAGACTGGCTTTTTATTCCAGCTTTATCAACTATTTGAATTTAAGTTCCCATTATGATGTCCAGGTTGAAGGAATGCATGTGAATATGCATAGGAGTGTTCATGTGGATACAGATATTAAGGAATGAGAGAAGGACTGTGAACCCAGATGACAGATGGAGATTGAAATCACTCAATATGGGAAGATTCACAATCAAAAGTCCTGTGAGGGAAGGAGTGAGGAAAGTTTGGGAATTTCTTTTAATGAAACAAGAGTTCTGAACTTGACTTGTGTTATTTTTATGATGTAATTTAAAACTGTTGATCGTTTTGCTGGATGATAATTAATGGAGATGATAGCGTATAACCTTGGCTTGAAATACAGTGAGAGCTAACATTGCCTGTTCTGAAGAACCCCCAATCAAGTGCCACACATCGGATCACTGCCCGGCCCTCTCTGGAATCAAGAAATTCCTCTCAAGAGCTGCTGACCAATCAGAGGCCTCATTTTGCAGCATCTCTGTAACACCAGGGAGGCAGTGTTTGCTACTTAAACTTAATTGGGGTAGAATGGAGTCCCTACTTCCTCACCTCTTTTCTGACTAATTGTCCCCCACCACTGAACTCACTGTAGACAAAAGCATTAACTTCCACTTCCTCTTTCACTACTACACTAATATGTTGAGCACAATATTTATGGCATTACACTATTTTTCTTAATTTATTGATTAATACCTCTAAATTTCTATTGCTAATATACCAATCATTAATCCTTACATATTTCTGTCAAAACAATATTTCTGACAAGATGTCTTAGGTTGTGACTGGTTAAATTCTTATCATTAAGATCCTGGTGACGCTATTCATATAGTGGGTATGGCTGAATATCTCTTACAGAGATCAAACATGAACAGAACGGGCCAAATGGCAATGCTTTTGTACTGTTCGTATTCCTTGATTCTATGCATCAAATCCTATAGCTGACCAGGAGTGTAGTAATTCATGAAATGTAAGTGCAATTTTCAGTAGAAGCAATACATTATGAATGACCTGGAGGATGCTTGCTATTGGTATGGTCTATAAGTGTATGCTAGTGATGTTGCAAAAGGGCCAAAAATTGAATACAACCATATTCTGAACTTCATTTCTTTGTAATAAAGAGAAAAGAAAATGGGCACACAGGTGTGATTTCAGAGATGCAATCTCTTTCGTTGTCAGTCATCGAATATCATGATGAGATTACTGAGTTGTAATCACTCTGGGGTATTTGTTATTTTTTAGGCATATTGGACAATTTTATATAACGCAATGAACCTTGATGTACTCAGATAACACCTTCCATTCAAATGGCAAACGTTGCAAAGCATCAGACCACAATTTATAATCATTTTTAGAAAGCAGGTGATGTTTTCAAAAAGTTGCATTTATATCACCAACAACACAAAACACTGAATGCTCGTGACATTTGATTGTGCATCATCACATGTGGAATATAGCTGAACATATTTTCAATTTTATTTTCCATCAACAGAAATACAGAGACATTTGCTCCACTCAATACAACATACTTTGGGAATTATGCCTTAGATTTGCTAATGCAAACCTATCGTACCATAAAGCCCTCTTGTTTTACGGTACATGGGCACATGTAAATTACTTGGTTTCATCTCAATAACAGGGGAAGAACTAATGTTGTGATAAATTCATTCATTACTTCATACATTGCAATGCTAATCCTTCTATTTACAATTTGCTTCAGTTAACACAATCAAATTAAAGGTGGTAGAAAATACATGTTAATAATATTGCATTTCTTATTATTTGTTTTAAACATGTTTTCGTTTCATGTTTTATTGGTACTATTTGTCCCATAAAGTTAAAAAATATCAGTGCTGGGAAATGAAATGCTTCCTGATGCAGTATCAGGATCAAGATTTCTGAGGTGACTGAGCATCTCTTCTGTTTGCTAACAAGATATATCAGCCCACTTTATTTTTGAAGCATTATCCCAGACATAGAGATTTTGACAAATTTTACTTTTCTCTTGCCAACTGTTGTCTAGCAGCATCCCAGAATATAGTTGCCAATTGAATGTTAACTGATGCCAAGATAAAGACAATTTTGCACTGCAAGATTTGGAATAAGGCTACTGCTGAAGCTTATCAATGCTTCGCAGTGCATCAAAACGGTCAAGGAAAAGGCATGCATCTGGGTTCCCCAGCAGGGATTCCTTTGGAGAAACTGCAACTAAAGATATACGCAGCTTCTCCAGAGTTTCCATGCTCTTCCATCAAAGTGACAGCTGGAAAGAGAGAAGACTCAATGGAAACCTGTTCTCCATATTAATTGGCCTGAATCAGAGATAGAATCGTGTTTTTTAACACTGCCATTTATTTCACTGCTGTTTATGTTAAGTTAATTAATGCCAGTGATTAGTTTTCAAACTATAGGACATCCATATGAGTCTACTCCATCCTATTTTTGTTCTTCACTGCTGTATAATAAATTTCTGATAGTGTAATGGATTCCTTTATATTTTTAAATTGTTTAATCACATAAATTAAGCTTCTTCTCCATCCTATGTAATCCTCATGGTTCATAGCTATCCTCCCCATGAAGCATTTTAACGGAATGCCAATATTTAATTGCTCGATTAGATTAAATTGGACTAGATTAGACTGGATTAGATTAATTGTCACATACTATAAATGTAAAAATATAATGATAAGATTTTTTTGCATAGAAAGCACAAAGTGGTACCATGCTTGGGCGCCATCTTGAAACTCTGAATATAATGCAAGATTTTACAGCAAAAGAGTTCATCTTTCCCTAGGATGTTGTCCTAGTGCAGAGCACAAAATTGCAGCATTCTTCAACAAGTTGAATTGCTAATCAGACTTTGTAATCCACATTTGGTTTTATTATGAAGGGAGAAATTCTCCCTTAATTCTCACCTTTTATCAGCCCAGGCCAGCCAATACAGAAACTTTGAAGTGTATATTGCAATGTAGGAAATCTGTGACATAGCCAATCTGCATGCAGAAAATTCCCACACATGACAGTAGTCCCCCAGTACCTGCGGGGAATACATTCCAGGACATACCAAGGAAGTCCAAAACTGCAAATCCATTCATTTAAATGGGAAACGTACCTTCCCATCAGCCAGCTGGTCTCTGGTTCTGGAACATTCCCTTTTATATGTTTGGGCCATGGTAAACTGCGGGTAAGTGAAACCGTGGTGACCGGACCCGCGGATATGGGTAACGCCCTGTATATTGTAATAACTGTTTTTATGTGACTTGAACTATTGTTCATGATATTGGGCTGAATCCCATGCTCTTCTTAAAAAAAAAACAGCAGCTGACCAATGCAGTACTCCCATAGTATTACACTGAGCCTATATTGTCATACGAACCAGGGATATTACTTTTGTGGGAGGTTAGAAAAGGAGGTTAGTAACACTTGGAGATTAAAGACAACAACAGTACTATTAATAAGGGAACTCCAGATTGGGATCTGGTGATGGTGAATAAATGGTTATATAGCTCCAAATTAGGAGTGGCAAGTGGTTTTGATGGGATCTTGTGATGGTGATGCTCCCATGCATCTGCTGTCTTTGTCCTTTTAAGTGGTAGAGGTCACAGGTTTTAGAGGTGCTATCTGAGGATCTTTGGAGACTTTCTACAGTAAATACTATAGGTGATACACAGTGCTAGCACTATGGTTGGGACAGGAGTGAATGTTGGTGATGGTAGATACATGCCCTTTGAGCACCCTAATCACCCACTTGAGGTGCCTTCTCATCTGCAGCAATAGTACTAGCTGTACCACCCGTTTTTCTTTTCCATAACACCTGCCTCTATCTCATACAATGAGGTGGACAGCACCAACGGGGCAGAAAGAGTCATGGGGAGTGATGTATGCTTGTCATTTGCCTCCTTACCCCTCATGAGGAGAGGACATTGATTCTGACCCACCCAAGCATGACCAGAGACTGCCGTTGATTTACTGTATTGGGAACCTCTGAGAGAAGGTGATCCACTTTAGTGGGTGGGGGCATAGTGCAAAAAGGCACAGTAAGGAAATACAAGGCAGGGATGGTGGGAGCATTCAGGTAGTGTCACATTACCTGTGAAGCCTGCCCTGAGATTTTGGTGCCTGGTTTCCAATATGGAGTTTACTTGGAGCAAGTGGTGAGCTCATCTTCAAGTGCTCGCTTTAGTTTTTGTGCCATATTTTTTGACTTTGGTCTTGTTGGGGAGTTGGTAAGATAAGAGGCTGAATACAAATAAGGCAAGTTGGAATGTTAACAAGGTGTTCAACAAACAATAATTCTTGTCAACTGGCAACTTGGGTCTGGCTGGCCAGAATTTAGCAACACTGCCTGGAGAAAGTACAGACGACGGCGCAACTTGCTCTGACATCAAGATGGGCCATGCTGGACTATTCATCTGATTCTGCCACACGTTCTTACCTTTGTCAATGTCACTCAGATGCCTATAAAATTCCACCGATTGTTTCTGAAGTGGTTACTGCAAGGGAAAGGAACTTTCATTTTTGGTTTATTTTGATTTTAACTTTGAATTATTCTGAGCTATCTCAGTATGATAGTTTTATTTAAGAACTGAAGAGTTATTTAGTCTGCCTCAAAAAAAACTTTAAAAACCTATTATTTGCTCTTGCTATCAGGTAATAGTTTCCCAGCCCTGAATTTACTTGGTTTTTAAAAACTTAAAAATAATTATGTTATAAATGGTTGTTTAGAAATCACTGCAGAGGTGCAGACTACTTGGCTGAGCTGCTTTATAGTTAAGTTTATTCTTATGAGCTTTGTCCTGCCTCACTTGGTTTCTTCTTAACTTTATATTAGAGTCATAGTCATACAGCAGGGAAACAGACGCTTCGATCCATCCAGTCCGTGTCAACTGTTACAACACGGGATAAACCCTCCTGCTCAAATTAACCCAGCAATACAAAAAAGATTTATCCCGTGCAGTAATCTGAAAATTCACGAGGCCAAGAACTATTTAAAATAAAAATTAACAACTTTATTTCTTGAAGTATAACAGAGTAATTAACTAACAACTATTTACAATTCCTTCCTCTCATGTATTTTTTATCATCCCCTTCTACAATACTAGTCTGATAAAACCCCCAATTAAGATTTACAAAACAAAACTTCTTATCTCAAAACCAGACAGCTTTTTGGTCTTCTTTGTATTCCTGTCTTTTCTTTTCTTCTTCTTAGGGATTCTGCTTCACAGATTCTTGATCAATAAAGGTACTTTTAAGAAAGCTATTTTTCAGGCAGTCTTTACATGTTGGTAGCTTGACAGTTCTCATCTCAACTGCTCAATTTTCCACAGTCTTATACCCCCAAAAGCATCAGATTGTGTCATTGGCTTTTAAGATTGTCAGTATACTCAATTCAAACTTGATTGAAATTTGGTATTTTCGGGGTACAATTTAAACTGATTGGCCAAATTCGAATTTGTTTTTGTCTCATAGCAGCTCAGCCAGTGCTATCTGTTCTGAACCAAACGTTACGTTGTAAAGTCTTCAGCACTCGGTGTGCTTGCTATTTCCTTCACATTCTCAGTACAGTACACTTCTACACCTTCATAACACAACTATGTTCCTAAACTAAACTAGTCTCACCTGTCAGCATTAGTGCCATATCTCTCCAACCCATGTATTTATCTAAATGTCTTTTAGACTGTAACATATCCACATCATTGCTTTCATTTCAAGTTAATTTCGAACATGGACCACTCTCTGTGTAAAAAAAATTGTCCCTCATCTTATTAAAATCTTTCTCCTCTCACCTTAAACATATGCCCCCTAGTCTTGAAATCTCCCACACAAGGGAAATAATCAACTGCCTTTCACCTTATCCAAACCCCTCATGATTTTATAAATGTCTACCTCAACATCCCACGCTCCAGTGAAAAATGTCCCAGTCTCTCCTTGTACCTTATATAATTATCCACTTATCCTCAAGTGTAGCTATGTTATTCACTTCAAATGCTCCTTGTGGTACTGAGCTCCATATTATAAGCAATCTTTGAGGAAAGAAAGTTTTTGCAAATTCTTTATTAAATCTATTTGTAACTATTTTATATCTATGAGTCATAAATTTGTATTCCCCACAAGTGGAAATATCTCCTTTAAATCAACCTCATTAAACACAGAACGACATCTAATAGACTTCATCCTCAGCCCAACCCCCTCCTAGAGAGACAGCATTTTGTTAATCTTTCCTGGTGGTAATTACTTTATGTTATGGCAGCATATCTGCACTGAAAATGTTTAATAATCTTCTTGAGGTGAGTCACTGCTGACTAACAATTGGTTGCATGAACATACCCTTGTGATTGACCTGTAATCACATTTTATTATAGATTCTCACAGTGATAGAGGAAAATATTATTCATCATACTTGATCTACATTGCTGTTGGGGATCATTGTGTGAATGTGAATGTCATAAATGAGGATAGGATCAGGCTTAATTAGTTGTTGTGTCTGACTGAATGAGTGTCAGCTTGATTTTCCCTTTTTCTTACAAGTGATGGGTTGAGTGTACTCAGAAGTACTAGGGATCATGATGGTTCCTAATAGACCTTCTCACCCAGAACTTAATTGGTGAGCTGGTGAGGAAGGGGCAAGTTTCTCTCCAGGACTAACTCACTCAATTATTTCACCTTCTAGACACAATGTTCACATACAAATCTCACCCTGTAAGAACCAGCTCTTGAAATATGGCATGTGAGATAGCAGAAGACCGTCATTGCACATGACATCACAGTCCTATCACTCGTTATCATCTATCAGATTGTGTCCCAGTGAATCAAAAACACCAACTGTAAAAGGCAATTAAGTTATTGCCTTAATCATTTTGTGATGATAGACTGACTATCTCTCTGAGGCTCTAGACATGTGTAATGTGTCACGACAATTGTGGACACTACTGTTTACGTGATAACAATCAGAGGCAATGTTTAGTGGACCAAAACATTGTGGAAATTAAACAGGGCGTGTTATAAAATAGCTGACCATCTTGTTTGTTGGGAAAGCGGCCATGACAGGAAATGGGTGTGGGGTGGGATTTATGTAAGTAAACTATTATTTCCTCTCATGAGAAAACCATGAGAACATCACTATGTGTGCAATCTGGTAGACACAGGGGAGGTATACTGATTGTTTCATATTCATTTGATGTGACTAACAGTACTGTAAATGTTAAATAAGGCAGAGGCAGAAAGTTTATCTCAGGGATTTGGGATGATGTTGTCCATGTTCTTTTCATTGCAAGACATGTACATGACAAATAAGATTGCATCAACAGTTGGAAAATGCTCTAGACAGAGAATCCTCTTTACATCACTTTCTTCCCATGTTTTTAGAGGTTTTGGGACTGGGGTGTGAGATTGCAGAGTTGGATGGATGCAGGAACCAAAGTTGCTCTCTTG